>NC_141554.1:106365000-106675312 GCF_021556685.1 Rattus norvegicus | reverse complement strand
ACTCTGCCCACATTTCTGACTCCAGAGAAAAACACCTAATACCATCTGGGACCCCAGTGCACGGGGTCCCCAGGAAAAGGCAGCTCAGGCCCTCCTGGTTGCCGCCCTCACTGAGAGCTGAAAAGCAGCCCTCCAGGAGCCACTTCAGTCGCGGGACCACAGGTAAGAGCAACTTTTCTGCTCCAAGCAACCTGCCTGGTAGAATCAGGACACAAGCCCACAGTAACAGCTGAAGACCAGTAGACAGGAAAGACTGCACGCCCGAAAGCAGAACACTCTGTTCCCATAACTGGCTGAAAGAAAACAGGAGCACAGGTGTACAGCACTCCTGACACATAGGCCTATAGGACAGTCTAGCCACTGTCAGAAATAGCAGAACAAGGTAACACCAGAGACAACCTGATGGCGAGAGGCAAGTGGGGAACTTAAGCAACAGAAACCAAGACTACATGGCATCATCGGAGCCCAATTCTCCCACCAAAGCAAACACTGAGTATCCAAACACACCAGAAAAGCAAGATCTAGTTTCAAAATCATATTTGATCATGATGCTGGAGGACTTCAAGAAAGACATGAAGAACTCCCTTAGAGAAACGGAGGAAAACATAAATAAACAAGTAGAAGCCTATAGAGAGGAATCACAAAAATCCCTGAAAGAATTCCAGGAAAACACAATCAAACAGGTGAAGGAATTAAAAATGGAAATAGAAGCAATAAAGAAAGTACACAGGGAAACAACCCTGGATATAGAAAATCAAAGGAAGAGACAAGGAGCCGTAGATACAAGCATCACCAACAGAATACAAGAGATAGAAGAGAGAATCTCAGGAGCAGAAGATTCCATAGAAATCATCAACACAACGGTCAAAGAAAATGTAAAACGGAAAAAGCTACTGGTCCCAAACATACAGGGAATCCAGGACTCAATGAAAAAATCAAACATAAGGATGATAGGCATAGAAGAGAGTGAAGACTCCCAACTGAAAAGGCCAGTAAATATATTCAACAAAATTATAGAAGAAAACTTCCTTAATCTAAAGAAAGAGATACCCATAAACATACAAGAAACATACAGAACTTCAAATAGATTGGACCAGAAAAGAAATTCCTCCCATCACATAATAGTCAAAACACCAAATGCACAAAACAAAGAAAGAATATTAAAAACATGAAGGGAAAAAGGTCAAATAACATTTAAAGGCAGACCTATCAGAATCACACCAGACTTCTCACCAGAGACTATGAAAGCCAGAAGATCCTGGACAGATGACATACAGACCCTAAGAGAACACAAATGCCAGCCCAGGTTACTGTATCCTGCAAAACTCTCAATTAACATAGATGGAGAAACCAAGATATTCCATGACAAAACCAAATTTACACAATATCTTTCCACAAATCCAGCCCTACAAAGGATAATAAATGGTAAAGCAGAACACAAGGAGGCAAATTACACCCTAGAAAAAGCAAGAAACCAATCGTCTTGGCAACAAAACAAAGAGAAGAAAAGCACACAAACATAATCTCACATCCAAATATGAATATAACAGGAAGCAATAATCACTATTCCTTAATATCTCTCAACATCAATGGTCTCAACTCCCCAATAAAAAGACATAGATTAACAAACTGGATACGCAATGAGGACCCTGCACTCTGCTGCCTACAGGAAACATACCTCAGAGACAAAGACAGACACTAACTCAGAGTGAAAGGCTGGAAAACAACTTTCCGAGCAAATGGTCAGAAGAAGCAAGCTGGAGTAGCCATTCTAATATCAAATAAAATTGATTTTCAACCAAAAGTCATCAAAAAAGATAAGGAAGGACACTTCATATTCATCAAAGGAAAAATCCACCAAGATGAACTCTCAATCCTAAATATCTATGCCCCAAATACAAGGGCACCTACATACATAAAAGAAACCTTACTAAAGCTCAAAGCACACATTGCACCTCACACAATAATAGTAGGAGATTTCAACACCCCACTCTCATCAATGGACAGATCATGGAAACAGAAATTAAACAGAGACATAGACAGAGTAAGAGAAATCATGAACCAAATGGACTTCACAGATATTTATAGAACATTCTATCCTAAAACAAAAGGATATACATTCTTCTCAGCTCCTCATGGTATTTTCTCCAAAATTGACCATATAATTGGTCAAAAAACGGGCCTCAACAGATACAGAAAGATAGAAATAATCCCATGCGTGCTATCGGACCACCACGGCCTAAAACTGGTCTTCAATAACAATAAGGGGAAAACGCCCACATATACGTGGAAATTGAACAATGCTCTACTCAATGATAACCTGGTCAAGGAAGAAATAAAGAAAGAAATCAAAGGCTTCTTAGACTTTAATGAAAATGAAGGTACAACATACCCAAACTTATGGGACACAATGAAAGCTGTGCTAAGAGGAAAACTCATAGCTCTGAATGCCCGCAGAAAGAAACAAGAGAGAGCACATATCAGCAGCTTGACAGCACACCTAAAAGCTCTAGAACAAAAAGAAGCAAATACACCGAGGAGGAGTAAAAGGCAGGAAATAATCAAACTCAGAGCTGCAATCAACCAATTCGAAACAAAAAGGACCATACAAAGAATCAACAGAACCAAAAGCTGATTCTTTGAGAAAATCAACAATATAGATAGCCAGACTAACGAGAGGACACAGAGAGTGTGTCCAAATTAACAAAATCAGAAATGAAAAGGGAGACATAACTACAGAATCAGAGGAAATCCAAAAAATCATCAGATCCTACTACAAAAGCCTATATTTAACAAAACTTGAAAATCTTCAGGAAATGGACAATTTCCTAGACAGATACCAGGTACCAAAGTTAAATCAGGAACAGATAAAACATTTAAGCAACCTCATAACTCCTAAAGGAATAGAAACAGTCAATAAAGGTCTCCCAGCCAGAATACAGCAAATACATAGGTGAATGCTATCATTAAACCGCTGAACTGAGAACGGGACCCCCGTTGAAGGAATCATAGAAAGGACTGAAAGAGCTTGAAGGGGCTTGAGACCCCATATGAACAACAATGCCAACCAACCAGAGCTCCCAGGGACTAAGCCACTATCCAAAGACTATTCATAGACTGACCCTGGGCTCCAACCTCATAGGTAGCAATGAATGGCCTAGTAAGAGCACCAGTGGAAGGGGAAGCCCTTGGTCCTGCCAAGACTGAACCCCCAGTGAACGGGATTGTTGGGGGGAGGGTGGTAATGGGGGGAGGATGGGGAGGGGAAGCACATATAGAAGGGGTGGGGAAGGGTTTAGGGGGATGTTAGCCAGGAAACTGGGAAGGGGAATAAAAATCGAAATGTAAAAAAGAAATAGTCAAGTTAATAAAGATAAAATTTAAAAAATTACATAAAAAGTAAAAATAAATATTTTTACATTAAAATAAACAGTCCAAAATCTACAACTGCAAATAGAAACAATAAAGAAATCACAAATGGAGGCAATCCTGGATATGGAAAACCTAGGAAAGAAACCAGGAGCTACAGATGTAAGCATCACCAACAGAATACAAAGAGTAGAAGAGAGAATCTCAGGTGTACAAGATACAATAGAAGGTATCTACACGTTGGTCAAAGGAAAAAAATACATAGATATAGGTGGAAGGTGGGGAGGGGATAGGGGGTTCATGGAGGGGAAACTGGAAAATGTAAATAAATAAAATAACCAAATATATATATATATATATATATATATATATATCCAAGTGTAAAAAAAAAATCCTCTGAGAGGCCCAGCTGACCAAGACAGACACAGATATTTACACCCAACAAATGGACTGAAGTCAGGAACCCTTGTGGTTGAATTAGGGAAAGGCTGGAAGACATTATGGAGTATGGCAACCCCAGCAGTCTCAACTAACCTCTCCCAAATCTCTCAGACACTGAGCCACAAACCAGGCAGCATACACTGGCTGGTCTGAGGCCTAGACACATATACAACAGAGGACTGCCCGGTCTGGCCTCAATGAAAGATCCAGCACCTAACCCTCAAGAGACTTGAGCCCCCAGGGATTGGGGAGGTCTGGTGGAGTGGGGGGTAGGGACATCCTCTTGGAGACAGGGGGAGGAGGACTGGGATGAGGGACTGTCAGAGTAGGGACAGGGAGGTGGATAATGGCTGAACTGTATAAAACCATCCCAAGAGAACACAGGGACAGACCTATCGCTCCATCTGCATATGTATAAGAGGATGGCCTTGTCTGGTATCAATGGGAGGAGAGGCCCTTGATCCTGTCAGGGCCTGATGCCCCAGTATAGGGGAATGTTAGGACAGAGAGGTGGGAAGGAGTGGGTGGGTGGGTGAGGGAGCACCCTCGTAGAAGCAGGGCAGGGGATGGGATACTGGGTTTTGGAGGGAAAACTGCTAAAGGGTATAATATTTGAAATGTAAATAAAAATATTCTCATAAAAAAGGAATGCTAACATCACCAGACCCCCCTCCCCCAAAGATTAAAGATAATAAAGAAAAAAAGAAAAGAAGTTCCTAACCCAGAACATTCAGGAAATTTGGAACACAACAAAAAGATCAAACCTGAAAATAATAGGAATAGAAGAGGGCAAAGATTACCATTCCATAGGGACAGAAAACAGCTTCAACAAAATCATAGAAGAAAACTTCCCTAACTTAAAGAAAGAGATGGCTATAAATGTATAAAAAGCCTACAGAACACCAAATAGATTGGACCAGAAGAAACATACGCCTGCCATAAAATAATCAAAACCATTAAATGTACAGAACAAAGTAAGAATATTAAAAGCCAGAAGGGGAAAAGGCCAAATAATGTATAAAGACAGACCTATCAGAATTACACCAGTCTCAAAAGATTCTAAAAGCCAGAAGATGTCACACAAACAATAAGAGACCATAGATGCCAGCCCACCAAGTTTATCAATCATTATAGATGGAGAAACCAAGATATTCCATGACAATACCAAGCTTAAACAGTATCTTTCTACTAATCCAGTCCTACAGAAGATACTAAAAACTCCACCACCAGGAGGGAAACTATACCCAAGAAAATGCAAGAAATTATCACACAACAAACCCAAATGAGAATCAAACACACACATAATGCCACCTTCAACAACAAAAATAACAGGAAGCAACAATCATTGTTCTTTAATATCCCTCAACCTAAACAGACTCAATTCCCCAATAAAAAGATACAGGCTAACAGACTGGATATATAAACAGGACCTATTATTTTACTGCATACAGGAAACATACTTCAGCAACAAAGACAGACACTACTTCAGAATGAAGAGCAGGAAAAAAATTTCCAAGCATATAGCCCCAAGAAACAAGCTGGTGTCACCATTCTAATATCCGATAAAATAGACTTCCAACCAAAAGTAATCAAAAGAGACGGAGAAGAACACTTTTATGCTTGTCAAAGAAAAAAATCAACATCTAATAGCCCAAATGCAAGGACACCCACATTTGTAAAAGAAACTTTACTGAAGCTCAAAGCACACATTGAAACTCACACAATTAGAATGGCTAAGATAAAAAACTCAAGTGATAGCACATGCTGGTGAGGATGTGGAGAAGGAGGTACACTCCTTCATTGCTGGTGAAATTGCAAACTAGTACAGCCACTCTGGAAATCAATCAGGCGCTTCCTCAGGAAAATGGAAATAGTTCTACCACTCCTGGGCATATACCCAAAAGATGTTCCACCATACCAGGAGAACCATGCTCCACTATGTTCATAGCAGTCTTATTTATAATAGCCTGAATCTGGAAACAACTCCAATGTCCCTCAACAGAGGAATGAATAAAGAAAATGTTCATTTACACAATGGAATACTATTCAGTTATTAAAAACTAGGACATCATGAATTTTGCAGGCAAATGGATGGAACTAGAAAATATTATCCTGAGTGTGGTAACCCAGTCCCAAAAGGACATGCATGATATGTACTCACTGATAAGTGGATATTAACCAAAAAGTACAGAATCCCAGGATACAACCTACAGACCATAAGAAGTTTAACAGGAAGGAAGGCCCAAGTGAGGATGCTGTAATCACACTTAGAAGGAGCAACAAAATAACCACAGGAGACAATTGAAGAGAGGTCCCTGGGCATGCGAATATTCAAAGGACAAGCTCAGAGGACAAGGAGAATGAACGGAAATATACAGCTGTGGGTGGGCTGGAGGGAGTAACTTCTAGAAATTCCCAAAGACCTGGAACGTGAGAAGCTCCAAGGACTCAATGGGGATGGCTTGGTCAAAGTGCACAACAGTGGAGAGATGCAAACTGAAGAGACCACTTCCAGTAGATAGACAGGGCCCCAGTAGAGGAATGGGGTTACCAACTTAACTTGAAAATTTTTGTCACACAGAATTGTTCCTGTCTAAAAGAAATGCAGAGAAAAAATGGAGTAGAGACTAAAGGAAAGGCCATCTAGTGACTGACTGAACTTGGGAACCATCTCATGGGTTGGCACCAAACCCTGACACAGGACTAAGGTCATGTTTTGCTTGCAGACAGGATCCTAGCATGGCTGTCCTCTGAAAGACTCTATCAGCAGCTGACTGAGACAGATATAGATACTTACAGACAACCATTGGACTAAGGTTGGGGACCCCTATGGAAGAGTTAGGGGAAGGACTGAAGTAGCTAAAAAGGATGGTAGCCCCATAAGAAGACCAACAATATCAACTAACCTGAACCCCAGGGAGCTCTCAGAGACTAAGCCACCAACCAAAGAGCATACATGGGCTTGTCGGTGGCCGCCAGCATATGTAGCAGAAGACTACCTTGTCTAGCCTCAGTGGGAGAGGAAGCACTCAATCCTGTGGAGACTTGATGTCCCAGGTAAAGGTGATACTGGGGGTGGGAGCATGTCATGTGGTCATGAAGTAGGTGGGTGGCATGGGCAGAGTAACTCCACTTCAGAGAGAAAGGGTAGTGGAGATGGGGTGGAAAAAATCTGGGAGGAGAGACCTGGAAGTTGGGCAACATTTGGAATGTAAATAAAACAATTTATTTTTAAAGAAAGAATAGCTAAGAAGAAAGAAGGAAGACTTCAGAGCAGGGACTTCTGATGTCACGCTGAGAAAACATAAACTTTGTGGAGAACTTCTGTAACTACATCATCGTGTCACTGCTACAAGAATAGACAAAACAGTCTAATAAAATAGGTTAGAAATCCTAGAAATAGAAGTCAACGCCAATGGACAGTAATGCTTAATAAAAGCGGTGGGCTGAAGAGATGGTTCAGCAGTAGCTAGGAGCACTGGCAGCAGAGGATGGCCTTGTTGGGCACCAATGGGAGAAGAAGTCCTTGGTCCTGCCAAGGCTGGACACCCCAGTGTAGGAGAATGTCAGGGTGGGAGACAGGAAGGGGTGGGTGGTTGGTTGGGGAGCACCCTCATCGAAGTAGGGGGTGGGGATGGAATAGGGGGTTTATGGATGGGAAACTGGGAAAGGGGATAACATTTGAAATGTAAATCAAAAATATCCAATAAAAAAGAAATGCTATCACTAAAAGTGTTTAACATATTTTTCACATGCAGTGTGAAAGCACTTAATACTTTGAAATAACTTATGAAATGATATCCCATTTTTACTTTGTAGATAATTTTATTCTTTTGAATGCTATGGACCATAAAGTTGTTATAGGTGTTGTTCAATGTATAATTGTCTTTAAGATAGTATGTGGTTCAAACACTATTTCATTCACGTGGCTGCAGAAGCAAGATTAAAATTGTTTTGTATCCCTCCCTCCCTCCCCCCCTCACTTCCCAACCTATGGCAAATTGGATAGTTGGTCCCAATGCCATGACATGGGAACAGGAGGACTGACCCTGCTACTCACAGGCTGCAACACTAAGAAAAGTGGCCTTGTATCTTGCATGTGTAGCACAATGGATCTAGTTGGCATGGGCAAGGAGGCCGTCAGAGATGGATCACTGGCTCTGCTCTTCACTGGCTCCTTCACTGGGTAAACTAGCCAGGGCAGTCAGTACTCAAGAGCTTTATCTGATGGTGTGGGTGCAAGGGAGCTGGAGGGCTTACAAAACAATTTGGACCATATAGGTCCAAATCAGGTGTTAAGAGTTGATTCACCCCAACATCTACTCCATTTATGAACTACTGAATCTGTGAAGGGGATGTTCCTACACATCCAAAGTCATAGGATCTCCATGACACAAGACAAAATCAGGAAATCTGAGAGGAGTCGGAGTTAGGATCCAGTTTTGCTACTGTAGCAGAAGCCAGAGGCCTCAGACCAGACCAATGACTCCTTATGACGAACATTTGCAAGTACACAAGTATAGACTGCAGGCACACTGTCACTCACTACAACCTCTACTATGAGTTTTTTTTTTCTTTTGAAGGGGGAGGTTGCAAGGGTATGTATGAAGGGACAAGGAGATGAGTGGGATTGGGGTATATAATATGAAATTCACAAAGAATCGAAAAAAAAGTTAAAATTGAGAAAAATATCACTGGCTGATCTAGATGGCACAGATTCAATTCCTGAACCTTGAAACATCTATAAACCCAGTTCCAGGGGATCTGATGTTCTCTTTTGGTTACTGTGGGAATTTCACAAATGTGCTATACAGACATACAGGCAGGCGAAATCCCATACACATAAAAATAATTACTCTAAATGAAGAAAGAAAGGTGACATGGACGAACCACTAGAGAAAAGGTAGACATGCATGTGCAGAGTGAGACTTAGAAAAAAAGAACCCTAAGGTAAACCCACGACACATGGCATGTATACGAGTAACTGAAACTTTAAAGATTTAAGGAAAATGTTGAATCGCACAGCTTCTTGAAGTAAACAATACAGGTATTCTATAAGCTTGCTATAGGGAAAGGTTTTATAAATGTCACTCAAATTCCAGAGGTAATGAACAGAATATGCAATCTGATTAAACAGAACCCAAAGGATTTAAAAATATCAAATTTGGGGTTGGGGATTTAGCTCAGTGGTAGAGCACTTGCCTAGCAAGCGCAAGGCCCTGGGTTCGGTCCCCAGCTCCAAAAAAAAAAAGAAAAGAAAAAAAATCAAATTCAAGTATTTCAAAAGGGACCTTACAGACTAAAATGATGTAGTAATGTAACATCCTAGATAGGAAGAAATTATGCTTCTTAAATAGAGAAGTCAAAATTTAAAGAAACAAAGGACAAAGTGGTATGAAAATGAAAAAAAAAAGACACAAACTAACAGTTCACACAAGAATTCAAGAATATATTTCAAACAAATAATAAATGTCAAAATTTAATGACAAACAGATGTTTGTAGTATATTAAAATAACCCTGAGTTATGACCCAGTCTCTGGGAACATGTAGGCAAAATTATAAAGTTACTGTGTTCTATTAGAGAAGCTGTGAGAAATGAAAATTAAATATCCTAGAAAGTTGCTTCTTCTACAAATGCATCTATTTATGCCTAAGTATAATCAGTGAAGCATTATAATTTCAAAATATAAACAATTAAAAACCACACATAGGTAGATTAAAAATGTTATGGTATAGCCATAGAAATGTGTCTGTTGCAAGTATAGAAAAGCAAAATGAAAATCTATTAAGAAACATGGTATGTACTCACTAATAATTGGATATGAGCCAAAACTGTACAGAATATCCAGGATATCCACAGAACTCAAGAAAGGTTAACAAGCTGAAGAGCTCAGGTGAGGATCCCTTGGGGAAAAAAAGAGAAAAAGGGTGGAGGGATGGGCAGATGGAGGGAGAAGCTTGGGTGGGAGATAGGACAGGGAGGGGAAAGGGGAACATGATCAATTATTCGGGGGGCAGGAGTGAATCCCCGAGGGCCAGCAGAAAGAATGGAAACAGGTAACTTCAGGAAGTAGGAGGTGCGGGGGGGGGGTCCTTCTAGAATGTACCAGAGACCTAGGAGGTGTGAGAGGCTCACAACTCAAAGGGGGGGACTTTAGATGAAATGTTCAACAGTGGAGAGGGAACTTGTAGAGTCCATCAAGTGGAGGGATGGGGTTGCCTCCCACAGTCAAAAACTCTGATCCAGAATTGTTCCTGTGTAAAAGAACTGCAGAGACAAAAATGGAGAAGAGGCTGAGGGAAAGGAAATTCAGTGACAAGACTAAATTGGGATCTAGCTCAAGGGGAGGTTCCAAGGCCTGACATTATTACTGATGCTATGATGTTTTTTAGACAGGAGCCTAGTATGGCTGTCCTGAGAGGACCAACAAGCAGCTGACTGAGACAGAAGCAGATACTTATACACAACCAATGGATAGAACCCTGGGACCCTTGTGATTGAATTAGGGAATGGCTGGAAGAAGTTAATGAGGAGGACGACCCCATAGGAAGACCACCAGTTACACTAACCAGGACCTCTGAGATCTCTCAGACACTAAGCCACCAACCAGGTAGCATACAAGAACTTGTTCGAGACCCCCAACACATATACTGCAGGAGGACTGACTGCTCTGGTCTCAGTGAGAGAAGATGCAGCACCTTAAGGACACAGGGAGTGTGGGGAGGTCTGGTGTGGTGGGGATGGGGATAATGAGGGTGTGGTAAGGACATCCTCTTGGAGCCAGAAGGAGGAGGAATGGAATGAGGAACAATCACAGGGTGGACTGAGAGGGAGATAACAACTGCACTGTGAAGAAGGAGGAGGAGGAGGAGGAAGAAGAAGAGGAGGAGGAAGAGGAGGAAGAGGGGGAGGAGGAAGAAGAAGAGGAAGAGGAGGGAAGAGGGAAGAGGGAGGAGAGAAAGAGGAAGAGGAATAGGAAGAGGAAGAACAAGAAGAATTATTAAATTAAAAAATGTTAGGTATATATTTTAAGAAAATGTTATTAACTTGTAACACTCAGTTCTAAATGGGATGTCTCCATCAAATCCCTCCCCTTAGGGCTCAGGGAACATTCCAGAAGAGGAAGCAGCAAGATTAAGAGTCCCTGGGGATGGAAGACATGAAAGAAGCAAGGCTTTCTAGGCAAAGCAGGATGATACACCTATGAACTCACAGATAGTGAGGTAGCATTTATGGGGTCTGCAGAATTGGACACAAGCTCCCATTCCTAACTCAGAAGCTATTGAACTCGTATCTCCTCACAAAGAAAAAAATATTCTTCTCCAAGAGTCTCACTGGTTATACAAACCAGATTTAAGGGTAGGCCATATGTCCAGCAATAGATGGTCAACACAAAATTAACTCAATGTTAATTGGAAGGGTTTTTTTTTTTTTTTTTGTTTGTTTCATCTAGTGACGCTTTGTCTGGACTTCTTTTTTTAAAAACGTTATAGTTCTTTGGCTTGTATATTATTGATTCTGGATTTTTTAAATGAGCTTTCTCTCTGTGTGTATGTGTGTCTCCTCATTTCTATAAGAGTTCCCTGTGCTTTTTCTGCTTTTCTTTTGTGTCTGTTTGTACTGTCCTATTCTGCAGAGTTGGACATTGCCCATAATTCTGGGAATGAGACTCAACATCAGGAAAGCTTTATAAACTGCCCAAGGGATTCCAACATGCCACCAAACGGAATACATTGGCCATGTGAAGTGCTTCTTACAATTTTGCTCCAACACCCGAGCACTGCCATCACTTTGAAACTGAAATAGGAGAATTCTTAGGCTCTGCCTGAGACTCCTGGATCCCAGACACTGGAGAGCCACACAACTGCACAAATTCATACAATCAATCATTTGTTTTATTCTATCAGGTTATATTATTTTACTACTCTTTTAGATATCTGTTTTCTAATGAGAAAGGAGATAGATCTGGGTGGATAGGGAAGTGGGGAGGATCTGGAAGGAGTTGGGAGAGGGGAAACTATAATCATAATAATTGTATTGAAAACCTATTGTCAATGAAAAATGCTGTTAAATGAAAAATAAAAATGTGAATCCTATGGTATCTCTCATGTACTACAGTAATGTAAGAAAATATGTTATATTTCCTTTGTGCAAAACAAATATAAGTGATATTAGATCAGAAAGTGGAGGGGGTATGTTATTCCTGCAGCGAAGGCTGGGAAAGAAATGGGAAATGAGAGCAGAGTACGGAAAAGGAAGAAAGAGTAATACTTTTCAAAATACAAATTTTTATATTGGATTATCTGAGTAATAGTAATGTTTCCCTTACTCAAAATATAAGCACAGTTGAACGTCTATAATAGCAGTCCTACATCTTGTCTTCATGTCTGGTGTCCAGTATCACATATCAGACATTGCTGAAACACTGTGGTGAATATAACTCTCACATCAAAATGAGCAGAGGGGAAGATGAATGCCATTAGAGCAGGTATTTTTGTCACAAACATATAATTTCAATACAGTCATAATAAAACATGGAATTTCAGGGTAAAATAACCTTAGCAGCTATATACATATTGCATGTTAAGCAGAAACAGTTAGACCAAAACCTAGGTGTCATGGCATATGGCCGTAATCTCCGGACTCAGGAGGTGGAAGAAGATGTACTAAGTAGCTCAACTACATAGTGAGGTAAAAAGCCACTTTGCTGCATGTTACACTATTTTAAAAATTCAAATCCATACATGCAAACAAACAAAAGAGAAGCCAGGGTAAGGAAAGATAGACTATTGAAATGGAGAAACATTAAAACACCAGGAAGGGCTAGGCCAACTTAGATGTACTGAGACACAGAGAGGCTATTCATTCAAGAGTAGCAGGCTCTCAAAATTTCCAGCACCAGTTCCATGATGGGGGTAGTTTGTTTGAGGAAAGCCACTTCCAAATATAATGTGTCTCTGATAAAAACAAAACAAAACAGGCAGACACTCTAACCCCAAAGGTAAGCTCATGATTCCCATAAGCATTAATTTAATCTCAGAAATGTGGGGACAGTGACCCTGCTATTGGCACTAGTTAACATAAAGAAATAACACATTTTTCCTGTTTTAAGTGTTTCAGAGTGCTATCCAACCAGGTGCAATCTTGAGTGAGGCCAACTGTTTAAGACAAAAATGCTCTGGTAAATTAGAAACTATGGAGTGTCCCACAGAACTCTGGACCCAAATCCCGTGGGGGAGAGAGCTGAACTCTCAGAAGTGCGGAGACTCCTGAGAACTCAGAAGATACAATTACTTTTGCCCACATTCCTGACCCAAGAGAAACCTGAGATTCCACCTCACACCAGTCAGAATGGCTAAGATAAAAAACTCAAGTGACAACAGATGTTGGTGAGGATTTGGACAAAGAGGAACACTCCTCCACTTTTGGTTGGATTGCATGCAGGTACAACTCTGGAAATCAGTCTGGAGGTTCCTCAGAAAATTGGACATTCCACTACCCAAGGACCCAGCTATACCTCTCCTGGGTATATACCCAAAAGATGTTCCAACAAACAACAAAGACACATGCTCCACTGTGTTCATAGCAGCCTTATTTATAATAGCCAGAAGCTGGAAAGAACCCAGATGGATACAAAAAATGTGGTACATCTACACGATAGATTACTACTCAGCTATTAAAAACACTGACTTCATGATATTCATAGGCAAATGGATGGAACGAGAAAATATTATCCTGAGTGAGGTAACCCAAGCGCATGCGCACGTGCACACACACACACATACACACACACACACAAACACACATGGTATGCACTTACTGATAAATGGATATTAGCCTAAAAGCTCAAATTACCCAAGATACAATCCACAGACCACATGAAGCTCAAGAAGAAGGATGACTGAAGTGTGGATGCTTTAGTCCTTCTTAAAAGGGGGGAACAAAAATATTCATGAGGAGATATGGAAACAAAGTTTGGAGCAGAGACTGAATGTAGGGCCATTCAGAGTCTGCCCCACCTGGGGATCCAGCCCATATACATACAGCCACCAAAACTAGACAATATTGATGAAGCCAAGAAGTGCATGCTGACAGGAACTGGATATAGATGTCTCCTGAGAGACAAAGTCAGAGCATGACAAATACAGAGATTAATGCTAGCAGCAAACCACTGAACTGAGAATGGGACCCCCATTGGAGGAATTAGAGAAAGGATTGAAAGAGCTGAAGGGGCTTGCAACCCCATAAGAACAACAATACCAACCAACCAACCGGAGCTCCCAGGGACTAAACCACTACCCAAAGACTATATATACATGGACAAATGTATGGCTCCAGCTGTATATGTAGCAGAGGATGGCCTTGTTGGGCACCAATGGGAGGGGCAGTCCTCTGTCCTGCCAAGGCTGGACACCCCAGTATAGGGGAATGTCACTGTGGGGAGGTGGAAAGGGGGGTTAGGGAAGGGGAACACCCTTTAGAAGAAGGGGTGGGGATGGGATAGAGGGCTTATGGATGGGAAAGGGAATAACATTTGAAATATAAATAAAAAAATCTAATAAAAAAAGAAACCATGGAGCAATTGCAAAATGAGGACTTGAGAGAGGCTCTACCAAATTAGCTTT
This sequence comes from Rattus norvegicus, assembly GCF_021556685.1. Classification (NCBI taxonomy): domain Eukaryota; kingdom Metazoa; phylum Chordata; class Mammalia; order Rodentia; family Muridae; genus Rattus; species Rattus norvegicus. The sequence continues at coordinate 106,660,875 of NC_141554.1, read as the reverse complement.
GTGGGAGATGCCTGTAGCAGGCAGTGATGAGGTTTGGTGAATGACAGACAACGACACTCTGAAAAAAAATGCAGGCATCAGTCCCTCAGCTAATAAAGGGGCCATAGCTCAGAGTCCATACAACCAGAGTGTTAATGAGTAAACCCCATCACCAGGTAACAACAGAGGACTCAGATAATCCCATGCTTGAGGTCATAGAGAAGCTCTACATCTAGAGGTATTTACCTTCTGTATGGGTCAAGGCTGATGAAACCAGAATCCTGAGTTACAGGTCCACGAAGGCCTTAGGTTGCAGCAGCTTCCTTCCTCTCACAGATGCTCTACTGTTGGGGGATAAATGAGTGCAGTGAAACCAAAATTCAAACACAAATCTTGGTGCTATATTTCCTTCCCCTGGTCTGTGCTCTTTATTTATTTTATTAATACAGTATTACTTCTACTTCTAAAATACAACATTTTTATTAATTACTTGAAAATTTCATACATACATACAATGTATTCTGTTCATATTTAATTCCAATCCTGCCCCTAAATCCTCCTAGATCCACCCCTACCTCTAAACTTCTCCCAACTACATATGTTCTTTTTCTTAGCCATTGGGTACAATTAAAGCTTCTACTTTTACCCCAATTCATAGTTTACTGTACAATAATTTCTCTCAGTATCTGCTTCATACTTGTTGGGGCACATTATACCTTTTATGTTTCTTTATACAGTTTAGTTAGCTATTACAGTGGTAATACTTGAAGAATACTTGAGGTAGCAAGAGAGAAGGCTCAGCAGTTAAAAGCACTGACTGCTATTCTAAAGGATCTGAGTTCTTCTCCCAGCACCTATATAGCAATTCACAACTGTCTATAACTCTAAGCCCAGGGGAATCTCACACCCTCATACAGATGCACATGCAGGCAAAACACCAAATGCACATAAAATAAAATTAAATCAATTATTAAAAAAGGGAAAGTATACTTGAAAAAAGTTCAGGAACTTTCACACATATGAATGAAAAGAAAAAATTAACTCAAAACATGTATAAGTAACATAAATGAGAAAAGTCATAAGGAGTTTAAAAGAAAACAAGCAAAAATTCTGAAAATCAAATCAATAAAAACCACAGAGAGTATCGCTGATAAGCTATATCAATCAAGATTAAGAACACTAAGCTTTGAAGAAAAGTTGAAAGAAATTTCACATTTATACATGAATAAATAAAAAATCTTGAGGACAAAGTTCTAGAGTATGAGCAGAAGTCAAAATCTAACTATAGGAGAAAAATGAGTTGAAACAAAGGCTCAAGGTACAGAAAATAAAGTCACTGAAATTATACCAGAAAGTTTCCTGATTCTATAGAAAGAAATGAATTTTAAGCACAAGAGGCATTTAGACTCTAAAACAGATATGACAAGAAAATAACTTCTGTAATATATATTAGGAATAAAATGTAAGGGAATAAAACCATGTAGAGTATGCTAAGACTAACAAACACATAACATGAACAGCTGCAAAACACCCATCTATTTCATTTAAAAAATGAAGTTCAAGCAGAATAACACCAGACTTCTTGGCAGAAACTGAAAAGCCATGAAAATAATAAATGATGTATTTTAAGCTTTAAAGTAAATACATGTCAAGTGAGATTATTGTAACTAGGAGTTACATCCTAAAATCAGTTAAGAAATAAAAAATTTTCAGATAGCACAAACTACATATGCTACTAAGCCAGCCTATAAGAAATGCACTTAAAGGAACTGTGCATACAGAAGAGAAATAAATATGGTGTTAATTGTGAGGAAACAGAAGAGACTAAATTTCATTACAGTAAGAAATAAAGATTATAGGAAAAACCCCTACAATTCAGTAAATCATCATGTGCCCAATACAATGAGGGGGAGAATAACAAGGACAAATAATATTTGAATAAACCATGAAATCAACCAAAAATTTCCTCAAATGAAAAATGTTCTCAATAATAATCCTAATTACAATGGTTCTAACTATTGAATATAAATATAACTGGCCGACTAGGTAAGCCTAGGTAAGCTATATCATGTATGCCTAGACGGTTACTGCCTGGAGGAAATGAATCTTTTGGTCAAATAAGTAAAAACTTAGAATGAAAGGGGTGAGGTTAATAAACTAAGCTATTAGAAGCAGGAAAAAACCAGGACTAGCTTTGTTCAGATCTGATAAAATAGATGTCAAGTCAAAACTAATTGTTTAGAAGACATATGACCAATAAATATTAATAAAGGGAACCACTGGGGTTGGGGATTTAGCTTAGTGGTAGAGTGCTTGCCTAGCAAGCGCAAGGCCCTGGGTTCGGTCCTCAGCTCTGAAAAAAAAAGACAAAATAATTAAAGGGAACCACCCATTAATATGCCATCATCAATACAAATACATAAGCACTGAATATTGATTATTTAACATAAAACAAATGATCCTGTAGCTACTTAGTGGGTGATGACAATATCCAACCTTTGTCAAATGATAAATAATCCAAACATAACAATTGACAATTTACTGCAGACACAATTCACTATAGATCAAATAGACTTAGACATTATGCTGGTTTAATTTTTGTCAAATTAACACAAGCTAGGGTCTGATGAGAAGAAGGAACTCAGGAGTTGGGAGTTGCCTCCATCATATTAGAATACTGGCAAGACTGTGGGGCACATTTTTTATTAATGATTGATATGGGAGGAGTGCCTGCCTAGCTCTCTGAAGGGGATGCCACACTTGGGCAGCTAGTCCTGGGTTGTATAAAAGGGCAGTTGAGCGAGTCAAAACAAACAAGACAGTATACATCATTTCTTCATGGCCCTTGCCTCCAGGTTCCTGCTCTGACTTCCTTGGATGATGGACTTATAAGCTGGAAGGTGAAATAAACCCTTTCTTCCCCACATTCCTTTTAGTTATGGTGTTTATCATAACAAGACAGCAAACAAGGACAAATATTTATAGAATATTCAATAGCTACATAATACACATCTTCTCAGCAGCACATGAGATATTCTGTGATATAGATAATAATTTAGGTCATTGAGCAGGTAAAATATATTTTAAAATAAAAAATACTTTTGATCTCATTTGATCAGAAAGCAGTAAAACTATAAATTCCTATAAAGAAAAATTACAGAAATGAAACAATCTAAATAAAATTAAACATTACACCCTTAAGATCAATAGCTCAGTAAAGAAATCAGGGAGGATGTTAAAAATTCCTGAAATCAGTTTAGGGCATTATGAGAAACTCCTCAAGCAATATAGGCTATTGCTATTCCCTAAAATTGACTACCAGGACTTAAAAGTATGTCACTACTTTGGAAGACACCAAACATTTCAGGCAAATGACTTGGAGGAACTGAGCTTGAAATAGCCTTCAGGTTGCTTCCCTAAGGATGAGTTATTCAGTGGTGCTACACATAGTGCCAAGGGAGAAAAGCAATCAATAGTCATGAGTAGCTTTAAGATTATTGTCTTAGTTACTTTTCTATTGCCATGAAGAAACACCATGACCAAGGAAAAATATAAGACCATTTAATTAGGGGTTTGCTTACAGTTCAGAGGCTTATTTCATAATCTTTAAGGTGAGAAGTATGGTGACAGGCAGGCAGGCATGCACAATGTTAGAGAAGTAGCAAGAGCTTACTTCCTGATCTACAGGCAGGAGGAAGACAGAAAGTGAATGTGCCTGGCACTAAGTTTTGAAACCTTAAAACTCCCCAATAATACACATCTCCTCTAACAAGGCCACACCTAATCTTTCCTAAACAGTCCACCAACTGGGAACCAAATATTGACATACTTGAGTCTTTGGTGGTTGTTCTCATTATAACCATTATATTCTACTCATTGGCCCCTATAGGCTTGAACCATATCATAATGCAAAATATACTCAGTCAAACTTCAAAAGTCTCCACAGTCTGAAGACTGCTTAAAAATAGAGGGCCCAGAGAATTTTTTCTTCTTTCTGAGACTAAAGGCAATCTCTTAATAGCAATCATACAAAGTAAAAAATCAAAAAACCAAATCACATACTTCTAACATATAATGGCACAAAATAAACATTACTATTCCAAAAGAGAGGAGGAGTAGGGCAGTGTGAGGAGAAACTGGATCAAAGAAAGATTGAAACCTAGCAGCACAAATTCACTATCTCTATGGCTGATATTAAAGGGCTTATTAGATGGGTCTTTATATATCCCACACCTCCCAGCATTGTTGAGTACAACATTAGCTTTCCTTAAGGATGCACCAAGTTTCCAAAGCTTCTTTATATCCATATCTTCCTTCAAAAAACCAGAGACACATGGCTTAAGCTAGCAACTTCTGCTTGCTTGAGCTAAAACCTGCCCCTTTCCATGACTTACATTTGTGTAAGCTATGACTTATTAACTGTTTCTCATAGTATACCCTGGCACAGAAACAACAAAAGCCCTGCTGAGTTTGTCTTTCTGCCATTATTCATTTGTTATTAGTTAGCCAAACCCATATCTCAGATGGAAAGGCCAAAAATTATAGGAGCTGGTATTAATAATTTGGAGACTAAAATAAAATGGTGGTTTGAATAAGAATGGCCCCATTACAGAATCATAAATTTTACTACTTGGTCTACAATTGGAACTATTTGGGAAAGATTAGGAGGTTTGCCCTTCTTGGAGTACCACTGTGGGTAGACTCTAAGGTTTCAAACCCCAATAACAGGCCCAGTGTCTGTCTGTCTATCTGTCAGTCTGTCTGTCTCTCCCTCTCTGTCTCTGTCTCTCTCTCACTCCCTACCATGATGTTACAACTAACCCTGTGAAACTATAAGCAAGGCCCCAATGAAGTGATTTTCTTTTATATTGTTTTGATCATAGGTTCTCTTCATAACAATAGATAAGTAACTAAAAAGTGGGTACGAGAGAGTGCTGTATAGCTGTGACAGGCCTGTCAGTGCTATTTGAGGATGGAATGTGTACTTTCGGGTTTTGGATTAGGAAAGTGGTTAAATTCTTTAACTGAGTTTCAATGGGTAATCTTAGTAGGAACTTGAAAGAGAATAATACTGAGTACAATGTGAACTATGCAATCTCAGCTGGAGAGGTTTCAGAGGGCAATGATAGCAAGTGGCCTAGAGACCACTCTTAAGTAGTTTTGGCAAAGAATGTGGCTGCTTTTTGCTCTTGTCCAAATAACCTGACACAGGCTAAATTGAGTAGTGTTAGGCCTAATGGTGTTGACAGAGGAGAATTCAAGACAACCTGGTTTTGACTGTGTCACCTTATTAGTGATCTCTCTTATGCAAATATACACATCTCTTTTCGTTGCAATAGCATAGTGTTTTGTTGCTATTGTTCTATGACATAACTTGAAAGCAGCTAATATTTACTCACTGGTTCTCCTATGTAGGAGATCTTTCCCTTTTCTACTGTCTTCTTCAATTTCTTCACTGTAATAAAAATAAGAATGTATAAATTATATCATAGAACAATAGCAACAAAGATAGCATGTTAGTGCGACACAAAGAGATGTGTAAATCACTGGAATAGAATAAATAAATAATCCAGAAATAATACTATATATTTACAATCAATCGATTTTTGAAAAAAAAAGTGTCCAAATTATCCACTGCATGAAAGAAAACCTTTTTAGGTTGGAGAATTTTTTTTTTCCGGAGCTGGGGACCGAACCCAGGGCCTTGCGCCTCCTAGGCAAGCGCCCTACCACTGAGCTAAATCCCCAACCCAAGAAAACCTTTTTAAAAGCAGAGCTAGTGAAACAAGACATCTAAATGTAGAAAGATTAACATATATCCCTGTCTCTATTTACAAAAATCAATTAAAAATGGATAAAAATTCCTATGGTAAGATGCAACTTTTTAAAACTTCTTTAAGAAGCTATAGAATCCAAACAGTTTTAAGGTACAGGCACAGCAAAGCTTCCTTAAGACACATTTTGAAATCAGCCAGGAAACAACAGCAGGAACAAACAAATTGCATGAAATTAAAAATCCTTGCAGAGCAATATAAACAACATGACAAGCAACAAGATGGATATAACTTTATAGCTATACACATTTTATAGAGAATTAATATTTAGACAATTTAATGAGCTTAAAATATTAATATGAAATATAGAAGCTGCCGCATTGGTAAATGACAAATCAACTGGATTTGGCTCAAAAGAAGAAATATGGTTAATAAATACACTCATAAATGTCAAACTTCCCTAGCCCAAATAAAACTGATAATCAAAAGTAAATTGAGATGCTAAATGGCAATAAATGTTTGAGAGGATGTGGGGGAAAGAAAATCTTATGTGATGCTGGTGAAAATATGAAAATACTTATGGAATCTAGAACTATTTCACTTTCACCTTACAGCATCCAAAGCAATTTAAATGAATATACCATAAAGATACCTGTACATTCATGTTTTTTATGTTACTTTTTACAATAACCCCAGAATGAAGTCAGTCTAGTACTGTATCAACAGATCCAAGAAATAAAGTGTGCACATGTACTGGAATTATTACCAAGTAAGTGGTAAAGAGAAACAAAATGGCAGCATTTGTAGGAAAATACATGGAAGAAAGAATCATCATGTTACTCAAAATAATCCAGTTTTATGAGATAAATATTATATACTTTCTCTCACAGGATGGACCTAGATTGAAATATATATATTCACACACAAAAATATGCAATGAGAAAAAATGAGTTTGAATGAAGGAAGGAGAAAAATGGAGAGGACATTGAGAGGGAACAGGAATAAAGAACTAGTATATGCATACTGGAAATGTAATAACACTTTGCATAGGTTTTTTTAAAGAGATAAACCCACAGAAACTTGAAAAAAATTCTTACCAGTACTCTTGAAATGTTTCAGACTTATACCACAGACTGGAACTACAGAGAAATAACAACTAAATTCAGTGAAGTCTTCTGAATGGGATTCTGGAATACAAAGGGAATCTATTAGAATAACATATATGAAGCAGTAATTGGTCAGTGAGTTATCAAAAAAGACATGAAGACAAAGTTACGAGGGAGACATGTTGGGGGGATGTGGGAGGGCTTGGAAAGCAGAAATGGGGGTGATTATGGCCGTATTTTATTTATTTATACATGCATAAAATTCTCCATAAAGAAAATTTATAATAAAAATAAAGAATACTGAAAAATTAAAATGAAATCTATAATAACTTATTAGTTATGTAATGTTGGTAAAATTATGAAAATATTTATGGAGGCTACTGATGAAAATAAAATCTGGAACTATTTTACAGTCCACATACAGCATATAAAGCAATCTAAATAAACACAGCCTGCACATTCACCTTTCTTATGTTACTTTTTACGAATATCTAATCAATCTTAGATTTGGTATTTTATAAGATGTCCAAAGTAGAGATATCTGAAAGAATACATTTTAGAACACTACAATTATTTTTAAATGTTTTAAAGATAAAAGTCAGGCATGGAGGAAAGCACCTGTAACTCTCACTCTCAGAATGCAGAGAGAAAAGATCACAAGGTTTCTGACTGGTCACAGCAGGGCACTGGAAAAATTCTAAATCCCTTAGAAATGAAATTCCATTTATTTGCCACAGGTAAATGAACAGATATTTGTATTAAAACAAAAGTATCTAAAAATATAAATTAAATAAACTAAAAGGGAAATTATCTACCGAGCTCACTTTTCTATTAATTTAAAAATATGCCATATAAAAACTAGCAAGACTAAGAGGCAATGAAAGAAAAAAATGGTGTTTTTGTTGCTATTGTTATTTCTATTTGGGGTGTTTTTGTTTATGTGACAAGGTTTCACCATGTAACTAAACTGACTCAAACCAAGAAAAAAATAATGGTGTTTGTGTTTTTATTATTATTATTATTATTATTATTATTATTATTATTATTAGTTTCTTGGTTAGTTTTCACCCTGGAAGAAACAGTTTATTTCAGTTTACAAGTTAGCCAGAGCAGGAACTCAAGGCATTACTATGTACCCAGGCTTAGGTTTGTGAAGGAAGAAAAAAAAACAGTGTTTTGCATGTTTGGGGTTTGTTTATTTGTTTTTGGTTTTTGTTTTGTTTTTTAGCTAAGGTTTCATCATGGAAGTAGACTCATGTAAAAGAAGAAAAAAAATTTTTTTGAGACAAGGCCTAACTCTGTACCCAGGCCGTGGCAGAGCTCGAAATCTGCTTGCTTCAGCCTCCAATACACCATCATACCTGACCTAGAAAGATAAATTTTTTAATAAGAGGTGAAAGGATGTGTGGAGGAATTTAAACAGAGAATGTGAAGCAATTGGTTACAAAATTGAAGCGACTCTCACCTCAGGAGACAATGCCTCTAGACACTACCACAAAATTGACGCCTCGAGCAAACAAGGCGGAACCTGTAAGAAATCCAGCAAAATTGATGATAAATCCCAAAACCTTGGGTCTGTATCATTTAGCCCAAATAAGTTCAATTTATAAAAAGAAATGTCTGTCGTTTACCTCAGTGGAAGGGTAGGAAGAATCTACTGACTTTTCCGGCACCTCTGTAGCACAACAGCGGCTTATTGACGAGAGAGTTCCTCAAACGCTGAAAGCCGCGAGAGCGTGTGAGAGGCGTGCGAGTGCAAGACGACGCAGGGTCCTCAAAAGCCCCTCTGAGGACTGAAAAGCCCCTCTGAGGACTCAAAAGCCCCTTTGAGGACCCCAACAGTTCCTTTTTAAACTTAGCGCAGTAACTGGGGGATTCTGATTGGCTTAGCTGGGGTCAGCTGACCTCTCTATGACTCAGCACGTTGGGGTTCTCGAGGTTACGAGGCGAGGCTCCTGACTGGCAAGTCACATTTAGGTACCTACGCATCTGCCTGCATCTTTTTTTTTGAGAAAAGTTACGTGAAATATATATGAGTATGACTGTATGACTTAAGCACTGCCTGACTAGAACATTCTCCTGGAGAACTAAGTTCACATTAATTGAACAAAAGAGCGGAAGGCTTTGACTTAAAAACCAGGCCATTGCTGGAGAGATGGTTCAGAACTCTCATTCCTGGGAACTCAGTGCCTTCTTCTGACCCCCATTAACACCAGGCAAAACACTCACATACATGAAATAAATATATCTAAAGAGTTTTAAAAAAAGAAAATGAAAATTATTCTTAATTGTAAAATTTTGACAAATGGTTCTAGTTTTCAGCATTTTTTTCATGGCTGGTGACACAGTCATTTTATTTTTCTTAAATATGTTAATATAGTAAAACAAAACTTGTGTTGCATTATATTTTGTGTCGATAGATTTATTTACTAACGTTTTATTTTACTAACGAGTTTTAAATCTATGTACAAGAACATTTCTTTTTTTTATTTCTTGTGATAGCATTGGTTGGGTTGGCACAGAGAATCTGGTGTCATAAAATAAAATAGGAAGTGGATCATATTTATATCCTTGAAAATGTTATGCAAAGTAAATTACTTCACCTTTAAATTTTTTTGGAATTCACAAGTTTATTTACCATGGGCCTAGAAATTATCATTGCTGCTTTTGAGCAGCTTTTCAACTATTTTCATTATCTTTAATTGCTTTAAGGCTACTAAAAGTTCCATTTTTTCCATTCTTTGATTGTATCTTCAAAGAATTGTCAGGTTTGTCTAGTTTTCACATAAAACCACCATTAATAACAAAACCACTGTCAATAACAAAATCCAATAAAGTACATTTGAGAACATATTTGACATTATTGATGGGAAATATATAAATATATCATACAACAATAAAGGGGCAATGATCAGTTTAAATAGGCCAAAAATTTGAAAGATTATTTCTTCAAAGACAATGAAAAGGTATATCAGATGCTCAACATTTATAACGATCAGGAAAATGCAAATGCAAATGACAAAGACTTACTGCTTTGTACTCATTGATAACTATTACTTTTTCCTAAGAGTAAGACTTTAAATATGCATATTCACTGTGGACCATCTTGGGTGATGTAATAAAGAAATATATTTAGGAAGATCCATATACTCGTGTAATAAAATTTAATGAAAAAAGTCAATTTTGAAAACAGCAAAAAGAGGCATATGGAAGAATTTGAAGGGAGGAAAGGAAAGGGGGAAATGAGGTAACTATAATCTCACAAATACAAGATATAAATAAATTTTGCACTAGTCTATGTCTAGTAATTCTGTAGGTACATACTCAAAGGTATTGGAAGAAGAAACTTGAACAAGTATTTGCAAGGCAATAGGCATATCAATATTATTTATGATACTATGAGCATAGAACTAAGTCAATTTTCACTATAAATGAGCAGATAAGCAAACAACAGCATGTCCTATTAACAGAATGCTGTTTGTCCTGAAAGGGAATGACAGTGTAGTAAATACAACATGAATAAAACTTGACATTTCACGGTTGGGGATTTAGCTCAGTGGTAGAGCACTTGCCTAGCAAGTGCAAGACCCTGGGTTGGTCCTCAGCTCTGGAAAAAAACAAAACAAAACAAAACAAAAAAAAAAACAAAAAAAACCTTGACATTTCGTGCTAGAGACATAATATGACACAAAAGTACAAATGCACTGTGTCATTCACAGGATGTAGTTAAACTAGAAAAATTATTTGATATAGTGGAATCATAGTCACTAGAATTTTAGGAGAGAGTGGAATGTGAAATTACCGGTCAATGGCAAAGCATCAATTAAAACAATAAAAAAAGATTCTGGATATTGATTTTTACTGATTTTTCATAATAATATAAATTCTCTTAGCTATGTTTGAATTAATTATAAATTAAAATGGATTACACTATACATTTTCTCATTATGAAGGTTTGTTATAATTTTCCTGTCAGATTTCTTTTTTAATTTTTTTCTTTTATTGGATTTTTTCTTTACATTTCAAATGTTTCCCTGTTTCCCCTTTGGAAGTCCCCTATCCCATCCTCCCTTCCCCTGCTTCTATGATAGAACTCTCCCACCCACCCACTCTTACCTCCATGTCTGACATTGCCCTTACACTGAGACATCAAACCTTCACAGGACCAAGGGCCTCTCCTCCCATTGATGTCCAACAAGGCCATCCATTTTAAATAATGATATCTTTACCATGCTAAAAATTGTATAGTGCTCTCCCGCTCAGGTCTCAGTACAAAATTTTCAATGAAGAAATGTCATACCACTTGAGGAAGAGGAGGGAACTAGAATGATGGAAGGAAAAAGGAGAGACGCACCCTATTGGCACGTAAAGCTTTGCATTCATTTTTATTTTAACTCATCTGTTGGAGCCCATGTTCACTACCACATGACCTTTCCTGGATACAGCCAAGGATCTTCTGTCCTCCTCTTGGAGGCTACCTAGACTGAGAGGGTATGGTCATATTAACTCTCGAATGGAGCTTTAAGGGATCAATGTTTCCTTTTATCATAACATTACTTCTTCCTCACTCTTGCAGGAGAGTGAGCAGAAAATAATTAAGCATTCATTGTACCATGTGTCCCTCATCTCCATCACTGAGGCTCTATGTTTGTAAGGACAGATAAGAGAGCAAGGACACTTAATTAGCCTTCACTTACCACTTGGGTGAGAACATTCACTGCTGAATTCCTTGGGAGCCACCAGACATCTCCTAACCTTTGTTAATAGTGTCATGTCACCATGTTTAAGAACACAGTCCTGGTCAACATCTCATCTTCAACATAAAAGCTATCCAGAACAGAAATAGAGAGCAGAATTTGAGAGAGAGAGAGAGAGAGAGAGAGAGAGAGAGAGAGAGAGAGAGAGAGAGAGAGCGAGCACACAATGGGGGTACATGAAAGGGATGGCAAGACACAAAATAAAATTATGTTTTAATTTAAAAAACTCAAAATACACTTTCAAATCCCATCAGAAACTACAGCATGTGCATGGTTTTGTTCTACTTTTAAAGTTCGTCTGCTGTGGTATCATGGATTCTGAAAGAATATACAGGAAGCACTATCAGGTTTTTCTGAGATTGTTGACTGAGAAAAAAATCTTGGAAATAATTTAGTGGGAAGATACGTGCAGTAATTTTAGGTTGATGGTGAAATGATTCCAAATTCCAGATGCTCTTAACTCAGCCTACAGAGAATAAGATGATAGGTATCACCAACCACATCCACCCGAAAAGTTTTCTCTGTCAAATGTTCCTTTTAGTCATGTGCTCGTGTCTTTCATACAAACAGGGTCAGTTACTGCATCTTCATGCCTCTCCCATTTGTAAACTCTTTTTAACTGGGTGCCTACTGGTCTGATGATGTTGGGCAGGATTTTCCCCTAATTTCCTATGAGGTTTCATTTTAAGTAACCTGTGCTGTGTGTGTGTGTGTGTGTGTGTGTGTGTGTGTGTGTGTGTGTGTGTGTGTGTTTGTAGGGGATTCCAGAGAGTGAGTGTTCTCATTTATCTTGTCTCAGGTCCACAAGATATCCAAATATTGCTATAAATTTATGATTGTGTGAGAGACAATTGCTTTCCTCTTCAATAGGGTAAGCAATACATAATGGTACTGCTAAAGGATATGTAGTCATGGCTCTTTGATAGTATTCCATTCATAGTTTTACTAAGTTTTCCACCTAATTAGTAGAAACTTGTGGCTTTGAGGTGATAAAGTTCACTGACTACATTTGATTTTTAAATGCAAACATTAAGGACAGGAGATGCGGACTCACTGACTTTTTTGCAATTGTATCAGCTAATCTCCCTCTGATCTTCCACTTTCTTCCACATTTCTGTTTTGAGCATCTAGTAGAGGTCAATTGATAAACATGCAGAAAACAAACAAGGTCACTTATGTTTCTGGACATTCTGGTGTGTGTGTGTGTGTGTGTGTGTGTGATATGATATATATATGTATATATATATATATCATATACATATGCATACACATCCATCCATACATACATACATACATACATAGTGATGGTAGACCATAATTTTCTTTAGAAATATTAAAGTATTAAGTGATTTTATCCCAACCCAATTGTCTAGTATGCAATCTTTCTGTGTCATACACAGAACTATATATCCAGGCTTCACCTGGAAAGGCCAGCTGGGCCCTCAATGGGAGTCAATCTTCCAGCTCTCTGATGTATTTCAGAAACACTATGAGTGTATAGTTTTTTTTTCTCCTGGCTGCTTTGATACAGTGAGCAATTTGTTTTTCTATATGACAATAATGTGGGCACCAGTCTTCAATCTAGAACTTCCTTATCCTTGAGATTCTCTTGTTAGGGAAGTATAACAGCACTAGTTGTTAACATAATTATTTATCATTTATTTATATGCGCTATTCTGTATATGCGGAGGTCAAAGGACTTGTCGGAAGTTTTTCTGTCCTATTATGAGAGATCCAGAGGTTGAACTCATGTAATAAAACCTGTTAACAGACCCTGTGAGAGAGAGACCCAACCGCCTGGTCAGGTGGGCACTCCTGAGGCTGCAGAGCAGAAGAGACCACCAACACTGCTCACCCCTGCCCACATCCCTGGCCCAAGAGGAAACTGTATAAGGCCTCTGGGCTCCCGTGGGGGAGGGCCCAGGAGCGGCAGGACCCCTGCCAGAGACACCGCCGGACCCTGAAGGAAACAGACCGGATAAACAGTTCTCTGCACCCAAATCCCGTGGGAGGGAGAGCTAAACCTTCAGAGAGGCAGACAAGCCTGGGAAACCAGAAGAGACTGCTCTCTGCACACACATCTCGGACGCCAGAGGAAAAAGCCAAAGACCATCTGGAACCCTGGTGCACTGAAGTTCCCGGAAGGGGCGGCACAGGTCTTCCTGGTTGCTGCCGCTGCAGAGGGCCCCTGGGCAGCACCCCACGAGCGAACTTGAGCCTCGGGACCACAGGTAAGACCAACTTTTCTGCTGCAAGAAAGCTGCCTGGTGAGCTTGGGACACACGGAAGCAGAATTCCTCTAGGACCGGGCATGTTCTGTGTTTACCGGAAGTCCCACACCCTCGGATCCCGGCCCGCAGCAGCTCTCTGCTCCCAGACCCTGTGAGAGAGAGACCCAACCGCCTGGTCAGGTGGGCACTCCGGAGGCTGCAGAGCGGAAGAGACCACCAACACTGCTCACCCCTGCCCACATCCCTGGCCCAAGAGGAAACTGTACAAGGCCTCTGGGCTCCCGTGGGGGAGGGCCCAGGAGCAGCAGGACCCCTGCCAGAGACACCGCCGGACCCTGAAGGAAACAGACCGGATAAACAGTTCTCTGCACCCAAATCCCGTGGGAGGGAGAGCTAAACCTTCAGAGAGGCAGACAAGCCTGGGAAACCAGAAGAGACTGATCTCTGTACATACATCTCGGACGCCAGAGGAAAACACCAAAGGCCATCTGGAACCCTGATGCACTGAAGCTCCCGGAAGAGGCGGCACAGGTATTCCTGGTTGCTGCCGCCGCAGAGAGCCCGTGGGCAGCACCCCACGAGCGAACTTGAGCCTCGGGACCACAGGTAAGACCAACTTTTCTGCTGCAAGAAAGCTGCCTGGTGAACTCAAGACACAGGCCCACAAGAACAGCTGAAGACCTGTAGAGAGGAAAAACTACACGCCCGAAAGCAGAACACTCTGTTCCCATAACTGGCTGAAAGAAAACAGGAAAACAGGTCTACAGCACTCCTGACACACAGGCTTATAGGACAGTCTAGCCACTGTCAGAAATAGCAGAACAAAGTAACACTAGAGATAATCTGATGGCGAGAGGCAAGCGCAGGAACCCAAGCAACAGAAACCAAGACTACATGCCATCATCGGAGCCCAATTCTCCCACCAAAACAAACATGGAATATCCAAACACACCAGAAAAGCAAGATCTAGTTTCAAAATCATATTTGATCATGATGCTGGAGGACTTCAAGAAAGATGTGAAGAACTCCCTTAGGGAAACACAGGAAAACATTAATAAACAAGTAGAAGCCTACAGAGAGGAATCGCAAAAATCCCTGAAAGAATTCCAGGAAAACACAATCAAACAGTTGAAGGAATTAAAAATGGAAATAGAAGCAATCAAGAAAGAACACATGGAAACAACCCTGGATATAGAAAACCAAAAGAAGAGACAAGGAGCTGTAGATACAAGCTTCACCAACAGAATACAAGAGATGGAAGAGAGAATATCAGGAGCAGAAGATTCCATAGAAATCATTGACTCAACTGTCAAAGATAATGTAAAGCAGAAAAAGCTACTGGTCCAAAACATACAGGAAATCCAGGACTCAATGAGAAGATCAAACCTAAGGATAATAGGTATAGAAGAGAGTGAAGACTCCCAGCTCAAAGGACCAGTAAATATCTTCAACAAAATCATAGAAGAAAACTTCCCTAATCTAAAAAAAGAGATACCCATAGGCATACAAGAAGCCTACAGAACTCCAAATAGATTGGACCAGAAAAGAAACACCTCCTGTCACATAATAGTCAAAACACCAAACGCACAAAATAAAGAAAGAATATTAAAAGCAGTAAGGGAAAAAGGTCAAGTAACATATAAAGGCAGACCTATCAGAATCACACCAGACTTCTCGCCAGAAACTATGAAGGCCAGAAGATCCTGGACTGATGTCATACAGACCCTAAGAGAACACAAATGCCAGCCCAGGTTACTGTATCCTGCAAAACTCTCAATTAACATAGATGGAGAAACCAAGATATTCCATGACAAAACCAAATTTACACAATATCTTTCTACAAATCCAGCACTACAAAGGATAATAAATGGTAAAGCCCAACATAAGGAGGCAAGCTATAACCTAGAAGAAGCAAGAAACTAATCGTCTTGGCAACAAAACAAAGAGAATGAAAGCACACAAACATAACCTCACATCCAAATATGAATATAACGGGAAGCAATAATCACTATTCCTTAATACCTCTCAACATCAATGGCCTCAACTCCCCAATAAAAAGACATAGATTGCACACCCGCGGATCCCGGCCCGCAGCAGCTCTCTGCTCCCAGACCCGGTGAGAGAGAGACCCAACCGCCTGGTCAGGTGGGCACTCCTGAGGCTACAGAGTGGAAGAGACCACCAACACTGCTCACCCCTGCCCACATCCCTGGCCCAAGAGGAAACTGTATAAGGCCTCTGGGCTCCCGTGGGGGAGGGCCCAGGAGCGGCAGGACTTCTGCGCCTGAGACACCGCCGGAACCTGAAAGAAACAGACCGGATAAACAGTTCTCTGCACCCAAATCCCGTGGGAGGGAGAGCTAAACCTTCAGAGAGGCAGACAAGCCTGGGAAACCAGAAGAGACTGCTCCCTGCACACACATCTCGGACGCCAGAGGAAAAAGCCAAAGACCATCTGGAACCCTGGTGCACTGAAGCTCCCGGAAGGGGCGGCACAGGTCTTCCTGGTTGCTGCCGCTGCAGAGAGCCCCTGGGCAGCACCCCACGAGCGAACCTGAGCCTCGGGACCACAGGTAAGACCAAATTTTCTGCTGCAAGAAAGCTGCCTGGTGAACTCAAGACACAGGCCCACAGGAACAGCTGAAGACCTGTAGAGAGGAAAAACTACACGCCGGAAAGCAGAACACACTGTCCCCATAACTGACTGAAAGAGAGGAAAACAGGTCTACAGCACTCCTGACACACAGGCTTATAGGTCAGTCTAGCCACTGTCAGAAATAGCAGAACAAAGTAACACTAGAGATAATCTGATGGCGAGAGGCAAGCGCAGGAACCCAAGCAACAGAAACCAAGACTGCATGCCATCATCGGAGCCCAATTCTCCCGCCAAAACAAACATGGAATATCCAAACACACCAGAAAAGCAAGATCTAGTTTCAAAATCATATTTGATCATGATGCTGGAGGACTTCAAGAAAGACATGAACACACTTAGGGAAACACAGGAAATCATTAATAAACAAGTAGAGGCCTACAGAGAGGAATGGCAAAAATCCCTGAAAGAATTCCAGGAAAACACAATCAAACAGATGAAGGAATTAAAAATGGAAATAGAAGCAATCAAGAAAGAACACATGGAAACAACCCTGGATATAGAAAACCAAAAGAAGAGACAAGGAGCTGTAGATACAAGCTTCACCAACAGAATACAAGAGATGGAAGAGAGAATCTCAGGAGCAGAAGATTCCATAGAAATCATTGACTCAACTGTCAAAGATAATGTAAAGCGGAAAAAGCTACTGGTCCAAAACATACAGGAAATCCAGGACTCAATGAGAAGATCAAACCTAAGGATAATAGGTATAGAAGAGAGTGAAGACTCCCAGCTCAAAGGACCAGTAAATATCTTCAACAAAATCATAGAAGAAAACTTCCCTAACCTAAAAAAAGAGATACCCATAGGCATACAAGAAGCCTACAGAACTCCAAATAGATTGGACCAGAAAAGAAACACCTCCCGTCACATAATTGTCAAAACACCAAACGCACAAAATAAAGAAAGAATATTAAAAGCAGTAAGGGAAAAAGGTCAAGTAACATATAAAGGGAGACCTATCAGAATCACACCAGACTTCTCGCCAGAAACTATGAAGGCCAGAAGATCCTGGACTGATGTCATACAGACCCTAAGAGAACACAAATGCCAGCCCAGGTTACTGTATCCAGCAAAACTCTCAATTAACATTGATGGAGAAACCAAGATATTCCATGACAAAACCAAATTTACACAATATCTTTCTACAAATCCAGCACTACAAAGGATAATAAATGGTAAAGCCCAACATAAAGAGGCAAGCTATACCCTAGAAGAAGCAAGAAACTAATCGTCTTGGCAACAAAACAAAGAGAATGAAAGCACACAAACATAACCTCACATCCAAATATGAATATAAAGGGAAACAATAATCACTATTCCTTAATATCCCTCAATATCAATGGCCTCAACTCCCCAATAAAAAGACATAGATTAACAAACTGGATACGCAACGAGGACCCTGCATTCTGCTGCCTACAGGAAACACACCTCAGAGACAAAGACAGACATTACCTCAGAGTGAAAGGCTGGAAAACAACTTTCCAAGCAAATGGTCAGAAGAAGCAAGCTGGAGTAGCCATTCTAATATCAAATAAAATCAATTTCCAACTAAAAGTCATCAAAAAAGATAAGGAAGGACACTTCATATTCATCAAAGGAAAAATCAACCAAGATGAACTCTCAATCCTAAATATCTATGCCCCAAATACAAGGGCACCTACATACGTAAAAGAAACCTTACTAAAGCTCAAAACACACATTGCACCTCACACAATAATAGTGGGAGATTTCAACACCCCACTCTCATCAATGGACAGATCATGGAAACAGAAATTAAACAGTGATGTCGACAGACTAAGAGAAGTCATGAGCCAAATGGACTTAACGGATATTTATAGAACATTCTATCCTAAAGCAAAAGGATATACCTTCTTCTCAGCTCCTCATGGTACTTTCTCCAAAATTGACCATATAATTGGTCAAAAAACGGGCCTCAACAGGTACAGAAAGATAGAAATAATCCCATGCGTGCTATCGGACCACCACGGCCTAAAACTGGTCTTCAATAACAATAAGGGAAGAATGCCCACATATACGTGGAAATTGAACAATGCTCTACTCAATGATAACCTGGTCAAGGAAGAAATAAAGAAAGAAATTAAAAACTTTTTAGAATTTAATGAAAATGAAGATACAACATACTCAAACTTATGGGACACAATGAAAGCTGTGCTAAGAGGAAAACTCATAGCGCTGAGTGCCTGCAGAAAGAAACAGGAAAGAGCATATGTCAGCAGCTTGACAGCACACCTAAAAGCTCTAGAACAAAAAGAAGCAAATACACCCAGGAGGAGTAGAAGGCAGGAAATAATCAAACTCAGAGCTGAAATCAACCAAGTAGAAACAAAAAGGACCATAGAAAGAATCAACAGGACCAAAAGTTGGTTCTTTGAGAAAATCAACAAGATAGATAAACCCTTAGCCAGACTAACGAGAGGACACAGAGAGTGCGTCCAAATTAACAAAATCAGAAATGAAAAGGGAGACATAACTACAGATTCAGAGGAAATTCAAAAAATCATCAGATCTTACTATAAAAACCTATATTCAACAAAATTTGAAAATCTTCAGGAAATGGACAATTTCCTAGACAGATACCAGGTATCAAAGTTAAATCAGGAACAGATAAACCAGTTAAACAACCCCATAACTCCTAAGGAAATAGAAGCAGTCATTAAAGGTCTCCCAACCAAAAAGAGCCCAGGTCCAGATGGGTTTAGTGCAGAATTCTATCAAACCTTCATAGAAGACCTCATACCAATATTATCCAAACTATTCCACAAAATTGAAACAGATGGAGGCCTACCGAATTCCTTCTATGAATCTACAATTACTCTTATACCTAAACCACACAAAGACACAACAAAGAAAGAGAACTTCAGACCAATTTCCCTTATGAATATCGACGCAAAAATACTCAATAAAATTCTGGCAAACCGAATTCAAGAGCACATCAAAACAATCATCCACCATGATCAAGTAGGCTTCATCCCAGGCATGCAGGGATGGTTTAATATACGGAAAACCATCAACGTGATCCATTATATAAACAAACTGAAAGAACAGAACCACATGATCATTTCATTAGATGCTGAGAAAGCATTTGACAAAATTCAACACCCCTTCATGATAAAAGTCCTGGAAAGAATAGGAATTCAAGGCCCATACCTAAACATAGTAAAAGCCATATACAGCAAACCAGTTGCTAACATTAAACTAAATGGAGAGAAACTTGAAGCAATCCCACTAAAATCAGGGACTAGACAAGGCTGCCCACTCTCTCCCTACTTATTCAATATAGTTCTTGAAGTTCTAGCCAGAGCAATCAGACAACAAAAGGAGATCAAAGGGATACAGATCGGAAAAGAAGAGGTCAAAATATCACTATTTGCAGATGATATGATAGTATATTTAAGTGATCCCAAAAGTTCCACCAGAGAACTACTAAAGCTGATAAACAACTTCAGCAAAGTGGCTGGGTATAAAATTAACTCAAATAAATCAGTTGCCTTCCTCTATACAAAAGAGAAACAAGCCGAGAAAGAAATTAGGGAAACGACACCCTTCATAATAGACCCAAATAATATAAAGTACCTCGGTGTGACTTTAACCAAGCAAGTAAAAGATCTGTACAATAAGAACTTCAAGACACTGAAGAAAGAAATTGAAGAAGACCTCAGAAGATGGAAAGATCTCCCATGCTCATGGATTGGCAGGATTAATATAGTAAAAATGGCCATTTTACCAAAAGCAATCTACAGATTCAATGCAATCCCCATCAAAATACCAATCCAATTCTTCAAAGAGTTAGACAGAACAATTTGCAAATTCATCTGGAATAACAAAAAACCCAGGATAGCTAAAGCTATCCTCAACAATAAAAGGACTTCAGGGGGAATCACTATCCCTGAACTCAAGCAGTATTACAGAGCAATAGTGATAAAAACTGCATGGTATTGGTACAGAGACAGACAGATAGACCAATGGAATAGAATTGAAGACCCAGAAATGAACCCACACACCTATGGTCACTTGATTTTTGACAAAGGAGCCAAAACCATCCAATGGAAAAAAGATAGCATTTTCAGCAAATGGTGCTGGTTCAACTGGAGGGCAACATGTAGAAGAATGCAGATCGATCCATGCTTATCACCCTGTACAAAGTTTAAGTCGAAGTGGATCAAGGACCTCCACATCAAACCAGACACACTCAAACTAATAGAAGAAAAACTAGGGAAGCATCTGGAACACATGGGCACTGGAAAAAATTTCCTGAACAAAACACCAATGGCTTATGCTCTAAGATCAAGAATTGACAAATGGGATCTCATAAAACTGCAAAGCTTCTGTAAGGCAAAGGACACTGTGGTTAGGACAAAACGGCAACCAACAGATTGGGAAAAGATCTTTACCAACCCTACAACAGATAGAGGCCTTATATCCAAAATATACAAAGAACTCAAGAAGTTAGACCGCAGGGAAACAAATAACCCTATTAAAAAATGGGGTTCAGAGCTAAACAAAGAATTCACAGCTGAGGAATGCCGAATGGCTGAGAAACACCTAAAGAAATGTTCAACATCTTTAGTCATAAGGGAAATGCAAATCAAAACAACCCTGAGATTTCACCTCACACCAGTGCGATTGGCTAAGATCAAAAACTCAGGTGACAGCAGATGCTGGCGAGGTTGTGGAGAAAGAGGAACACTCCTCCATTGTTGGTGGGATTGCAGACTGGTAAAACCATTCTGGAAATCAGTCTGGAGGTTCCTCAGAAAATTGGACATTGAACTGCCTGAGGATCCAGCTATACCTCTCTTGGGCATATACCCAAAAGATGCCTCAACATATAAAAGAGACACGTGCTCCACTATGTTCATCGCAGCCTTATTTATAATAGCCAGAAAATGGAAAGAACCCAGATGCCCTTCAACAGAGGAATGGATACAGAAAATGTGGTACATCTACACAATGGAATACTACTCAGCTATCAAAAACAACGAGTTTATGAAATTCGTAGGCAAATGGTTGGAACTGGAAAATATCATCCTGAGTGAACTAACCCAATCACAGAAAGACATACATGGTATGCACTCATTGATAAGTGGCTATTAGCCCAAATGCTTGAATTACCCTAGATCCCTAGAACAAACGAAACTCAAGACGGATGATCAAAATGTGAATGCTTCACTCCTTCTTTAAATGAGGAAAAAGAATACCCTTGGCAGGGAAGGGAGAGGCAAAGATTAAAACAGAGACTGAAGGAACACCCATTCAGAGCCTGTCCCACATTTGGCCCATACATATACAGCCACCCAATTGGACTAGATGGATGAAGCAAAGAAGTGCAGACCGACAGGAGCCGGATGTAGATCGCTCCTGAGAGACACAGCCAGAATACAGCAAATACAGAGGCGAATGCCAGCAGCAAACCACTGAACTGAGAATAGGTCCCCTATTGAAGGAATCAGAGAAAGAACTGGAAGAGCTTGAAGGGGCTCGAGACCCCAAAAGTACAACAATGCCAAGCAACCAGAGCTTCCAGGAACTAAGCCACTACCTAAAGACTATACATGGACTGACCCTGGACTCTGACCCCATAGGTAGCAATGAATATCCTAGTAAGAGCACCAGTGGAAGGGGAAGCCCTGGGTCCTGCTAAGACTGAACCCCCAGTGAACTAGTCTATGGGGGGAGGGCGGCAATGGTGGGAGGGTTGGGAGGGGAACACCCATAAGGAAGGGGAGGGGGGAGGGGGATGTTTGCCCGGAAACCGGGAAAGGGAATAACACTCGAAATGTATATAAGAAATACTCAAGTTAATAAAAAAAAATAAAAATAAAAAAAAAAGACATAGATTAACAAACTGGATACGCAACGAGGACCCTGCATTCTGCTGCCTACAGGAAACACACCTCAGAGACAAAGACAGACATTACCTCAGAGTGAAAGGCTGGAAAACAATTTTCCAAGCAAATGGTCAGAAGAAGCAAGCTGGAGTAGCCATTCTAATATCAAATAAAATCAATTTCCAACTAAAAGTCATCAAAAAAGATAAGGAAGGACACTTCATATTCATCAAAGGAAAAATCCACCAAGATGAACTCTCAATCCTAAATATCTATGCCCCAAATACAAGGGCACCTACATACGTAAAAGAAACCTTACTAAAGCTCAAAACACACATTGCACCTCACACAATAATAGTGGGAGATTTCAACACCCCACTCTCATCAATGGACAGATCATGGAAACAGAAATTGAACAGAGATGTAGACAGACTAAGAGAAGTCATGAGCCAAATGGACTTAACGGATATTTATAGAACATTCTATCCTAAAGCAAAAGGATATACCTTCTTCTCAGCTCCTCATGGTACTTTCTCCAAAATTGACCATATAATTGGTCAAAAAACGGGCCTCAACAGGTACAGAAAGATAGAAATAATCCCATGCGTGCTATCGGACCACCACGGCCTAAAACTGGTCTTCAATAACAATCAAGGAAGAATGCCCACATATACTTGGAAATTGAACAATGCTCTACTCAATGATAACCTGGTCAAGGAAGAAATAAAGAAAGAAATTAAAAACTTTTTAGAATTTAATGAAAATGAAGGTACAACATACCCAAACTTATGGGACACAATGAAAGCTGTGCTATGAGGAAAACTCATAGCGCTGAGTGCCTGCAGAAAGAAACAGGAAAGAGCATATGTCAGCAGCTTGACAGCACACCTAAAAGCTCTAGAACAAAAAGAAACACATACACCCAGGAGGAGTAGAAGGCAGGAAATAATCAAACTCAGAGCGGAAATCAACCAAGTAGAAACAAAAAGGACCATAGAAAGAATCAACAGAACCAAAAGTTGGTTCTTTGAGAAAATCAACAAGATAGATAAACCCTTAGCCAGACTAACGAGAGGACACAGAGAGTGCGTCCAAATTAACAAAATCAGAAATGAAAAGGGAGACATAACAACAGATTCAGAGGAAATTCAAAAAAATCATCAGATCTTACTATAAAAACCTATATTCAACAAAACTTGAAAATCTTCAGGAAATGGATAATTTCCTAGACAGATACCAGGTACCGAAGTTAAATCAGGAACAGATAAACCAGTTAAACAACCCCATAACGCCTAAGGAAATAGAAGCAGTCATTAAAGGTCTCCCAACCAAAAAGAGCCCAGGTCCAGACGGGTTTAGTGCAGAATTCTACCAAACCTTCATAGAAGACCTCATACCAATATTATCCAAACTATTCCACAAAATTGAAACAGATGGATCACTACCGAATACCTTCTACGAAGCCACGATTACTCTTATACCTAAACCACACAAAGAGACAACAAAGAAAGAGAACTTCAGACCAATTTCCCTTATGAATATTGATGCAAAAATACTCAACAAAATTCTGGCAAACCGAATCCAAGAGCACATCAAAACAATCATACACCATGACCAAGTAGGCTTCATCCCAGGCATGCAGGGATGGTTTAATATACGGAAAACCATCAACGTGATCCATTATATAAACAAACTGAAAGAACAAAACCACATGATCATTTCATTAGACGCTGAGAAAGCATTTGACAAAATTCAACACCCCTTCATGATAAAAGTCCTGGAGAGAATAGGAATTCAAGGCCCATACCTGAACATAGTAAAAGCCATATACAGCAAACCAGTTGCTAACATTAAACTAAATGGAGAGAAACTCGAAGCAATCCCACTAAAATCAGGGACTAGACAAGGCTGCCCACTCTCTCCCTACTTATTCAATATAGTTCTTGAAGTTCTAGCCAGAGCAATCAGACAACAAAGGAGGTCAAGGGGATACAGATCGGAAAAGAAGAAGTCAAAATATAACTGTTTGCAGATGATATGATAGTGTATTTAAGTGATCCCAAAAGTTCCACCAGAGAACTACTAAAGCTGATAAACAACTTCAGCAAAGTGGCTGGGTATAAAATTAACTCAAATAAATCAGTAGCCTTCCTCTACACAAAAGAGAAACAAGCCGAGAAAGAAATTAGGGAAACGACACCCTTCATAATAGACCCAAATAATATAAAGTACCTCGGTGTGACTTTAACCAAGCAAGTAAAAGATCTGTACAATAAGAACTACAAGACACTGAAGAAGGAAATTGAAGAAGACCTCAGAAGATGGAAAGATCTCCCATGCTCATGGATTGGCAGGATTAATATAGTAAAAATGGCCATTTTACCAAAAGCGATCTACAGATTCAATGCAATCCCCATCAAAATACCAATCCAATTCTTCAAAGAGTTAGACAGAACAATTTGCAAATTCATCTGGAATAACAAAAAAACCCAGGATAACTAAAGCTATCCTCAACAATAAAAGGACTTCAGGGGGAATCACTATCCCTGATCTCAAGCAGTATTACAGAGCAATAGTGATAAAAACTGCATGGTATTGGTACAGAGACAGACAGATAGACCAATGGAATAGAATTGAAGACCCAGAAATGAACCCACACACCTATGGTCACTTGATTTTTGACAAAGGAGCCAAAACCATCCAATGGAAAAAAGATAGCATTTTCAGCAAATGGTGCTGGTTCAACTGGAGGGCAACATGTAGAAGAATGCAGATCGATCCATGCTTATCACCCTGTACAAAGCTTAAGTCTAAGTGGATCAAGGACCTCCACATCAAACCAGACACACTCACACTAATAGAAGAAAAACTAGGGAAGCATCTGGAACACATGGGCACTGGAAAAAATTTCCTAAACAAAACACCAATGGCTTACGCTCTAAGATCAAGAATCGACAAATGGGATCTCATAAAACTACAAAGCTTCTGTAAGGCAAAGGACACGGTGGTTAGGACAAAACGGCAACCAACAGATTGGGAAAAGATCTTTACCAATCCTACAACAGATAGAGGCCTTATATCCAAAATATACAAAGAACTCAAGAAGATAGACCGCAGGGAAACAAATGACCCTATTAAAAAATGGGGTTCAGAGCTAAACAAAGAATTCACAGCTGAGGAATGCCGAATGGCTGAGAAACACCTAAAGAAATGTTCAACATCTTTAGTCATAAGGGAAATGCAAATCAAAACAACCCTGAGATTTCACCTCACACCAGTGAGAATGGCTAAGATCAAAAACTCAGGGGGCTGGGGATTTAGCTCAGTGTTAGAGAGCTTACCTAGGAGGGGCTGGGGATTTAGCTCAGTGGTAGAGCGCTTACCTAGGAAGCGCAAGGCCCTGGGTTCGGTCCCTAGCTCCGAAAAAAAAAAAGAACCAAAAAAAAAAAAAAGATGTTTGTTAAAAAAAAAAAAGATGTTTGTTAAAAACTCAGGGGACAACAGATGCTGGCGAGGATGTGGAGGAAGAGGAACACTACTCCATTGTTGGTGGGATTGCAAACTGGTACAACCATTCTGGAAATCAGTCTGGAGAATCCTCAGAGAATTGGACATTGAACTGCCTGAGGATCCAGCTATACCTCTCTTGGGCATATACCCAAAAGATGCCCCAACATATAAAAAAGACACGTGCTCCACTATGTTCATTGCAGCCTTATTTATAATAGCCAGAAGCCGGAAAGAACCCAGATGCCCTTCAACAGAGGAATGGATACAGAAAATGTGGTACATCTACACAATGGAATATTACTCAGCTATCAAAAACAACGAGTTTATGAAATTCGTAGGCAAATGGTTGGAACTGGAAAACATCATCCTGAGTGAGCTAACCCAATCACAGAAAGACATACATGGTATGCACTCATTGATAAGTGGCTATTAGCCCAAATGCTTGAATTACCCTAGATGCCTAGAGCAAATGAAACTCAAGACAGATGATCAAAATGTGAATGCTTCACTCCTTTTTTAAAAGGGGAACAAGAATACCCTTGGCAGGGAAGAGAGAGGCAAAGATTAAAACAGAGACTGAAGGAACACCCATTCAGAGTCTGCCCCACATGTGGCCCATACATATATAGCCACCCAATTAGACAAGATGGATGAAGCAAAGAAGTGCAGACCGACAGGAGCCGGATGTAGATCGCTCCTAAGAGACACAGCCAGAATACAGCAAATACAGAGGCGAATGCCAGCAGCAAACCACTGAACTGAGAATAGGACCCCCGTTGAAGGAATCAGAGAAAGAACTGGAAGAGCTTGAAGGGGCTCGAGACTCCATATGTACAACAATGTCAAGCAACCAGAGCTTCCAGGGACTAAGCCCCTACCCAAAGACTATACATGGACTGACCCTGGACTCTGACCTCATAGGTAGCAATGCATATCCTAGTAAGAGCACCAGTGGAAGGGGAAGCCCTGGGTCCTGCTAAGACTGAACCCCCAGTGAACTAGACTGGTGGGGGGAGGGCGGCAATGGGGGGAGGGTTGGGAGGGGAACACCCATAAGGAAGGGGAGGGGGGAGGGGAATGTTTGCCCGGATACCGGGAAAGGGAATAACACTTGAAATGTATATAAGAAATACTCAAGTTAATAAAAAAATAGAAATAAACAAAAAAAACAAAAAAAAAACAAAACAAAACAAAAAAAAAACCTGTTAAGTTGTAAGTAATTTTATCTACTGAGCTATCTGTCGACTGCTGGCTGCTAGTGAAATATGCTTTAGAAATACTGCTGGGGGGAATGATGACATTGGTTTTCCCCATATGTGAACCCTATAAACTAGAAATGCAACCTACCTGGCAAGATATGCTCACCTGTACAACAGCAGCTTGATTATGGGTGGGGATAATCAAATGTCCTCTAATTGGATATAAGGCTTGCTACACAGACCCAAGAATCCATGCTTGATAACTGTTAATTTCAGATAACCAGATCTAGAGAGTTCATAGGCCCAAGTGTCAGGAGCCATCTATGATAGCTTTGAAATTATAATGAGTATTAAAAGGCAACAGTGCTTTGAACTTAATATCACCATTCTTCTGTAACTCCCATTTTATCTCTGAGGTAATTTTCTAAAGATTTTTTTTTGTCTAAGAAGTTATAAAACGGCCAGAGAAAAGGCATGAAGTTGTTGGATATATGGTTTGGCTTGGAAAATCCCTACCTCATCCATCCATCAATCAATCAATCCATCCATCCATCCATCCATCCATCCATCCATCCATCCATCCATCCATCCAAATATATGTCTGTCTGTCTGTCTGTCTGTCTGTATATATGTATGTACGTATATATGTATGTATGCAAGCATGCATTAATATTGTAGAACTGATTAAGACAGATGGTTGTACCCAGCCAGAGTGTGGGTGTATGAATGTATATGTGTCCATACATACATGCCTGTGTAAATCATTTTAATCCTTTTCCTTTTCTTCCTGTCTGGTTCGCAAACTTTTTATTGGATATTTTTTATTTATTTACATTCAAATGTTATCCCCTATCCATAAATCTCCTATCCCATCCCCCTGCCCCTTCTTCTATAAGGGTTTTTCCCCATGTATTAACCCACCCTTCTTGCCTCCCTGCCCTGACATTCCACACAGCCAGAGAAGGGGACATTCCACAGGACAGAGAAGGAAGAGATAGCAATATACTTTTTTTAAAACTTAATTCCTGGCTGATAATCAATATATGATAATTGCCTAAGCCAGAAGGTTTTTTAAATTGACTTTTTATTTATATTTTAAATGTTATCCCATTTTCTGGTTTCCCCTCCAGAAACCCTCTATCCCACCCTACTGTTTCTATGAGGGTGCACCCTCACCCACCCACCCACTCCCTTCCACCTCCCTGCCCTGACATTCCCCTACACTGGGGCATCAAGCCTTGACAGGATACAGGGCCTCTCTTCCCACTGATGCCCGAGAAGGCCATCCTCTGCTACATATACGTATGGAGCCATAGGTCCATCCCTATGTTCTCTTGGGAATGCGTGTTAGTCCCTGAGAGCTCTCAGGTGTCTGGTTGGTTGATATTGTGTTCTTCCTATGGGGTTGCAAACCCCTTAAATTCCTTCAGTCCTTTCTCTAACTCCTCCATTGGGCACTCTATTCTCAGTTCAATGATATGACTCTCTTCTTTTGGTTTCGTTGCAAGGAGAATCCTTTATTGCTTTTTCTAGGGTATAGATTCCCTCCTTTTGTTGGAGTTTTCCATCTATTATCCTTTGTAGGGCTGGATTTGTAGAAAGATATTGTGTAAATTTGGTTTTATCACGGAATATCTTGGTTTCCCCATCTATGTTAATTGAGAGTTTGCTGGATATAGTAGCCTGGGCTGACATTTGTATTCTCTTAGGGTCTGCATGACATCTGCCCAGGATCTTCTGACTTTCTTAGTCTCTGGTGAGAAGTCTGATGTGATTCTGATAGGTCTGCCTTTATATGTTACTTGACCTTTTTGCCTTAGTCTTTTTAATATTCTTTCTTTGTTTTGTGCATTTGGTGTTTTGACTATTATGTGATGGGAGGAATTTCTTTTCTGGTCCAATGTATTTGGAGTTTTGTATGTTTCTTGTATGTTTATGGGCATCTCTTTCTTTGGATAAAGGAAGTTTTCTTCTATAATTTTGTTGAATATATTTACTGGCCTGTTCAGTTGGGAGTCTTCACTCTCTTCTATGCCTATCATCCTTAGGTTTGATGTTCTCATTCTCCTGGATTTCCTGGATGTTTTGGGTTAGGTGGTTTTTGGGTTTTACATTTTCTTTGATGGTTGTGTCAATGTTTTCTATGGTATCTTCTGCCCCTGAGAGTCTCTCTTCTATCTCTTGTATTCTGTTTCTGATGCTTACATCTATGACTCCTGATCTCTTCCCTAGGTTTTCTATCTTAAGGGTTGTCTTCCCTTTGTGCTTTCTTTATTGTTTCTATCTCCATTTTTAAATCCTGGACTGTGTGTTCAATTCCTTCACCTGTTTGGTTGTGTTTCCTGTAATTCTTTAAGGGATTTTTGTGTTTCTTCTTTAAGGGCTTCTACTTGTTTACTTGTATTGTCCTGTATTTCTTTAAGGGAGTTACTTATGTCCTTCTTAAAGTCCTCTATCGCCATTATAAAATGTGATTTTATACCTAAATCTTGCTTTTCCAGTGTGTTTGGATATCCAGTATTTGCTTTTGTGGGAGAGCTGGGCTCTGATGATGCCAAGTAGTCTTGGTTTCTGTTGCTTAAGTTCCTGTGCTTGCCTCTTGCCATCAGGTTGTCTCTGGTGTTAGCTTGTCTTGCTGTCTCTGACAATGGCTTGACCCTCCTGTAAACCTGTGTGTCAGCACTCCTGTAGACTGTTTTCTTTCAGCCATATCTGGGCACAGAGAGCTCTTCTCTCAGGTGTGTAGGTGCTCCTGGCAACTGGCTTTCAGCTCTCAGTGCACGCATCAACCAGATGGTCCTGCCCCTGACTGCTCCTAGATTCCTGTGCCCAGAGGGAACAGATGACACTAGGTGATTTCCTCTTGGGTTGGGAATGTGGGCAGAGAGTAGTCTCCTCTAAGTTCTCAGGAGTCTCCACACTTCTGAGGATCCAGCTCTCTCCACCACAGGATTTGTGTACAGAGAGCTGTGTAACTGATCCAGTTCAAGTTCCGGTTGTAGGCCGGACCCAGCAGGTTCCTGCAGCTGACTGCTCCTATATTCCTGCACCCAGAGGCACTATGCAGTTTCCTTTTGGGTCAAGGATGTGGGAGAGATAGAACGAAGTGGACTGTCCTGCGGTCTCAGGATTGTCCAATCAGCTTCACATCCTTCAGGACCAACTCAAAAATAAAAGAGAGCTAAATCTCCTGACTCCTGAGAAGAGTGGGGTTTGTGCCTTCTTCCTGGAACAATGCTGCTTCTGAACCAACATGCCCAAACTGATTTGAGATGGGGGTCCAAAGACTTAGGGACAAGACATGAAAATTCAGTAACTAGTCTTTTAAATAAGCTTTTGTTTCCCTCCTACTTTGGCTCCTCTCATCTGTTCACTCCTTTCCTCCTTGTTATCATAATACTTGGGTCTACCCTGTTTTTTAAATATTTTACAGAAGTTACTCCTTGATCAAATTCCTGCCATCAGTAAGTCCAAATTTGGACAATGGCTGCCCTGGCTAGGTCCCTAATCAAAAGTCTCATCTTACTCATGATAGCCCTCTGTCTTATTAACTGTTTTCATAGGTTTCCCTGGGAGTGCATGAATTCAGTCATATGACTGATCCACCAGAGCTGACCAAATTAAAACTCTTCTCCTGCTACAATCAAGTTAATGCAACTGATGTCCCCTTATACCTCAGGAACAGAATCCAGCCTAATTTCTATCCTATGCCTCCTGCAGAAGCAGCTAGTGAGAGTATATATTACCACCCTTCCTTTTAGAACAGAGGGCTCCTAAAAGAAACATGTAAACACCAAGTTAGACACAAACCTGTTTTTGTTCTATAATAGAGTCCTGCCTACAAGAAATGCTAATGCAGCAGAGGCAAAAAAGTTGTGCGGATAACTAACCAATAAATGACTTATCTTAAATTAAGGCCCACTCCATGAAATGGAACCCATACTTGATACTGCTTGGGTAACCAAGAACTGGAGACTAAAGAGCTCAGGGAACTTGGGTAAAAGCAAATACTACTGGTCTCAAAAACTGAAGATAAAAGAAAGTAAAACAAAAGAAAAGTAGCAATATAATGGCTCCTAATGGCATTCTGCTGTACTTCATTAGTGCCTTCATTAGAGACTTCCTCCTGCAGCAGATGAGAACAATACAGAGACCCACAGCCATGCATTACAGAGAACCAGAGACCTTGGAACACTCAGCCATAAGTAGAATATTTCCATCAAATTCCTCCCCTCGTTGTTCAGGGAACCCTGCAGAAGAGATGCAAAGATTGTAAGAGCCAGGGAAGGATGAAGGACACAAAAAAACAAGGCCCTCAAAATCGATAGCATTGATACCCATATCTCAACACTCACAGAGACTGAGACACCATACATAGGATCTGCATGGTTCTGGACCAGGTCCTCTGGGTATGTATTATGGCTTCCAGTTTAGTGTTTTTAAGGTATTCCTGAGTGTGTGGACAAGTGGTTTGTTGATTCTTATGTCTTTTCTTGAGCTATTTCCCTACTGTGTACTTGCTTTATCCATTTCCAATATGTTAGGTTTTGTTTTATCTTATTGTATTGTCCCTTAGAAGCCTGTTTGTTTTGTAGAGACAGAAAGGGACCTGGATGGGAGATAAGGTAGGGAAAGAACTGTAAGGAGTAGAGGGAGGGAAAAACATAATCAGGATATACTATATGAGTAAGAAATCCATTTTCAAGGAAATGGAAAATGATGAGAGAGAGAGAGAGAGAGAGAGAGAGAGAGAGAGAGAGAGAGAGAGAGAGAATGAATTAGAAAATGCCGTTCTCTAGTCTGCATACAACCATTCCAATGAAACTATAGCTTTCTGCACACAGTCCAGGCCGGCCATCAGTCAAGAAAAGAGGATGAGTTCAACGGGCCTTCCTTCTATTACTGAAGTGTAGGTGATTGATACTCTGGGAGAAGAATTGTTGTCTTCAGTTTTATACCCACTGCTGAACCCACAAGACTTCTAAGGAAACCTTTAAAGCCCTGTCCACACAGAGAACTCAGATTGATTTCAACAGTTTGCAAAATGAAATAAATAGACTTGAATATGAAAATGAGATCAGGGTAAGGGAGGGACGAGAGAGGAGCTGTAAGGAGGTGAGGTGAAAGTGGTCATTATGCATTGTTTGTGTGAAAGTGCTAAAAACTTAATTCATGAAGGATTTTCAGGGTAAATAGCCATAGATGAAGACACCCCATCTCAATTTCCAGTCTTAAGTACACACACACACACACACACACACACACACACACACACACACACACACAGAGAGAGAGAGAGAGAGAGAGATGCACTCACACATACACATATGAACATATCCTCATAATAAAAACCACTAAAGTAAGTTACTTCTTTGAAGCATCTATGTCTTTACTTGTGCTTTACTCATTCCCAGGTGCCTTTCTATTTTTGATAAACTCTGACTTAAAAACACTAAAAAAATCTTTAGAGAGGGCTGGGAAAATGTCACAGTGAATTAAATTCTTGTTGCATAAGTATGAAGATTTGAGTTGAAATCCCCTGTTTTGTGTAAAAAAGCTAGCTTGGCAGTGCATGCCTGTAATAGCAGAATTTGAAGGCAGAGACAAAATGATCAGGGGGGTATTTTGGTCCAATAAGTCTAGCTAAGTGGTATGTTCCAGATTTAGCAAGCAACCCTGTCTTGTGCGATAGGGTGGAGAGTGAGTTAAAAAATAGACCTTGAACTGATCTCTGCCCCTGACCTACATGTATATAATACACATGTACGTAAGTATGTACATATATACATACATACATACAATAAACAACCAAACCCTGCAGAGTCAAACCTTGTAGAGAAAATACTCCAGGATTAACATCTTTGTTTCTTTGACAAAGAAGACCTTGGTTGTAGATTAGCAGTTAATTCTTGAGGTGGGATATTCTTAACAATTAGTTTTTCCTGCCCCTAGAAGCATTGCAGCACCTCTGTCACATGTGTCAGAGGTGGCAGAGAAGAAGTAATGTCTATGTCCAATTTTCTGACTTAGGAATATCTGAATGATTAGTAACCTAATATTCTCTGAAAAAAGTGAGCCTGAGCTGACCACCAGTCTGCTACCATACATGCCCTGATGGCTTCCAGGACTGGGAGCAAGGCTGAGACCGGAAGAACCCCACCTGAAACTGAGGGTTATGAGCAGGAGTGAGCCTGAGACCGGTTGTGGGACCGTGAAAGGTAGCTTGGTTCCCAGTTGAGCTAAGGCTTGAGACCCTGGAGACCTTGAAGGGATGGTAGGCACCAGGCCCCTGTCACTAGCCACAGTCCCCCATAGATTTGTGGCCATTAGTCATGTAAGAGCAATGCCTCAAGCCTGTCCACAGATAGAGGACATAACCTGTGGTTATGAAGGCTTAAGACAGATCTTCATTTTAATGAGTACCTAAAAGCCTGGAGGCTTAGCCAATAAGCTTTCCTTCCCAGACATTCCTCCCCCCAAAAGGTATTTAATCTCAGGCCCACCCTAAGAATTGGGGTATGGTTTTACCCATCCATCTACTTTCCGCCATGACAATAAATGCCTTAAAACCATGGACTGTCTCTTTTCACGGGATCCACCATGGAGAGCTACAGAGAAGGCCTTCACCTAAAGAGCTGCAGTCTAATCTCCCCTAGAAGGTCTCTCTGTGCTCCCAGCCATAGCTGCCATCAAGCCAAGCTCAAGCCAACCACTGTCAAGCCAAGGACTCTCCCCACAGGACCAGCTAGAGCTTCCCTCTTTTACCCCTCAGTTCTGGACCATATCCCAGTGGCTCCTACTCTGTTCTCAGCTCTTCCTCGGCATCCAGCAGTGCCTGGGTGTCCTAGAGCCTGAGAACCAGATGTCTCAGACTCCTCACAGGCCCTGGGACTCCGAAGGAACTCTAGCTGTCCCGCACCTCAGACTGTACTTCCCCACCTCTGGAAAGTGTACTGGGGCTTCCCTACAGCCTGACACCCGCCCTGAAATAGTGTGGGCTAAGCACAGTCACATTAACTCCCACGTCCTTTCTGCAGCAGTCATGCCCTGTAGTGGAGCAGACTCTGAACCCCACTAACCCTACAACATTACCCTTGCGTGGGGACACTCTGGTGGGCCAGACTAGGAGTGAGCTTGAGATGACCACCAGTTCTGCACTGCACAGACCTGGGGATGGGTAGACTAGGTCCAAGATGACCCCTGCTTGGTGACATAATGCAGGAGCAGGAGCACTCCTGACCACTCCTGAGACAATGCCAGACACTTGGACCTCAGGTGCCTCTCAGAGTAGCAAGTAAGTGGTGGAGAAATGAGAGAGAAACAGAAAGATGTTGGCATAATGAAGAGAGTCAGAACTGGAGACTTGAAAATGGTGAGGAACAGCCTGATGTGAGTGGCTGGTGATGCCACCTGAAATCATGGTGGGATCCTGGGCCAGTGCTTCCACTGAGGAGCACACCTGAGTCTGTGGCCCTAAAGCATCAGGGGTCTGTTACCACCAAAGGCCAGACAGATACCCCTGATCTGTGCTGCCACTTGGGTACAGATTGATGTATGAGGGCTTTGCAGAACTGGCCCTACCCCTCTCCTAGGCATTCTATAAGAGCTGGTCCTGGGAGCAGAAAAGCAGAAGTGCTAACCCCTAGCCAGCTACAGGATTCGAGTGGTTCTCCACATTGCTGAAATTGTAGGTGAGCCAGTCCCTAAGCATGGGAAAGCTGGCCCTACCACTTGTCTCCCATGCCATGTCATGGATGAAAGAAAGATGTGCTCCTCCCCCTTCAACCCTTTTCCCCTGCAGCAGGCAGAAGGCTGCCACGGACTCATAAAATCAGGAGAGCTTGCTCTGTCCCTCACCAGCTACACCATTCAGGAGAACCAGCCCTGCACCTCCCCTGTGCAGCACAGTAGATCTGGCCCTTGATGTGAGGGTTGTGAATGAGCTGGCTTCCAGGGTATGAGTGTGGGAGAGTCAGCCTTGCCTCTTTTGTCAAAAAGCCAAAGGAGAGATGTCCTCCTTCTCTCCATAGTTCCTTGACATCTATGGCCCTGAGGTCATGAGGATGGTAGAACTAACCTTGACCCTCACTGGTTGCAACACTCCAGCTGGCTGCAACAACCAGTTTAGACACCTGGCAGCAATTAAAAATTCAGGGCTTTGAGTTGGTCCACCCCAACAACTACCACATCAGTGGACTTCTGAAGTGAATGAAGGGGCTAGTCCTATAGGTTCAAAACTACAGGATATCCATGACACAAGATAATAACAGGCTATCCGAGAGTCCCAATGAGGTCCCAGTATTAATAGAGTAGCAGAAATCAAAGGACAAATACCAGACCAATAAGTCACTGCAATTAATATTTGTGAGAAAGATGCATGGATACAAAGGTACGCTGTGGGATCCACTGACACACTGTAGCATCCACAAGGAGATTTTTTTAATCTGTTGGGGGAAGGTTGCAGGGGTGGGACTGAGGGAACGGGGAGATGATTGAGACTGGGTTTCATGATGTGAAATTCACAAAGAACTAATTTAAAGGTTTTAAAAATGTTTTACCCATTCCCGAGGATAGATTTTCAAGTGAGATGAAAGCAAGGAGTTGAAAATAATCTACATGTTATGCCCAGAAAATGTATAGAACCACTTTGGAAAGAAGAAAACCAAAAAAAAGTTAAATGAACCCCATAAACTTAAATTTTGTGATGTTTTATTTAATAAAAGATGACAAAATAATGTGATGTTAACAAGGAAGCAATAACATCTGGTTACATTGACATTTTAATGAATCTTTTAAATTCTGTGTTTTAACATATAAGTAATATGAAAGACACAAATGCCATTAATTCTCATTCTTGTTTTTAAGTCTTTCAAATGTTTTGCTAACAATTATATCCCAGAATTTTCTACGTTGCTTTTAAATTTCTTCTTGAATCTGATAATCTTTTAACACATAAATGTAACCAATACAAATGTTAATTTTCAAGATTAATTTTAGTGTTTTGTATCTCTAAAATATAGTCCAGTATTAACTTGAAATGTGAGAACTGTAAACTAAATTCTGTAGCTTTCAACCATAGTATTACTTAGTTGCTCTGAAATCCAGTATATTATAATTTCAAACTGGAAGCAATTTAGACACATTGTTGCTTATGATTTTTTTATTAGATTTTAAAAATGCAGTTAGGTTTATTTATAAAAACTGCATAAATGATTTTTCATTAAACTTGTATCTTGTATGTCATTAAAAAGCAGTGCTGTTGACATTTCAAGATGTGACAAGAAAAACTAAATTTTTTTGCACATTTTCTATGTTTTTGCAATGCAGTGTATTAACTTTTCAATGCATTAACAAAACTGCATCCTAATTAATAGGTTTATATGCTTCCTCACACTATATCTTGTGCGAGCAACAAACTTTTCTTTTTATGGTAATCATATTTGGAGTTTTACATATAAACAACTTCATGCATGAGTTTGCTACACAATATTATAGCAATAGTAGAATCTTCAACAGAAAAGAATCAGCAGAATATTCAAACTGAATCAGGTATACCATGAAAGTACTAGTGGCTAAGAAAAAATAATATCTAAAGGAAGAATGGTAAGTGTTGTGGCTTGGCTCCTAAATGTCCTTCCCAGTTCATACTGGTCTCAAGCTGATGGTTCCAAGGCAGGTAGTTGTAAGTTGTGAGCAGACTAGTTCAAGAACGGCTCCAGAGTAGCTGATAGAAACTTTATAGCAGACTAGTTGAAGGCTGCAAATCAGTGTAATCAAACTCCTGAAGGCTGTGTTAGGACTCCGGTTTCTCCTCTCTGCTCCCTGGCCTTATGAGTTGAAAGGACCTCCCTCTGCCAAAGTTCTTTATCATGTTCTGTCTTGCCAAAGTCCCAGAGCAAAAAAACCTTAGTGAAAGTCTAAAACAAGGAAGCAAAGTTCTCTTCCTTACCAGTCTCTTATTGCAGGCATTTTGCATGATGACAGAAGAGAGACATCAAAGAGATGTAAGAATACCTCCAAGATGGTAACATCGAGTCCTTGAATTCTGCGGAAGAGATCCAACATCACGAAGTCCACTTTGCATTGAAGAGAATATGTGTCAAGAATGAGGAAGATGAAGCGTGGGGTCCAAGCACATAAAACAACTTTCTAGGTTCACTGACAACAGATAAAACAGAGACATGCCCAGCCTCTGAATGGCTTCAGGCAGGAACTTGTCTTTTCATTCTGCTGCCTACAATAATATCAGAAACTAATCCTTGTCCAATGAGTATGAAGTAAAAATTAAGCCACTTAATGATAGCAGTTATATATTTTTCCTCACTGTTAAATCCAGATGGTCTCCTATGAACAACTGAAGATGGCATTAAATAGAGATGGCATTAATACAACTTATTAAGTTGGCTTAAATATCCACCTGCCTCCAAAAACACATCCAGGAAAGGTTAGATTGTCACAACTGGTATTACGTGTCTGTAGGTAAATCTCAGTGAGGACAGGGTGTTGGTATTCGTGACATAATCTTTCCATACCCTCTACCTAAAATTTTAGTTGGTAAGATGAAATACTATGAAGAATAGTTAAGAGACTCAAGGTACTCTCAAAGTCCTCACTCTTCTTGTAAGTTATTCTCTGTAGAAATCAGTTACATACCTATACTTCTTAACTATATTTTCCTACAACTTAACTACTTTACATATTCTGTCTATGGGATTAAGAAAAAATAGTACTTAAAGGGGACATATCAAGTTGAAACTTTGTTGGACTGTGTAATTTAATCAGAGTAAGTGATCCAATTCATGTCGCTCCTTTCTACTTCCTGTAGCATTAATTTCAATTGTGTCTGCACCTCCATAAGCTTCTGCCGATCTAAACTGCCTTGAAAATGCCACCTCCCATAGCAGTGCACAGGAATTGGATAAATTACATATTTAAGTGCCATCAATGGTGCTAAGAGCTCAAGAATTCTCATGAGCATAGGCATAGTAATTGGATTCGAAGAAAAGCTAAACACTCGGAGATAAGAACAGCGAGTTAGGGCTGGAATAAGAACAGAGATCGTAGAATCTGTTAAAAGGCAATGATTAATTGCCAGGTGCTGTAAGGTGCCAGAGATATTCTGCAGGAGATGGTAAAACGGCTCGCAGTCTTCCCAATACATTGGGTTGTTGCTGATATTCAGCAGCTTTAAATGGTTGGCTTGAGGGCACTCAGACAGAAACTTGAAGTCGCTGTAAGAAAGTCCACAGAATGGCAGATACAAGAAATCCAAACTAGCAGGTAGGACTCTGCAGGGAGAAAACATAAAAGTTTTTCTGAAAAAATGAAAACTAGATGAGGGGGACAATATCCATGAATCTAGAACAAACTATTTTGCACAGAGAATGCATTAGCAACTAATGATGTGAGCTTTCACACACTTACGAGATCAATTTGCTACTCTCATGTATTTTAACCTTGACATTATGTAAAATATGTTGTTATAGAGTCATGTGAAAACTTAGTGAAAATATTATCTGCTTAATAATTATAACACAATCAAATGTGGAACTAGTTCACCTGCTTGGAAGAGATAGAACAGAAGGAGCAACCAACTGGAAGCCCCCTTTGGCCAGTCCATAAATGGCAGTCTCCACATTCATGGCCTGAACCTTGGAGATTTCAAATTAGGAAAATCATCTGACATCCGTCTATGGGTATATGGCTATAAGTACGTGCACCTGTGACACAACATAAAGTCTTCCAGTTCCCCCTCTTCATCTCTCCACTGCTAGAGGAGGACTGTGTTGTTCTTTCCCCCTTTATATTTCTGGACTGGGCACAGTACCAGTCCATGCTTAGCTGACTAAGGTTTTTGAAACTGTTTTTCTCTTCGGTTATAGAAATGTGCTCTTTCCTGGTTGTTTTTAAACTCCCAGCATTGCCCATGCTGAGGTAGGAGACACAGGTATGAGAAGCTTAAGAGTACCGAAGGATTCTTTTTCTCATCTTCAGAACAGGCTATTAATTGAAGCCTGGTATCTATCCCAAGCCCTTACCTCAGGACACTTTCAAGATGATCTGTGAGACAGAACGAAGACAAGTTGAGCTCCTTCAGGTGATCCATACGCCTCAGCTGGGTGATAAAATTTCTAAAGGTTCTCCCATTCAAAGATCTACAAGTGATTTTAGACAGACTAAGTCTGTCCAGTTGTATCACATGAGACAAAAGGGTAGTGACTTCACTAAGAGAAGCCTGATCAACTGCCAGGTGATCCACACATTTCAGGTCCAGGTGGCGTAAGGAATTTCTGCATTCACATAAATTATTAATTTGCAAATCTCTGCAGCATAGGTGCAGAGAGCCTAGGCTCTGTTTTATTTTATTCAGAAGAAAAGCAAAAAAATCACTTTCCCTCAAGGTACCATCAAGGGAAAGGTCCACTAGTAATTCCATAGGCACCTTGGAGGGCTGGGCCTCAGACTCTGGACTTGAAGGATTCTCCTGGAGTTCCATTTTAAAGATAGAGTGCTCAGAGTAAGCACAAGAATGGAAGCAAATTGTTGACTTATTGATGATGTCAGGACATGTGGTCTTGCAGCCAGCATCCTGCCTTAAATCTAGGATCCTCAGTTTAGGGCACCTGTAGGTTGAAAAACAAAAACAAAAACTAAAACAAAACACAACGAACAAAAAAACAGAGGATCTAAGAGGTGGCAAACATCAATATATCCAAGCAGGAGCAATAATAACATGTAGTGACAAAATGACCTTTTGTGTTCTGTCATTCCATATACCAGGCGCCAGCAAAACTTCCTATGCAAATACTATATCCTTTACTACTGTCTATAACAACTAATGCTCACAAATCTTGCTGCACCCGTTTTCTTTGAAATGTCTCTATTACGTATATCAGCAGTAGCCTCACTCACCTCTATTACAAACTTAAAACCCTCTGTAGGATGTCAGAGTTTTAAAGATAACCTCAACCGCTAGAACAACCACCTCACAGCCATTTTCAGCAGTCGCCATTACTAACTGTAGAAGATAGAATAGCGTAACTGACCAGTGTTCTCTTGCAACAGGTTCCAGTATGTTTTGCTATCTTACCATGTACGAATTATACACATTCTTACTGAAAAGCTGAGTTCTTGGCAGTAACATCTAAAGATCACTTTCAGTTCACCAGGTTTCTTGTATGCTTGATGTTCTCATGTGGAGACAGAAAAGGGGCCAAAACTTTACCATTGCTGTCAGTGTCTTGACCATCCATGGAGGTAGCAGTGAAGAACAGAACAAAAATTACCTTGGGGTCTCCTAAATTTCATGGATTACTGTGGGCTTAGAAAAATCAAATCCCTTTATTCTTGGTCTACACTCCTATTTTTTTTTAAAAAAATTATTTTTATTTCATGTGCATTGGAGTCTTTCCTATACGAGAGTATCAGATCCTGTGGAACTGGAGTTACAGTTTTGAGCTGCCATATTATGGGCCCTGGGAATTGAACCCTCATCCTCTGAAATAATAGCTAGTGCTCTTAACTGTTAAGCCATCACGCTAGCCCTTGGTCTACACTTCTTTGTTTGTTTGGTTTTTTTTTTTTTCGGAGCTGAGGACCGAACCCAGGGCCTTGTGCTTGCTAGGCAAGCGCTCTACCACTGAGCTAAATCCCCAACCCGGTCTACACTTCTTACACGGACTTACTACCAATAACTCTTTCCCATGATAAGCAAACAGCACTAATTTTTTCATTATTGTCCAGAAATCTTAACACTCATATCTTTCTTTAATGTAAATAATAGCATAATGCAAACCCAGCAATAGTGTCCTCAATCACTTACATTCCCTATCCAACACTGTAAGACTGTTGTTTTAAGGTGATCTCACATGCTGAACAAACGGTCCTATATTCTTTTTCACTACTTGCATATGCTACCTCTGAGAGAATAGCAGCTAGAGGCATAGCCTCCAGTGTCTCACTATCTCTATACCAGCTCTTACCTAGAAGCCGAGTTTGGGGCAGGGAGGAACTGAAGACTCTCAACCATGGCTTTCAGGAGTTCACGCTGGGATTCTTGCACACTTAATGCCCCAATGTGGAGACAGGTAAAGGGCCAAATTTTCACCATTGATGTCAGTGTATTTTTGTGTTTACCAGTAAAGGCAGCAGTGAACAAAGGAACAAAAAGCTCCCTTGGGATTTCTTCCAGAGCTTGAATTGCTAGATGCTCATTACTCAGCAGACACTGTATAGCAAGATCCAACAATGTGCGCGGTTCCTTGGTGTCCATCTTAATTAACCTGCATTTTAGTGAGAAACATTTAGAAAACTTGACGGGTATCTATAGTATCTTCTTTGCAATCATCATTAGCAACATAGATAACTATCTGAAGAATATATAGGTGATAAAACAACCACTTCTAGAGACTTTTACTTGTAGGGCATAGAAATTGGTTTGTGAGTATATTAAGGTCTATTTTTGTATGAATACACGTACAAACAATTCTTTTGCATCTATATGTATACATAAATATGTGTATGTGATCAAATGCCAATAGAAATGATCACTACGTTATTAAAAGACAATTTTGTTCACCTTGTTACCTGACTCATGATAGTTCGAAATGTAAATACATAAAATATCCAATAAAAATGTTCATCTCAATAGTTTACAAACCATCACAAAAGAATGGGCAAGTCCAGACAAAAGTGATATCATCATCATTACCTTGGAAATAGAAAATTCTGATATCAAATTAACTGTGATTCTGATGAAGCAAAAAGAAACACAGAAATCAAAATATTCATCACTTTTCACTTTAATACCAAAACAAAGAACTTACTGTAAAGAGTTGACATGAGACTTCCACAGAGCGCTTTAACAAGCACCCACCCGCACTTAAACACATGCCATGCAAACACACAAACAATAGTTTAAAAATAAATCAGTATCAAAGAAACAAATAAAACTGAAGTGTCAGGTTAAGAAAAGAACATAAGGTTTCATTAGCTTCTTTTCTCACACAGACTGTCTCCTGCTGGGTGGGATAAGAACACACTAAGATCAAGCCCCCAACACAAATCTCAGTGTCTTTTCCTTTCTAGCTCAACTCGTAAAAATACATGTGAGATACTCATCCTCGTGCATGGACAGCAGTGACCTCATATTTTACAAACAGGAGAATCTCTGAGAGGGGGAAAACCTGCCGCCCCTATAGGTATAAAAGCTATGAATACATAGTAGAGATTCATGGAACACAAACAGACACACACACACACACACACACACACACACACAGAGAGAGAGAGAGAGAGAGACAGAGACAGAGACAGAGAGAGACAGAGAGAGACAGAGAGGGACAGAGAGACAGAGAGACAGAGAGAGACAGACAGACAGACAAACAGAGAAAACATAAACCCCTAAAAGGAAGCGAACTGTATTAGATGACTGACCTTTTATTGATCAGGGATCAGCGCCAATATGCAAGTTAATAAAGATGAGGAAATCCAAAGTAAACCCTCAGTTGGCTCCAACCTAGAAATAAGCATCTCTAAGAGTTAGATATTTAAAAAAATATTTTGCCAATTGTGTTTCATTCTTTTCTTTCTGCTATGTTTTTGTATCATTTAAACTTTATGTTTTAAACCTTCTACTTTTATTCCTGCCCTTACATTTACCTAGTTTTGTTCACACATTTGTTCTGAATAATGCATTCCTGTCATGTACCCTTTCCCTCTTTCCTCTCCTCTTCCTGACATGCTTCTCCACTTTCCTTCTCCACTTCCCTTTCCTTTATTCAGCATTGCTTCTTCTCCACCCACCCAACTGATTTCATTCTTTTATTATTTCCACTTTGACTCACATTCAGTTTTAATTTTATGGATTGCAGTGCATCATTTTTGTAATTCCTGCTCTATCCTCATTTGAGCTGTGGTAGTTGGATTTAATCAACTTCATGTGTCTTTCTAGACATGATCTATATTGGTGTTATAGCTCTCATAGTGGTTATTTCTGTCCTTTTTGAACAGTACTGAAGATTTAGCCTGCAAGAGGAGGTTGCTCCCTAACGTTTCCAAATAAAACTAGAAGAAACTCCAATAACAAGTGATGTAGGAATGATAGCACAGAAGCACACGTAATAGGAAAAGCAGGGGAAATGGTCACAACCCCTCAAGAAACTAAAGACAGTGATGTCATTGGAAGGCTGTGCTGAGATTTCAAACTGCACAAAGCAAGGTCCAGTGGTTTCAAAGAAGACACAACATGGCAGGTGAAGGACTGTACCTAAAGGCATGGAGATGCAAACCGGAAACATGCATGAGAACGCAGCAAGAAACTGTGAATGTGAAAATAAACAATAAAACTATTAGAACTAAAAAAAAAGAAAATCAAACCAAAAGCAGTGTAGAAAGGTTCACCAGCAAGCTGTATCACTTGACCTAATGAATATTGGGGCTGAAGAACGATTTAAGGAAATTCTACATTTAAACATCAGTACCATTAAAAGAAATAAATAATAAATAATAAAGACTTAGCTCAGTTCACAGCATGCTCACAGACCACAGTAAAATTTTTTGATCAAGTTGGTTTCCCATCAGTGACAATAGGTGGTTCAAGATACAGAAATCAATAAACGTAATACAGCTCATGAATTCATTTAGAGCAGAGATCATAGGATGGTGTAAAAAAATAGTAAAGTATGCTTGCTTAAACAGGACACATTCTAAAAATGGAAGAACACATAGAAAAGGCCTTCAGGAAATTGGACATTCCACTACCTGAGGACCGAGCTATACCTCTCCTGGGCATATATCCAAAAGATGCTCCAACATACAACAAAGACACATGCTCCACTATGTTCACGGCAGCCTTATTTATAATAGCCAGAAGCTGGAAAGAACCCAGATGCCCTTCAACGGAGGAATGGATACAGAAAATGTGGTACATCTACACAATGGAATATTACTCAGCTATCAAAAACTTTGACTTTACAAAATTCATAGGCAAATGGAATGAACTGGAAAATATCATCCTGAGTGAGGTAACCTAATCACAGAAAAACACATATGGTATGCACTCATTGATAAGTGGATTTTAGCCAAAAACCTCGAATTACCCTAGATGCACAGAACACATGAAACTCAAGAAGGATGACCAAATGCGGATGCTCCCAGCCCTTCTTAAAAGGGGGAACAAAAGTATCCATAGGAGGGAATATGGAGTCAAAGTTTAGAGCAGAGACTGAAGGAATGGCCTTTCAGAGCCTGCCCCACATGTGGCATATATATATATATATATATATATATATATATATATATATATATATACACACACACACACACACACACACACACACACACACACACACACAGCCACCAAAACTAGATAAGATGAAGGTTAAAAGTGCATGCTGAAAGGGACCGGATATAGATCTCTCCTGAGGCAGGTCAAATTCAGAGGTCAGTGCTAGCAACAAACCACTGAACTGAGAACAGGACCCCTTTGGGGGAATTAGAGGAATGACTGAAAGAGCTGAAGGGGCTTGCAACTCCATAAGAACAACAATGCCAAGCAACCAGAGCTTCCAGGAACTAAACCACTACCGAAAGACTATACATGGACTGACCCTGGGCTCCAACTGCATATGTAGCAGAGGATGGCCTTGTTGGGGCACCAGTGGAAGGGGAAGTCCTTGGTCCTGCCAAGGTTGGACCCCCAGTGCAGGGGAAGCCCTTGGGAATGTTGAGGGGCAATAAGGGGGGTGGATGGGGGAACATCCATATGGGGGAGGAGTAGAGGATGGGGGCTTATGGACAGGAAATCGGGGAACGAAAAACACTTGAAATGTAAATAAAGAAATATATCTAATAAAATTATAAAACGTAAGAAAAGAAAAGGAAAGAAAAGAAAAGAAAAGCTAGGGATCTGTTCGTAACAACAGCCCTGAAGAG
The DNA here is from genome assembly GCF_021556685.1 of Rattus norvegicus. NCBI lineage: Eukaryota > Metazoa > Chordata > Mammalia > Rodentia > Muridae > Rattus > Rattus norvegicus. The sequence continues at coordinate 106,615,880 of NC_141554.1, read as the reverse complement.
TCTGAGAACACACCTCAATGTAAAATGTTTCTACATAACAAACCTGTAGACCACATTATACTAACCTGTGAAAGCAGAAACCATTTCATGTAATGTTAATGAATAAGAGAATGGGAACTGCTCTCTAAACACCCCTTATTCTACTTGAAGGTTTTGCCTATATTAGTAATGCAAAATGAGGAAGTAAATGACTGATAAATAAGAGAAGGTTAAAAATCTCTTTGGGGCAAATGATCAGTCATACAATTAAGAGTGCAGACACTCGGAGTTGGGGATTTAGCTCAGTGGTAGAGCACTTGCCTAGGAAGCGCAAGGCCCTGGGTTCGGTCCCCAGATCCGGAAAAAAAAGAACAACAACAACAAAAAAAGAGTGCAGACAACTCAAACACAAGCTTAACACTTTCACCAGAGAAGCGGTATGCTCAGCAACATAAACTTTCCAGTTCATAATCACCAGAAACCATGGTACTGACTGAGAAATTAAGGAGAAATGCAATCCCATGCAGTGTGTTTAAAATCTTAAAACACCTAAAAATAATCCTACCTGAGGGAGTTAAGTACTTGAACAATGAAAACTTTAAAACACTGAAGAAACTCAAGGAGACACTAGAAGAGTGAAAGGTTTCCTGCTACATAGAATAGCAAAATGACCATGTTACTGAACGTTACATACAAAAGCAATACAATGCCTTACAAAATCCCAACTACATTTAACTCAAAGGTAAACAAAAGTCCCAAAATAAGAAGACAACAACAAGAGACCACAAGTAACCAAAGCAATCCTCCTGCAAAGGCAATGCTCAATGTAGCACAGCACCTGCTCTGGTACGACAGAGCCATAGTAACAAAAATGAATGTTATTATAAGAAACAGATATGTAGATCCCAAGATTAGAATAGATGACTCAGAAATAAAACTATATACATATGGCCAGTAATGTTTTTTAAATACAACAAAAAACATAGATTGAAGAAAACTGCTTCAACAAATGGTGCTGGTAAAAGTGACTAAATGAACCTAGAAAAATGGTCAATCCAATCTGTCCCTGACTCTTCACCAAAAATAATTCAGAATAAATGAAAGACCCTGTATGATGAGACATACTGAAACCTCTGCAACAAAACATGAGGAAAAATTTTAAGATATCATCGTATTAATTAGCCTTTCTAAAAAGTAACCCTGGAAACAGCTCGGAAAATAATAAGAACTGACAAATGGGATTGAATGAAATAAACAAGCTTCTGCAAAGTAAAGGAAGTAACAGTGAAGAGGCAGATATCAGCATGGCAACAATATTCTCCCAGTATATATCTTGAAAGATTAATATGTGCAATCTATAAAGAAGTCACCATTTAATCACCAAATCACCAAATAGCAAATGTATTAATATGTATTAATGTGTAATAGCAAATGTATATCTCAAAAGAATACCAATGGCCAATAAATGGATTAAAAATATTAAATATCTTAGCCATTAGATAAATGTCTATCAAAACACACCTTCCCTAGTCAGAAAGGAGAAAATTAAAAAAAAAAAAAAACGGGTTGGGGATTTAGCTCAGTGGTAGAGCGATTGCTTAGGAAGCGCAAGGCCCTGGGTTCGGTCCCCAGCTCCGAAAAAAAGAAAAGAAAAAAAAAAAAAAAACAAGTAACGAAGGTGAGGAGAATGTGGGAAAAAGGAACAACTACACAATAATTTGGGAATGTCCAGAAGACAAATATAAGGTGTCTTCTCTAGCATGCAGTAGTTAGCTCTAAATATGTACTAATACAGATATTTGTAGATACAGATATTGTATTGTACATACAATAATTTGCTAATTCTATTGACCTAATTATATTTTGTCACTCCACTTCTTTTGCTTTTTCTACTATCCCTTTGCTTCACACAATCAGTCCTCATTTTACTTTTATTGTGTGTGTATTATATATATATACATATATAATGTAATGCAATATACCTATATTCTATAAATGTCATAATAAAACTCAACATTGTATGAACGATGCAAAATTTTTAAGAAAGACAAATACAAATTTGGAACGTATGCCTGAACAGTAATGTTCAAATATGTTGAACTTGTAATGTCCAATGAAGACTGAGGAACTGTCCTCGTAGATGAGACTATGGAGAAATGATGACTAAATTCACTGGGGTATCGATAATGGAATCCTGGAATACGATGGTATTATTTGAATAAATATCAAGTTCAAATAAATATGTAGTTAACTTACTAGCATATCAGCAATGGTGATTGCTTTATTTCTGGTAATTTTTAAAATCTATTTACTTATCAGTACTAAGGAAACCTGGGAGAGCACCCTTTTATATGATAAAATTCTTTTATAACTTAAAGGGTAATAGGCCATGTTCTAAGATAGACATCTATAAGACCATCACAAAGGAGACTGAATCAGGAACGTCAATGTTCACATGCCAACAGTGTCTGGAAAAGTTCTAATGCATTTGAAAGCCCATATACTAAATGAAATCACATTCATCTGTAATAGGTATAAAACACAGGAACATAAGCATGTACTTGCTCTTCAGATGTGAAAACCAAGTTAAAATAAATGTGGTACAAAGATAAATACATATCTACACAGTTTGGTCCTTACTGTTTTAAAGGACTGACACATAAAAGCCACCCCACCAGGTTAATGTAGGTTGACGCAGAACTCCAAATACACATACCACAGCCGTTGAAAAGTCACCAAGTTCTTCTCAGGAATATAGTTTTTTGAAGAAGAGATTACGGGATATATGAAGAACTTTAAAGAGGAAGTAGGAAATTATTAGTGACATAATTGAAATTGTTGCCACCTCGAGAGAAACCATTACCTCAAAAAACACGCCAGCGCTCTTGTGAGCTGATTCAGAATCATTGGGCGATCCATTCATTCACAGATTAATCCCTCCACCCTGGCTATTTAGCCCCCAAACAAGTTTAACTTATTTAAAGAGGTTATTGTAGTTTACCTAAGTAGTTAAGTCCTCGGACTTCCCATTTTCTCAACTTTGGCAGCCCCTCATTGTCTGAGAGGCTATCCCCACGGCGGGGGCGCCATAGTCTTAACGGCAACTGTTCCTGTACCGGTCGCGGCTCAAATTTAAACCAACAATTGGAGAATTCTCATTGGCTACTCAGAGTCAGCTGACTTGTCTCTAGATCCTTCCGCTAAACTGCTCCGGCCGCAGTATTGCCACTAGGTTCAGAGTATGTGTCCATCCAACTGCCTAGATAGTTTTAGATTTAAAAAAATATTTACCCTAAAACTTAAATAAATATACGAGTGAGACATAACCACTACCTCGTCACAGATTATACCAAGCTAGCTCTCAAGTTGAGATAATGAGCCTTCAGAATTAGTGGACACAGTAGCAAAAGTTTTTCAGTTAAACTGAAGGATTATTTATTGGAAATTTTTACCTTAGCGCGCTAATTTCTCTTGACAAAAAACTTGCCAAAGTGCCTGTAGTCACAAACTTTCAGATGCTGGAGAGACGATCTCTTCTTATTTAAGACAAAACTGAAAAGCAAAGAGACAAAATGTTTTCCAAAGGAAAACCACCAAGAACAACAGACAGTAGAAATAAACAAGGATTAAAAATACATGTTTTGATTTCTGTGCAGAGAAACCATTATAATATTTATGTTGATATTTCAAGGAGAGGATATCTACTCATCTTAAAATATTACCATCAAAGAATTAATTACTTAATTACTTAATTACGTAATTACTTAATATCCAACTTTTATTCTATAATGCTAATTTTATGCTTCTCTATGTTTTATTTTTCACATTGTCATTCTATTTTGTCATATTTTTATTATCTACTTTATGGTTTATATCCCAAAAAAGAAAGAAAAAATGCTCCAAGCATTGTAGACTATGGAGGTTCAGCTCAAGAGGTTTCAGAGAGTAATAATTTATTGACTGAGTTAGAGGCCACTCCTGTTATAGTTTGGTAATATATATTCTCTACTATTGTATGTTAGAAATATGTAGTTTCATTTTTGATTTTTTAGGATATTACTTTATAGAGATTTTTTGAGCCTCAAAAAAAAAAGACAACATTGGATTTTAGACTTTTAAACAATTTGAAGATCACATTTTTGTTTAGACTTGAGAATTTTCTGTAAAGGAATTATAAATTCTAGCTAGCCTGTATAATAGAGGTAATTTTTACACACAATCCAGGTATTTTATGGGTATTTTATTTACAAATCCTAAGCCTTGGTTGGGCAGATTTTGGTGCTATTCTAAATTACACTCTAGCCATATGTCCCTTGATACTTGCTGTTTCTCCTGGCCATGTGCTGCCCATGGTTCATCCCTTCTTCCGGCAGCTTCCTCTTCCCTTGGTCTCCTTTCTTTTCCTGCCTCTCTTTCTCTGTGAACCCAGCCAGGTAATTGGGCTCCATCTATTGCCCAATAATAGGCTTTAGCCTTTTATTGACCAATTAACTTGGGGTGCAAGATTCACACAACAAAACCTGGTATACATGAGAATTTTCTCATTGGGGGGCAAACCAGATCTTAGGGGTCATTATTTAGCATTTGAATAAATACCAGCACCAGACCAACCCACTACATTTCCACATTTTGTCTGGATAAAAATGTTCTTTATCTTATAATAATAAACAATACACAGTAGGCACAATTAAAAAATCTATGGTGCAATAATTATACTTACAATGTCCAGTCCATTTGTATTTGGCAACTTAGGAGAATGTTTTATCATCTACCCTATCTTGGTGAGTTCAGAGTTCTATATCTAAATAATTTTTATCATAGCTTGCATTGTTAGCCTAAAAATATTTTTCTTAGACCTAAAGACATCCTCTAGATTAAAAAAAAACCTTTAAATCCAAAACAACTTAAGCTTAATTGTGAGACTATAACTATCTAGTCTTCAATCCCATCAGAGACCTGAGAAGGACTAAATATTATTTGAGTAAGTAGGACGTACAGACAAGCAGCTTCTAACCATAGCAATGACAGAGGATTGGCTCCTGGAGTATCTCCACAGAATTGTCTGTATAAAACTGGAGCTTCCGCCTTCAGCCTCCTGGCCTAGTATATATGGCAGACATTTTTGTGAAGCAGGAATCATGAAGTACTTACTTACCCTGTATCGGCAGGGCTTGGCAATCAACTTCCCTGGAAAATATTTTATCTGTAGTTGAAGCATGGGCACCTATCTGCCCAGTTGAGGTGAACTCCATAGGGAGGCTCTTCATGCTCATTATCTTCTTTGAAATGGAATGGGGTGCTGCCAGGAGCTGACATGTCAAATAGGCCTTCAGTTAATAAAAAAAATTAAATGCCATATTTTGTGAATCTCTGAGATTTCATAAGACCATCTATCTATTCATCTATGAGGTTTTGGAAAATATTTTCTATAGCTTTGACCATATTTTTTCTTCCTTTGCTACTATTTTCCATAGCTATATCTTTTCATTGTGCTCCAGATTTACTGGTTGCTTTGTTCCTGGTGTTCTGATGGTTTGGGGTATTTTTTGTTTTGTTTTGTTTGTTTATTTTTTGGTGTGTGTGTGTGTGTGTGTGTGTGTGTGTGTGTGTGTGTGTGTGTGTGTGTTTAAACATTTTTCTTTGATTAAGTAATGAATTTTTTCTACCCTGATATATTCTGCTTTGTGGACTTTTTGCTTAACTTTCTGATATTTTTATTTTTTTATTTTATTTCAGGTTGAGTTTTCCTATAGGTTTCTATCTCTTAATTAAAATTTTTCATGTGTTGAATTTTTCATTATCTTATTTAAGTGTTTTGTACTCATTGTTTGCATTCAGATTTTTTTATATCATCTTTGAGTTCCTTGAAAATGTTGACAATTGCCATTTTGAAATTCTTATGTATCAGCTAAGTTGCTTGGAGTATTATTCTGTAAAGTGCTGATTTTCGGAAAATGTGTGTTGTCTTGGCTATTAATGTAGTTGGTGTTTAGCAATGTGATTTCCATATTTAGAGTTGGGATATTTATGGTATTTCTTGGTCCATATGTTTAGTCTCATCTTTTTTGAGAGTGTGTTTGGATACTTGTTGTTATTTCACTTGTTAGTTGTCAACCAGCTGAGTGACCCTTGGTTTTCAGTCTTTGGCTACTCTAGAGTTCTAGTTTCAGACTGCAAATGATTCCAGCTTTGTATTGTATATGCAGGTCTATGTATTACTTACTTTTATATTGCTATGATAAAATACTGTGACAAATACAACTTATAAAATAGTTTATTTGGGCTTATCATCCCAGAGGGACATGAATCCATGATGGGACAATGAAGGCTTGGCAGCTGAAGTTGAAAACTGAATGTTCGTATCTTAAACTGCAAACATAAAACAGAGTGAATTCTAAATGGTGAAAATTCTTAAACTCATAAAGCCTGACTCCAATGGGATATCTCCTGTGGGAAATTGGTTCTAATGCTTTGATTCAATCAGGAATCTGCATATCCAAATGCTAAAGGTCCTTGTCCCTAATTAGTTTTTGATCAATCAATAAAGATTCCAGTGGTCAATGGCTGGGCAAAAGGAGATGGGATGGAACCCTTGGAGTTGCACAGATGGGGAGGAGAAGGAGAAATTGGCATGTAGTGGTGGGATATGGATGGATATAGGAGCTGCAAGAAATAAAGCCAATGAGCCATGTAAAAATTCAGGTAAGTGGCCACTGGCCATTTCCTCAATTGGCCATGGGGTAACAAGGGGAGATTTAAGAGTGTCCAGTTTGAAGTAGCCAAGACATTTTAAAATTAACTAGCCTGTGTGTGTGTGTGTGTGTGTGGGTTGTTCCATTTGTGAATTCAAGTAGCTCCTGAGCGGGTATGCATATGATTGACTGAGAACCAAAGTGCCCAAACTCACCAGAACACTTCCTTCAATGAAATTATACCCATTCATCTTCTCAAAACAGTATCATCTGCTTGGGATCAAGTATTTGTGACTATTGAAGACGTTTCTCATTCAAAACTAAGAGATAAGAAGGGAAATAGAGAGTGGAGTGGCTTTGAGTGTCTCCAACTGAGTTTCTGGATTGAACTTGACACAGTTCCAAGGTTCAGACACTGCCTGGTATGATGGGAAGCTGGATCAGGGGGTTTCAGTTTTGAGTCCATGTTTGTATTTCATGCTGTCCCAGATTAGTATGTTGAGTGAAGTGGCTGACAGTTTTGGAAGGGAATGTGCTGAGTTGCCCTTGGATTCCAACCTGAAGTTTTGATTTAGATTCTGAGTCTGACTTCTAGCTATCCTAATGCAGCTTAGTGAGGTAAATGGGATGACTGACAGATGACCAAGTGAGTAGGAAGGGATTTGGCTCATAGGTCTCTATCTATAGTTCTGGACCAGGATACATGCAGTGCCAGGGCCCATCAGTGGTGGTTGAATCAACATTGGCTAAGAAAGTGGGGTTGAGGGTTCTTTAAGTAGAATTCTGGATCCAGTTATACTTGTGAGGCCCTGTGGTAGATGGGGTGTATGAGAGTGGCAATTTAACTGACCCAATGTTATGGTTCAACTATGTTTGGCATAGTGAGTAGAATGATAGATAGGGGACCAGAAGCAATTTTTCATATCTGTTCAGTTTCAGCTAAGTTCTGCTAAGTTTTAAGATGTGTGAAAAAATTTTTGAATAACATTTCAAGAATTTTCAGGAATCTATAGTACAAGTAGAGCCACAGGAAGAGCATGAGGGCTTAACTTATGACAGAACCCTATATAATCTTCTTATTCTAATTGATATACCTGTATCCACTGACTCTACAATTAAGTATTTGAGGTTAAATTTGCCACACTATACTGATAAGGAATAGAATGGGAAGTAACCCACATAGTAGCCAATACTTAAGATTTCCCAACATATCTATGTGTTTCTTTCTCTTAGTTTTTTTTTATAATCACAAATCCTAAAAGTCTTTTATGAATTCAGAACTCAGTTCATTACCAAGATCCCAGTGAACTTTGGAGTCTGTGATAGCTATGTCGGTATCTCATTATTTACAGGCTAACTCTACTGTGCATTCAGATAAATTAAAATTCCTGTCAGCAGCCAGACAGATTAAAATGTTTTTTAAAAGCCAAGGAAGTTTATGATTATTGAAGAATGTGGTTCACTGACAGGGGTCTAAGTACCTGCTGAAGAGAACTGGCTATCATACGTTTCATAATGCTTATAACCTGTATGGGATTATGATCAGCTTTTATATAAAGAGTTACAGGTAAGAGGTTAAGACTCAGGAGGAAAGAGCAGGTTGGGAAACTAAGAATTTTTGCAAAGCAAAGGACCATCTGTGTATGCAGTAGCACAAACATCATTTGCTTAATAATGGTTAACAGTAACATTGTTCAGACTTAAGAACTCTGGCCTTTATTCCTTGCCATGTCACTCTAAGAGCTACTTGAATGTTCATAAAACATTATCAGCTAGCTTTATCCAGAACAGGTGTAGAAAAGAGGATTGAAAGAAGCCATACTGCCTTCATTGAATTGACCACACATAGTAGTTCATAGCCATTTAATTTTAATTTTAATTATTTTATTTATTTACATTCCAGTTGGTTCCACCATCCCCCTTCCCACAGTTCCTCATCCCATTTCTCCTCTCCCTTGCCTCTGAAAGGGCACTTCCCACAGCAATACCACCATTCCCTGGGGCTTCAAGTCTCTTGAGGATTAAGCACATCTCCCACTGAGGCCACACGAGGCAGCCTGCTGCTATATATGTGTCAGGGGCCAAGGCCCAGCCCCTGTATGCTCCTGACTGGTGGCTCCGTCTCTGGGAGCTCCCTGGGGTCTGAGTTAGGTGAGATTTCTGGTCTTCCTTTGCTTCAGCTTCTTCAAACCTACCCCTAATTCATCCATCCTCAACTTCAGTCCAAGGCTTGGGTGTATTTGTGTCTGTCTCAGTCAGCTGCTGGCAGGGCCTCTCAGAGGACAGCCATGCTAGGCTCCTGTCTATAAGCACAAGAGAGCATCCATAATAGTGTCAGGTCTTAGTGACCACCCCCCCAATGAGATGGATCCCAAGTTGGACCAGTCATTGGACTACCTTTCTTTCAGTCTCTTCTCCATTTTTGTGCTTGCAGTTCTTTAATAAAGGAACAATTCTGAGTCAGAAATTTTGACTCTGTGTTAGTAATCCAGTCCCTTCACTTTAGGCCCTGTCTATCTACTGGAAGTGTATTCTTCAAGTTCCCTCTCCCCACTGTTGGGCATTTTGGCTAAGATCACCCCACTGAGTCCTGAGAATCTCTCACCTCCGGAGTCTCTGGTACTTTCTAGAGGATCCCACCACCTCACACCCCTGAAAGCTGCTTATTTCCATTCATTTTCCTGGCCCTCTGGGCTTCTCTCCTTTTCCTCCTCCGCATACCTGATTCTGTTATTCCTTTCCCTTTCCCCTCCACTCTCTCACCCAGGACCCTCCCTTTGGCTCCTGTGATTATTTCCTTCTTCCTTCTAAGTGGGATTGAAGCATCAAGCCTTTCTGCTTGTTACACTTCTTATCGTCTGTAGGTTGTGTCCTAGGTGTTCTGTACATTTTGGCTAATATCCACTTATCAGTGAGTACACACCATGCATGTCTTTTGTGGTCTGAGTTACTTCACTCAGGATATTTCCTAGTTCCATTCATTTGCCTGCAAAATTCATGATAACCTCATTTTTAATCGCTGAATAGTATTCCAATGTGTAAGTGAACCACATATTTTTTTATCCACTCTTCTGTTGTGGGATATCTGGGTTCTTTCCAGCTTCTGGCCATTACGAAAAAGACTGCTATGTTGAGCATGTGATTTTGGAGTATGGTGGGGCATCTTTCAGGTATATATGCCTAAGAGTGGTATAGCTGTATCTTCAGGTAGAACTATTTCCAATTTTCTGAGGAACCTCCAGACTGATTTCCAGAGTGGTTGTACCAGCTTGCAATCCCACCAACAATGGAGGAGTGTTCCTCTTTCTCCACATCCTTGCCAGCATCTGTTGTCACCTGAGTTTTTGATCTTAGCCGTTCTGACTGGTGTGAGGTGGGATCTCAGGGTCGTTTTGATTTGCATTTCTCTGATGACTAAGGACATTGAATATTTTTCTATGTGCTTCTCTGCCAATGGAGAGTCTTCTGCTGTGAATTCTCTGTTTAGCTCTGTACCCCATTTTTTAAATTGGTTTATTTGGTTTTTTTGGAGGTTAGATTCTTGAGTAATTTATATACTTTGACTATTAGCTCTTTATTGAATGTAAGGTTAGAGAAGATGTTTCCCCCAGTGTGTATGTTGCCAATTTGTCCCATTGATGATGTGGTATCTTTTGCCTTACAGAAGCTTTTCAATTTCGTGAGATTCCATTTAGCACTTGATGATCTTAGAACCTGAACCATATGTGTTCTGTTCATTAAATTACCCCCGTGCCAATGTGTTCGAGGCTCTTTCCAAATTTACCTTCTACTAGATTTAGTGTATCCGATTTTATATTGAAGTTCTTGATCCACTTAGATTTTAGCTTTGTGCAAGGTGATAAATATGTATCTATTACATATATATGTATATATATGTATATGTGTATATATATGTATATGTATACATATATATATATATATATATATATATAGAGAGAGAGAGAGAGAGAGACTAGCAGTTATACTAGCATATTTATTGAAGATGTTTTCTTTTTTCACTATATGTTTTTGGCTTCTTTGTCAAAGATCAAGTGACCATAGGTGTGTGCGTTTACTTCTGGGTCTTCAATTCTATTCCATTTATCTACCTGCCTGTTTCTGTACCAATACCCATGAGGTTTTTTTCATCACTATTGCTTTATAGTACAGCTTGAAGTCAGGGGTGGTGATTTCCCCAGAAGTTCTTTTATTGTTGAGAAGTTTTCGCTATCCTGGGTTTTGTGTTATTTTAGAAGAATTTGCAAATTTCTCTTTCTAATTCTATGAAGAAGTGAGTTGGAATTTTGTCTTTCCATATGAAGTTGAGAACTGATCTTTCTATGTCTGTAAAGAATTGTGTGTTGGGATTTTGATAGGGATTGCATTGAATCTGTAGATTGTTTTTGGTAAGATGGTCATTTATTATGTTAATACCACCTATCCATGAGCATGGGAGATCTTTCTATCTTCTGAGATCTTCCTCAATTTCTTTCTTCAGGGACTTAAAGTTCTTGTCATACAGATTTTTCACTTACTTGGTTAGAGTCACACCGAGGTATTTTATGTTATTTGTGACTATTGTGAAGGGTGTCATTTCCCTAATTTCTATCTCAGCCCATTTATCCTTTGAATAGAGGAAGGTTACTGATTTGTTTGAGTTAATTTTACATCCAGCCACTTTTCTGAAGTTGTTTATTAGGTGTAGGAGTTCTCTGGTGGAACTTTTGGGGTCGCTTAAGTATACTATCATATCATCTGCAAAAGGTGATATTTTGACTTCTTCTTTTCCAATCTGTATCCCTTTGATCTCCTTTTGTTGTCTGATTGCTTTGGCTAGGACTTCAAGAACTATATTGCATAGGTAGGGAGAGAGTGGGCAGCCTTGTCTAGTCCCTGATTTTAGTGGGATTGCTTCAAGTTTCTCTCCATTTAGTTTGATGTTGGTTACTGGTTTGCTCTATATTGCTTTTACTATGTTTAGATATGGGCCTTGAATTCCTGGTGTTTCCAAGACAGACTTTTACCATGAAGGGGTGTTGAAATTTGTATGAAATTGAAAGTTTCTTGTCAGATACTGTTGGTATTCTGTCTAAGCTCCACTCCCACAGCTACCTGGGAACAGCCAGGTATGCTCTGCCCCACAGTTGCCTGACTATAAAGAGGGCTGCTTAACTTAACCCCTCCTCTCTCTCTCTCTCTCTCTCTCTCTCTCTCTCTCTCTCTCTCTCTCTCTCTCCCTCTCGCTCTCACTCTTCCTCTTCCTCTTCTCTTACCCTCTTCCCTGTCCCTTCTTTCTCCATACCCCCTTCCCTCCATGTTCCCATGGCCAGCCTCCTTTACTTATCCCCTCTCCTACTTTTCTTCTCTCATTAAACCTTTCCATGTGGAACCATGTTGGTTTGGTGTGTTCTATCTGGACACAAGCTGAGATTTACACACCAACAGTGGTGGCTCATATGGTTTTTGATCTTCCTGCGACTCCTGGTTGCTTGCCACGGGCCACGTTGTCACAAGGTGCTGCGGTGGAGAGGGATGGAGCCTTATGCCCTGCTGCAGTGCCGCCTGGACCCACATCAGTCTTGGTTGCTCGGTATGAGCCTCTTGTGTCGGAGATGGTCACTGTTTCTGCACGCACCCACCACTCCCACCTTAGCACCCGCTGGCCCCCGGCCCGCAGTCGCTTGGCTTGGGCTACTCTCATGCAGCCTGTGGCAAGGAGGAATGGAGACACGCCCTGCTGCTGCCCCATGCTACCCGATCAACACCGTGCATCCCGCCATTGTGTCTTGCCTTTATATCCACCACTGCTTCGTGCATCCCGCCATTGTGTCTTGCCTTTATATCCACCACTGCTTCCGTGCGCGCACCACCCTAATTCAATTGCAGCTGCTGCCTCTGCTATGTCATCTATGCCATCCGACCACCACCACCACGTGCTGGCTGCTGTGGAACTCAAGGCTTCCACCACGTGAGTTTCTGCTTCAGCTAACTCACATTCATACTTGTTTGTGAACTTCTGCCCTCTGTGGTTCACCACGTGGTGCCAGCTCTTGTCGCTTAGACAGGCCCTCCCCAACCACATTTCCACTTTTCCTGCTACCAGACTGCAGCTACAACTTCCGCAAAAACACCAGCAGATTGGTTGGTCTATTCCAGTTGGCAAGGAGGACCCCGATTTCTCCGATAAAGCCTGGCCAGCTTTTCTGAGATTACAGTAATTTCCTTAGCTAACATACTTGATAGGACCTCGGTCTTTGGGCGGAGTTTCCCTCAAAAGCGGTTCTTTGCTCCCCTCTCACTCTGGGCTCTTGTAGCAGACACAAAATCCCAGGCCTGGGTAGGAATGCTTTCTGTCGGGTCCGGGACCCATCATTTATAGCCTCCAGGAGTCTAAGTGATGACTCAGACCCCTGGCCTGGCAGAGTACTTCCATTACCATTAGTTCCTCCTGGGATGCCGGTGCAAATTAATTGGTGACTTCCCTAAATGAGCTATTTGTGGTCTTCAAACCATACCCCCAAATTCACCATTAGGATGACATCAAAACTGATAGACCCTTGCAGTAATGTTTAGACCCAATATTCATTAGATAATGGTTCAAAATGTCCACATAACAGCACGCTAAATTCCTCAATTTTACAGGATCCTCACAATTACTGTCAGCAGTATAGTAAATGGAAAGAGATTCTTTATGTCCAACATGCATATATCTTTGCTCTAATCCCTCTCTGTGTTCCTCTTGTAGCCCCACCCAACTCCTCTTAGCTATGAAACAGGCACCAGATAACAGTACTACTCTTGACCCAGCTAATGAACCGCCTCCTCTAAACCACAGGCCTGTTTCCATACTTCCAAAATCCCAAGCCACTGCCTCAGTTTCTCCTCACCAGGTTACCCCTGAGTCTCCCCGATCAACCTCTCCAGACACCTCCCCTCCTGTGCCAGCTGCAGGATGCTCTAATTTCCCTACACTGGCACCCACTTTCACCCCTCCTCTTACTCACTCCAAGACCATAGCCAAACCCCCAAACCCCTCATTGCCAGAGATGCCTGACCCAGCACTGGTCCTTCTGTTGAGAGGGGAGGCAGTGTAGATGGGCTGGTCTTGTACATGTCCCTTTTTCGCTGAATGAACTTTCTCAAATAGAAAGCAGACTGGGTTCCTACACCTCTAACTCATCCATCTTTATTAAAGAGTTCCAGTACATTACCCAGTCTTATAGCTTGACTTTCCATGATATACATATGATCCTTACTAATAAATTACTTCCAGAGGAATGCCGGCGGGTTTCGGAGCAGGACAGTCTTAAAACCTGTCAATTTTGAAAAACTACAGGAAGTCATCCAGGAAAAACAAGAAAACCTATCCCTCATTTTAGAATGCCTCACAGAGGCTTTATTACAATACACTAATCTGAACCCTGAAAATTCAGAAGGTAAGCAACTTCTGATAACCTATTTCTTTTTCCAGAGCTACCCCAACTTAAAAGACAAATTTATAACGCTACAGAGGGAAACCCTAACTCCACAAGCAGAAGTTTTGGCGCTGGCCTTTAAGGTGTGCCATGGAAGTGATAAGAAGGCTAACAGGCAAAAGTACCATATGCTGCCAATGACTGTCCAACCAGTCCCAGACACTGCCCGGAACTCATGGTGTTCTAAGGCTAAGAGACCACCAGGTTCCTGCTACAGATGTGATCAACAAGGTCACAGTGAAGGCTTTCCCTAACTGCCACAAGTCAAGGGGCTATGTCCTAGATGCCATCACGAGGGACAATGGGCTGCCGGTTGCCCTCATGTTGCACAGGACAGAGGAACATCACTCCAGATAACCCTCCAGTAGATCTCCTAGGCTTGGCTATGGAAGACTGAAGGGGCCTGAGCTCCCTGGACCTGGCCACTTTCATCACTAGCAGAGCCCTGGGTAAACATCATGGTAGGTGGATAGCCCATCTTCTTCCTCTTGGACACTGGGGCCACTTATTCAGTTCTGATGGAGTTTTGGGGACCCACATCTCTCTTCCATTTCCCCATTGTTGGGATAGGGGGTAACCTAACCTTCCTCACCAAACCCCACCATTTAGCTGCATTTTTTGTACCTCTCACCCATTCTTTTTTGGTAGTGCCAACATGCCCTGTCCCGTCCCCTTATTGGGAAGGAATCTTCCAGCTAAGTTGGGAGCATCTATTTTGCTCCAACCATTTGCCCAAACTCAAGCCTGCCTGCAACTACTCTGCTTCTTCTAACCAGCCTACCTACTAACACAGACATGTTGCTTCCTTTACCAGCTTCTCAGGTAGACCCCTGAGTCTGGGAGTTCTCCCTCTGTTGCCAAACAGACTTTCTAAATAGAAAATGGAAACTGCTTTCTCTATCTGTCTTTTTGTTGTGGCAAACTCTTTTAGACATCCAGGACACATTCTTTAGGACAAATTCTTCCTTCTGCTCCACAAAAGCTTATCTTAAAGAATTTTCATGTTGTTAACTCATGTTATTATCTCTTTTGTAAACTTATAAGCTACAGGAAAACCCCTCAGACCTACCTCTTATGGACCAAATAGACTCCACCCAGATAAGTATGTCTGTCTACAGTTCCCACTTACTATCTATTCCAAAGGGTGGAATTCCTCTGGGTTTCAAATGTACATCTAAGAAAAAGAAAAAAAAATCTTTTCATTTTTCCCAAACACGCACACGCTTAATGTTATTCTCTACCTATTATATATATATATATATATATATATATATATATACACACACACACACACACACACACACACACACACATATATATATATATATATATATATATATATATATATATATATATATATATAATCTTGTCAAGCCCAGGTGCTTACTAAACCCAGGACAGCTCCAGAGAAGTAACCTCCATATGTTCCAATCTATTCTCACAGACACAGATGACTCTTTTGGACCTGTTCCTTCTGACCTATCCTCAGATGGTTCCACAGACCCTGGACAACATTGAAATAGCCAACTCTAAGACTGGACAAATATCCCATACTCATTTTTCTAAGTTCCCCAGAGACACAAGCAAGAAGTAGCCAGAGATCACAAGGACCCTATTCCTACTCCACCATCGCCTTTCTGATTTTTCTTTTTTAATTAAACCAAAATGGGGGAATGTTGGTATTCTGTCTAAGCTCCACTCCCACAGCTGCCTGTCAATAGCCAGGTATGCTCCACCCCACAGTTGCCTGGCAACAGCCAGGTATGCCTGACTATAGAAGGGGCTGCTTGGACCCTCCTCCCTCTCTTACTCTTACTCTCCTCTGCACTTGTGCCCTCTTTGTCCCTGTCCCTTCTCTCCCCATACGCCCTTTCCTCCATGTGCCCAGGGTCGGCCTTTCCTCTCTTCTACTCTTCTTCTCTCATTAAACCTCAACACGTGGAACCATGTTGGCTTGGTGTGCTCTGTCCGGGAGTGAGCTGAGATTTAAGCCCTAACATTGGCCCTAACAGATACCTGGTACCAAAGTTAAATCAGGGGTGCAGGGATGGTTCAATTTATGGAAATCCATCAATATAATCCACTATGTAAACAAACTCAAAGAAAAAACATATGATCATCTTGTCAGATGCTGAGAAAGCATTTGTCACTGTCATTAGGACAAAACGTCAATCAGCACTTTGAAAAAAAGGTCTTTACCAATCCTACATTAGACACAGGGTTAATAATCAATATATACAACTCAAGAAGTTAGACTCCAGAGAACTAAAAAAACCCTACTAAAAATGGGGTACAGAGCTAAACAAGAATTCTCAACTGAGAAATATCAAATGGCTGAGAAGCACCTAAAGAAATGTTCAACATCCTTAGTCATTAGGGAAATACAAATCAAAACAACCCTGAGGTTCTACCTCACACCAGTGAGAATGGCTAAGATCAAAAACTCTGGTGACATTAGATGCTGATGTGGATGTAGAGAAAGAGGAACACTCCTGTGCCATTTTTTATTGGGTTATTGAGTTGTTGGTGTTTAACTTCCTGCTTTCTTCTTGGGTCCATTTGCTTGGATTTGTGAATGGATATAGTTTGGATATGGACTGGTCTTAAAATATCTTGTTTTATCTATGTATGATGTTGGAGAATTTTGCTAGAAATAGTAATCTAGATCATCTTGAAAAATCTTGTTATTTATCCAGGTATGGTGATGGAGAGTTTTGCTGGATATATTAGTCTAGGTTGACACCTATGGTTTTTTATAGGTTGCAAAATATCTTACCAGGCACTTTTAGCTTTTGGAGTCTCTGTTGAGAACTTGGGTGGAATTCTGATAGGTCTGCCTGTGTATGTTACCTGGCCTTTTCCCTTGCTGGCCTTGATGCTTTTAATATTCTTTCTTTGTTCTCTAGATTTTGTGTTTTCATTATTGTGTGTCTGGAGGATTTTCTTTTCTGGGCCCAGTCTAATTGGTGTTCTATAAACTTCTTGTATGATTGTAGGCATCTCTTTCTTTAGGTTCGGTATGTTTTCTTTTAAGATTTTTTGAGACTATTTTCTGGGACTTGGTGCTGGTACTCTATCTTCTTCTACTGCTATCATGCTTAGGTTAGGTCTTTTCATGGTATTCCAAATATCCTGGACATTTTGTGTCAGGAGTTTCTTCGCTTTAACATTTTCTTTGATTCATGTATCAATATCTTCTATTGTATCTTCTATGCCTGAGAGTCCCCCTTCCATCTCCTGTGTTCTGTTGGTGATGCTTGCATCTGTTGTTCTTGTTCCCTCCTAGATTCTCCACCTCCAGGATTTCCTCAGTTTGTGTTTTCTTTATTGCTTCTGTTCCACTTTCAAGTCTGGCACAGTTTTATTTATTTCCTTCACCTGTTTAATGGTATTTTCCTGTATATCCCTGTTAAGGGATTTATTTGTTTCCTCTTTAAATACCTCTACCTGTTTGATTGTATTTCTTTGTACTTTTTTAAGGGATTCATTCATTTCCTTTTCAAATGCTTCTATCATCTTTATAAGATTAGATTTAAGATAATTTTCTTGTGTTTCAGTTGTTTTTGAATATCCAGGGCTTGCTGTAGTAGGGTAGCTGTGCTTTGGAGGTATAATATTGCCCTGGCTTTTGTTGATTGTGTTCTTTCCCGAGACTTTAGCCATCTAGATGGCTCTAGTCTCCGGATGTTCTTGTTTGTATTGGCTGGGGGTGATTCTTGACGGTTCTGGTATGGCAAGCCTCTGATGGATATCCTTGGGCTGTATGTTTCTGGACCTGCAGTTTTGTATGGTTCAGGAGCCTCACGTTTAATGAAGGTGGGCGAAGAGAGGCCAAAAGAGAATGGAGGTCTCCCTGGGCTAGCAGGCTACTCAAGGAAGCTTGGCTTGGCCAAGAGGACTCTGCCAGCAGGAAAGATGGGTGGGGAAAGTGACGCTTACCTGTGTGATTCAGGAGGCAGATGAAGGTGGAGGAAAAGTAGTAGGAGAGTGGAGTTCCCCTTGGGATAACAGGTTGTTCAAGGCAGCTTGGCTTGGCCCAGAGGGCTCAGCTGACAGGGAAATTAGGTGGGGAAAGGGAAGCTAACTTGTGTGGTTCAGGAGTCTCAAGTCTGGTGGAGGTAGGGGGAGATGAGGAAGGAGAATGGAGGTCCCCTTGGAATAGCAGGCTGCTCTGGGCAGCTTGGATTGGTCCAAAGAGCTGAGTCAGAATCTTATACTCATAGGACCCCACCATGTGTCTGAAGCCCCGCTTCAAGTGGCACCAGAACAGTAGCTGTCTAATGATTGTTTAATCTCGTATCATAGCCTACTCTTGGCCTACCCTAGAATCTAGTTGGAGAAACTCTCCACTATTAATATTGCTACCTTCTTGCCCGATGACAACCTGCAGGTGCTCAGCCATGACTGTCACAAGAGGAAAGATGAAAGCAGGTGTGTGAGAGCTGCAGTGCTTACTTTATCCACAAAGATTTGGGCCCAAGACAGGTTCCTCAGCCCAAAAAACAAAATTGATCTGACCAAAGCTTTAAAATGGGGGAAAGAAAATTCTTCCACCATATACCCTAAAAGTTGGTATGATTTTACTATTGTGTGTCCATGGTACGATATATAAAAAAAGAGAGTTTTTCACCATGGGAATGGGAGGAAGAACATTAAAAACTAAGAAAAAGATCTTGGCATTCCTAGAGTCTACTTGGCTCCCCCTACAAATTGCTGTACTCAAATGCTGGGACATTGAAGTGGCAGTCTGAAAAATGGTCCTCAGACCAGTGGGACCTATTGATGTTCTGATGATATACCTTGACCTTGTGCTGCCTGAGACCCTGTGGTAGAGAAGATATGGACAGCTTAAACCCACAGGTTGGTGAAGGACACAAGAGGAAAATATCATTCTCCCAGAAACAGCTGACAGGACTCTGGTAACTGACCTTCACACGACTACTCATATAGGGTCCACAAATCTTTCTGAGCTGCTCAAACCAAGGTATGTTTACATTAACTGGACAGCATCGTGTGGGATATCTCATCTTGATGCCAGTTTTGTGCTCAAATAAATTCAAAACAGAAAACCTTCATGCAGGAAAGGGTCCAAATAATAGGCTTGCCATGGAGGATAAAAGTGCCTGCTAGTTTTTAGTTTTCTGGATAGGTAAAATTTTTCTCCCTCCAGGACTAAAAATGCTCAAAAGCTCCTCTAGGTACTAGTCCCTCGATTTGGACTGCTCCCAATAATGAAGTCTGACAAAGGCCTGGCTTTCATATCTAAAATCTCTCAATTAATAGTTGAAGTTTTAGACATAGATTGAAAACTTCATGGTGCATATATAGTATACACCTCAGAGTTCTGTGCGACTAGAAAGAATAAACAGGATGCTCAAAGAAACTTGAACCAAACTCCCATTAGAATCCAGTGAAATGTTGGACCTACCGCACCCTGTATAAGGAGGATTCACCCCTTATGATATCATATTTAGAAGATCTCCCCAACTGTTTCCAGGCTTGGAGACCAGAAGTAAGTGGAACTCTCTAACCATTCCTTTCTCAAGTTGCTACAGGATTTCTTGTTCTCCATACAGGCTATTAATTGGACTCAGAGAGACCCAGCTGACCTGTGAGTTCATCACTAGTTTCCCCTTGTTTGAATCCAGTGGTACCATTTGGGTTAAGCAGGTAGCCATGGGGCTCTGCAACCAACCTGGGAAATACTCTACTTTGTGATTCTCTCCACTTTTATGACTGTGAAGGTGCTGGAATATATGACTCTATCATACACATGTCAAGAAAATAAAAGTCATGGACCCATTAAGGTTTCATCAGGCCATGGGCCCTCCCACTTCCTGCCCTTACAGGTTGATTAGGACCTCGAGATACTAAAAGCTTACATTTTTTAATTAAAACAACAGATAACTTTACAAAAATGATAAAGAAAATTGTGTGCAGCTTTGGGAGAAACCTGTTGTTTATATGCTAATTGATCATGAGTAATAAAAGAAAAGCTTGCCATAGTTGGGGAAAACCTGAAAAAGAGAAAGAGACAAAGACATAAATATAAAATTGGTACCAGTCTCGGTTTTCTTGGCACCCATGCTAGCTACTCTGATATCAGCATTGGCTGGACCTTTAATTCTTATTCTAATTCGATTATTGACAGGGCTCTGCATCTTAAAATATATGACCCATTATGTCCAATAAAATTAATGCTCCTTAGGATCAACTACACTTCTTTAGAGCAGGATGAGTCCATATTCACTAAGACATGTGGGGAATGTAACAGGGCCTCAAACCTTAGTGGGACCCTATAACTTAGCACAACTGACTCCATGTTGGATGTACATTTCAGGCCACAAAACTCAGCATGTAGACAGCACCACCAGTCAAAACAAAAACAAAGGTTTAATCCATCAAAATCCATAGTTCTGGGAAAGTCTCTACATGTACTCACATTGCCTTCTGGATAACTGTTCTTGTTAACTGAAATATGTCCATCCAGGGCATAGGTTTTGTGCTTAAAAGCTAACCCTAAAAAGGGTCCAGGGATACACTGGGATCCTGAGCATAGACTGGCTAATTTTAAAAAACTTTTTATTGATTCTTTGTGAGTTTCACATCATGGACTCCAGTCCCAGTCATCTCTCCATCCTCTTATATCCACCCTTCACCCTTGCAACCTTTCCTCCAAAGTAACACACACACACACACACACACACACACACACACACACACACACACACACACATCGTGGAAGCTGTAGTATGCTACCATGTGTCCCACAGTATACCCATTGGTCCACACATCTTCACTTGCAAAGGTTCATTGCAATGAGTCACTGGCCTGGTTTGAGATCTCTCTCTTCTGTGATGCCATCTATATTGGATCCTCAATGAGACTCCTGCCAGTTATCCTGTTGTTGTCCTGGGCCATGGGGATTCTGGAGCTTTGGAAGAGCAGGACTGATCCTTTTACTCACCCCAGCGGTTCGCAGATGATATAGATGCTGTGCTGGGACCATTCAGAACCCTGCATCTGGGCCTGGGGGGTAGCTGAGCTGGTCAGTACACTGGTCTCCCTTATCTGCATCACAAGGGCAATCTTTCCAGCACTGCTCTGGCTAGGCCGCCCAATGCTGCCATTGGCAGGAGGCAAGGTCAGCTGTCCTGCTCTCAAGCTCTTGGGACCCTGCTCATTCCCACACAAGCCTCCAGAGCCAGCATTGAACTGCCCAATCAAAGTGTGAGGTCTACTTTCCCGAGTGCACGATCCTGTGTGGAAGTGGGCCAGCTGTTCCGTTCTCACACCCTCTAAGCTGGCTCACCCATGCCTTTTGGCACTATCAGGTCCAGTTCCACTCCGTTGTCCAGGCTAGGGAGTAGGGCTAGCTCTTCTACTCTTATGACCTTGTGGTCAGCTCCTTTAACTACCATAGGTGGCAAAGGAGGAGGGGGAAGGGCATCACCCCTGCACTCATGCCGCCTCATTGCAGATGAATGGCAGGGCCAGCTCTCTCACCCTCCTGCCAACAAGTCTGGCACATCCACATCCCTTACTAGAGTCAGCTCCACTATGCTGCATAGGTGAGGCATAGGACCTGCTTTCCAGGGTGCTGCTGCCAGTGAGACATAAGGCCAGTTCTCCGGAGCACCTCAGCCAATGTGTGTGTGTGTGTGTGTGTGTGTGAGAGAGAGAGAGAGAGAGAGAGAGAGAGAGAGAGAGAGAGAGAGAGAGAGAGAACATTTTTGAACAGCCCTGGAACATCCATATGGTCATAACCAGCTTCCCTGTCCGCAGACGTTCCCAAGTTCTCTAGCAGTAATACCAACCATAAACATCAATACCAACTCCTGATGCTGTATAGTCTCACCCTAGATATGGCTCTCAGAGGCATCTCTGGCTGGGACCTCACTAGGACTCCAGGTAGCAGGCCTGGCCACTCACAAAGGCTACTCCTCTCTAACCCGATTCTCCAGTTCCCTCTCTCTTCTTCATAATGCTCACGCTGCTCTAATCTCTCTCTCTCTCATGTGTCCACCACATACTCACATTGTGGTGGCTCTTGCTGCAGGTTAGCTACGGGACTGGCAAGCTCCTGGGTGACATCTTCAGGGGGTATCTACAGCCTACCTGTGCCATGCACCAGAGGGCAGGTCTGTATGTGTCATATGGCCAAGGGTCTCTGTATGTGCTCTTCCTACAGCACTTCACTGTGTGGTAGCAGGTGAGGCTCTGTGTGTCTATAGCCTGCTGGCGCCGTGTAGTGGAGGACAGGTCCGCGGGCATCCCCACTTGCCTACAGGGCTTAGCACGGCAGAATGCAAGTATCTATCTGTCTTCCACATCCTGCAGTGCACTACCTGGACTTGACTTAATTTTTTTATGTTCTAGGCATAAAACAGCTTTGGACACTAGGCCAGGCATCAAGCTAGGAAGAACATAAATAAGAACAACATCACTTACAAGATGTCTCTTTGCCCATTGACAGAGGACATTAAAGACTTTCTATTGGTTTATACCCATGTCTGGACAGTCTTTTCTGGTGGATACCCCACAGCAATTACATTTCCCCCTATATTTTTCTCCATCCAAACTCTCTCAAATACCACTTCTTACTTTCTTTCAAACTCATTATAGTCAAGTAAAAAATAATTAGCCCCACTTTCTAAGAGCATACAATTCTTTTCAGGATTCTAATTTCTTAAACCATATACAAAGTCAATTGATATAAGATGATATAATAGAAAAATTCCACTTGAAACATATATACTGTCTTCAAGGAATGCACGAATGATCCTGAAAATACCCTTATACCTAAAGAGTAGCACCTCAAAAAGAAATAGAAGAAAAGCTTCACTACAAAATACACCACATATCTTCAAGTTGAACTGGGTCTGGTTGGACTTCAAGACTGGTCAAAGTTTGTAACATCTGCCCCTTTCTACTCTTCACGATTGGATTGAGAATGCCTGTAACTAATTCACCATGCTTCTGCCACTACTTCCAACACGAGTGAGTGCTATGTGACAAAACTTTTCCTGTGCAGAGAGTGCATGCTAAGTGTGACATTGCAATGAGTAAACTCAAAATGAACTTCATCTTTTTTAATTAGTAATTATTTTATTTATTTATATTCCAGATGTTACCCCTTTCTTGTCCCCCCTTCCAGGATTTTTATTTAATAACATTTTTTAATATAAAATGCTAAAAGTAATCTAATAACAAGAAATCCATATAAAGCTATTACTTGTTATACTGACATTTTAATACTTTTCACAGTCTATATAAATAATAGGAGGGAAATGAATAAGTCATTAATTTACATTTTTATTCAATGTATTAAATGCCATGTTATAAAAGAAACTATACATGAATTATGTTTTATCATTTTTCTTCCTAACAAGAAAATGGAATTTCTTATTACCTAAACCAGAATTAATGTGAATGGTTTTTTACTACTTTGCAACTTAATTTTTGCTGGTGTTCTTGTTTATTATTTCAGTGAGTATTATGAATAAAGTTCAGTTTATTTTTAATTATAATTTATTATTATTGTGTATATCTGTGTGCATCATGTACATCATGTATGTATTGTGTATGTGTGGTGGTAGTGGTGGTGGTGGTGGTGGGGTGGTGGTCTGTGTATGTGTGTGTGTGTGTGTGTATGTGCACGTGAAGTGTGTATGTGATTATTGAGTCACATCAAACCCATGGAATGCATGTGAAAGTTGGAGAACAAGCCTTAGAAATAGGTTCTTACTTTCCACCATGGCATTCAAGTACTCAAATTTAGCAATTGTTCTTTTTGCACAATCCCAATGGCCTAAAATCCAATTAATTTTAACAATGATTTTATTGAGTTGCTCTGAAATCCAGAATGTTAACTTTTCAGAGTAGAAACACATCATGCTCATTTTTTCTTCCTTACTACGTATTTAAAACGCAGTCCATTTTATTGCAACAATAAAACACTGAGCAGGAACAAGTGTATTTTCAGTTGTTTGGTTACTAAGTTATTGAGTGTTAGTAATGTTAACATTTCAACATGTGATTAACAACTAAATTCTAATTTCCAAGGAACCTAGTATGCTAGTTACCTTTATAAATACATCAACATTACAATCATTAATCCTTTGTTTCTTACCACAATTTATATATACTATGTGGCATTTCAATTTATGGCACACAACATTTTGGATTGACCAAATATTTAGGACTCAATATACATATTTGGCTGAAATAAAGCACAATGAACAGAGCAACTATAATAGAAAGGAAGCAGCAAGAAATTCAAAGAGAACAATGTATACTAGGAAACCTACATGGTACAGTAAGACAAAATGGCTCTGTGTAAATGAATAGCAGTCAGTGTTGTGACTGGGCTCCTAAATGTCCTTCCCAGTTCATACTGGTCTCAAGCTGATGGTTCCAAGGCAGGCAGTTGAAAGTTGTGAGCAGACTAGTTCAAGAACGGCTCCAGAGTAGCTGATAGAAACTTTATAGCAGACTAGTTGAAGGCTGCAAATCAGTGAAATCAAACTCCTGAAGGCTGTGTTAGGACTCTCTGCTCTCTCTGTGTTTCTCCTCTCTGCTCCCTGGCCTTATGAGTTGAAAGGACCTCCCTCTGCCAAAGTTCTTTATCATGTTCTGTCTTGCCAAAGTCCCAGAGCAAAAAAACCTTAGTGAAAGTCTAAAACAAGGAAGCAAAGTTCTCTTCCTTACCAGTCTCTTATTGCAGGCATTTTGCACAATGACAGAAGAGAGACATCAAAGAGATGTAAGAATACCTCCAAGATGATAACATCGAGTCCTTGAATTCTGCGGAAGAGATCCAACATCATGAAGTCCACTTTGCATTGAAGAGAATATGTGTCAAGAATGAGGAAGATGAAGCGTGGGGTCCAAGCACATAAAACAACTTTCTAGGTTCACTGACAACAGATAAAACAGAGACATGCCCAGCCTCTGAATGGCTTCAGGCAGGAACTTGTCTTTTCATTCTGCTGCCTACAATAATATCAGAAACTAATCCTTGTCCAATGAGTATGAAATAAAGAACTGAGGCACTGCAGTCTGAGGAAAGGAGAGGAGGTAACCACTTACAGTTGAAGACATTAATAGTTAGTGATTATAAATTCTTTTTCCCACTGTTAAATACAGAAGATTTCCTGTAAGAAACTAAAGATAGCCTTAAATGTGAAAGTTTAATACAACTTAAGGGATAAAAGTATTGGCTTCTATAATCACCTGGCCTTCCCAAATACATCCAGGGAAAGTTATATTGACCCTGTTGGTGCCAAGTTCCTAAAAGAAAATCTCAGTGAGGATATGGGTATAAGCTATCATGACCTGCTGATCCATATCATATTTGTCAGTAAGAAGGTTATTAATGACAATGGACAAAAGACTCAAAGGAACTCTCAGCTCTTCCATTTTTAGTTAGGGTGATTCTTTATAAAGGTCAGTTACATGTCTATATTTCCTGACTATAGTTCCTACAATATAAGAATCTTACATGTGAAATCTGTAGAATTCATGAAAGAACACTGAGTGCTCAAAGGGCACATATCAGTGTGGAAAATTGGTTGGACTGTGCAATTCACTCTGAAAAAGTAATCCAGTTCATGTCACCCCGCTGTGCGGCCTGTAGCATCGCCTTCAGTTGGACCTGCACATCAGCAAGCTTCTGTCGGTCTAAAGTACCCTGAAAATACCAGCGTTCATAGCAATGCACAGGGATAGGGTAAATCACGTATTTCAGCTCCATTAGTGGTAGTAAGTTTTCCAGGACTCTCATGAGCATGGACATTGTAATGGGGTTAGAAGCAAAACTAAGCACACGGAGGTGGGAACAGTGGCTGAGGGCAGGGAGAAGAGAAAATATTGTAGAATCTGTTATAAGACAGTGATTTATCTCTAGATGCTGCAGGGTACCAGAGACATTCTCCATAAGCGTTTGTAAAGGCTCACAATCTTCCCACGATATTGGGTTGTTACTGAGATTCAGCAGCTTGAGGTGGGCAGCCTGAGGACACTGGGACAGAAATCTGAAGTCACGGTAAGAAAGCTCACAGAAAGGCAAATTCAAATAATCCAGATCATGTGGCAGGACTCTGTAGGAGAAAACAGAGAAGCACTGCTGAAGAATAAGGAATTGGTGAGGAGAGCTGTAGCTGCGAATCTAGACCAAACTACTTTGCACATACATTGCCGCAGCAACAACAGCGTGGACTTTAATTCACTTAATAGGTATATGGCTTTAAGAACTGTACTTCTCCACTCTCAGATTTGTAATCTTCAGAACATGTACAAAGTAGTGTTATGCTCAGTTCTGTGAAACAGTAAGTGAAAAAAATTAACCTACCTGGTACTTACAATCCATGGGGAACCAATTCTACTCTTTGGTAGAATAAGGTCAGAAATAACAGCCAAATTCATGTCTCTAAATCACAAAATTCTAGGCCTAATTCTTGAGCATAACACATGAACAAAAATGATCTGACATTATGAAATGGAGATCATTTGATGGTGCATCTGTAAGCATTGCAGAATAACTTCTTCCACCACTGCGCTTCCAAGTTCATCTCTAGATTGCTGGAGAAAGGCTATGCCTTTTTCATTAATCTATTTTGGACCCTGTATGGTGTGAGTGTGAGTGTGGTTGGCTGAATAAATGAATGGATGCAACTAATTTTGATAAACCTACCTTTTCCCTTATTAGAAATAAAGTGCTCTACTGGACAGTTTCAAATTTCCATTAGCGATACTGCCGACATTCTCATCACAACGGATCCCAAAGTGTCTTGGGAATGCTATAGAATTCATCCCTTTCTGAACAACAGAGTGTCTAGGAAACCCAGAACCTCCCCTCCAATTCTTTTTTTTTTTTTTTTTGGTTCTTTTTTTTCGGAGCTGGGGACCGAACCCAGGGCCTTGCGCCTGCTAGGCAAGCGCTCTACCACTGAGCTAAATCCCCAACCCCTCCCCTCCAATTCTTACCTGAGCAATTTGTGTAGACGATTTGTTAGGCAGAAAAAAGACAAGTTTAGCTCCTGAAGGTTGTCCATTCGCTCAAGTTGTGTGAGGAAACTTTTGAATATCTTCGCATTCAGAGATGTGAGGGTGATTTTAGACAAACTAAGACTGTCCAGGTGAACCATCTGAGACAAAAGGGTGTTGATATCATTCAAGGAAGCCTGATCAACTGCCAGGTGATCAATACACAACAGATTCAGAAGTTTCAGGGTATTGTTGTAGTCAGACAGTTTATCAACTTGCAAATCACGGCAGCAGAGGTGTAAGGCCCCAGAGCTCTGTTCAACTTTACTCAGAAGCAAAGACAAAAATGTGCTTGTTCTCAAGGTACCGTCAAGGGAAAGGTCGACTAGTAATTCAGTAGGATATCTGGACAACTGAACCTCAGATCCTAAATTTACAGTGCTATGTTTTCCTTTTCTTTTGCGGGAAGAGGTTTGAGTGTAAGAACAAGAGTGAAAACAGAAAGGAGATTTGGTCCTGATTGGAAAGCACGTGGTTCTGCAGTTAGCATCCTGCCTCAAATCCAGGATCTTCAGTTTGGAGCCTCTGTAGGGGAAAGAGGAGATAACACATACGAGAGTTAGTACATTTTAATATAATCCAAGAGCATTAATGATGACATATGGGGGCGGGGAACCCTCTCATTCTTCATTCCGTAAAGCAAACAGTAGCAAGCATTTCCTATGAAAATACAGCATATAGTATTTTCTGTCCTGTATTTTACGTTACTACTAACCCATTTCAGTTTATCTTCTATGTAATATTCATCATGTAAACCAAACATTTGTATCCTCACTCACTCACATCTTCTACATAATTAAAACCTCTCTAAGACACTGTATTCTTTTAAATGACTTCAGCTGAGGAAGCATAAAGAGTGAAAGAGCCAGAGAGGGTAGAGAACACCAAGGAAACCAGACCCTCTAAAACAACAGAATCACTGCATATTTAAATGCACAGAGACTGAGACAGTATGAACAGGGCCTGCAAGTCTGCACCAGATGGGGCCCAAGAGCTGAAAGGAGAACCGAACACACATGATCCTACCCCTTATCCCGAAGTTAAATCCAATTGATAACCATTTACAAAGGACAATTGTATTTCTTCCAATGGAGTCACACTGGGGAAACTACTCCACATCCAAAGGTAGACTAGATGCTCAGCAGAAGATGGATAACAGGAAACCAACTCAGTGGCACCTTTGGGGGTTCCTTGTCTCATAATGTTATGCCAGGAATTTTTCATTTCTATTTTTAAATTTTGTTTATATATTCAATGTTTCATCTTTTTTACCCTACAGGTCCTTTGCATATGTATTATGGTTTTTAGTTTTGTGTGTTTATGGATTTCTTAACTGTGCAATAGAGTGGGTCTATGCTTCTGTATCTTTTTTTGTGACTCCTCCTCGGCTCTTTTCCTTCTCTTTGCTTGTTCTGTCCTATTCTGATTTGTTAGTTTTATTTTATTTTCCCTTAGAATTCTGTTTGCTTTCTAAGAAGAGACAAAAAAAAAGTGAGAAAGAAGGCGGGGAGGGACTAGGAGGAATAGAGGGAGGGGAGGCCATATTAGGATATGAAAAAAATCTAATTTTAATAAAAGAAAAAATAAAAACAAAACCAAACCTCAACAGTTAGAACAAATACTCCCCCCATTAACTGTGGGCACTCGCCATTAACTGTCTCTAGTGTGCCTTATTTCTCTGCTGCTACAGCCTGAAGTTTAACCTGTTGTTGTCTTACCATGTCACCATCATACAGAGTCTTACCGAGAAGCAGAGTTGGGGGCAGGAAGAACTTGAAGACCGTCAATCATGGCTTTTAAGAGTGCACTGTGTGTTTCATGTGATCTTAATTTTCCGACGTGGAGACAGAAAAAAGGCCAAACCTTCACGATTGCGGTCAGTGTCTTCTTATGCCCACCCAAGAAGGCAGCACAGAACAATGGGATGAGAAGTTCTCTCGGGATCTCCTCAAGTGACTGGATTATTATAGGCTCGTTCTTGAGTAGACACTGCATAGCAAGATCTAACAGTGAGGCTGGGTCCTTGAGGTCCATCTTTATAAACCTATATCAGGACGACAAAAAAATGTTCAGTTTTGACCCGGTGCTAACGATGTAGAAAACTATAGAGTAAATGTATGAGTCAGACCATGACTTCTAGACATCTCTGCTATTGTCACAGGATAGACATTGGTGAGTATATAAATTATAATTAACATGTTAAAGTGACATTTGGAATCAGAAATGGGTTAGAAGGCAATATTATGTAGTTACCTACTTTGTAATATTTCCTCTGCAAAGAATATAAAACAACAAGAAGTAGAAATGTGAACATACATAAAAGTAATGTCTT
Source organism: Rattus norvegicus (assembly GCF_021556685.1). Lineage (NCBI taxonomy): Eukaryota > Metazoa > Chordata > Mammalia > Rodentia > Muridae > Rattus > Rattus norvegicus. Next base: position 106,586,355 of record NC_141554.1, on the reverse strand, counting down.
CATTTTTATGGAAGAAAAAAACTAAACCATAAAAATTAACTGCAATTAAAAGAGATGGAATGAAACCCCAGCAACTCATCATAACTATACTTTCTGGCAGGTGAAGAGAGATCAAAATTTCAAAAGATACACTTCAAAAGTGATGGTATGGGGCTTCAAGTTGATCTAATACAACAGGCACAAAGATCGCATCCAAAATAAACCCAAATTAAGAATACTATATCTTGTGTTGGGGATTTAGCTCAGTGGTAGAGCGCTTGCCTACCAAGCTCAAGGCCCTGGGTTCGGTCCCCAGCTCCAAAAAAAAAAAAAAAAAAAAGAAAAAAGAAAAAAAATACTATATCTTTAAGGTAATATTACAATGTAAATTTGTTAACAAATAAACATGGGCATGAAATAAGAAATATGATGATTCAAAACTGAAGTCTTTGAAACACAAAGCTTCTAGGGAACCGTAAGAGTAAGGACCAGAAAATCATTGCTAGGCACTTTGGAAAACGTGGGCAAATAAGCAAAGAAGGGAAATTAAGGGTCTAGAATGATAAAAGAAATAATGAATCAGAATACCCAAACAAAAAGACATAGTTAAAAAGTTGGAAAAGTTTGGAGTGACAGCAAGCAACACAATTAAACATTACTTTTATGTATGCAACACAATAATCAAAGTGAAGAAGAACTACAAGAGCAAACATTAAAACTACTAGTTAATAGTATTTCAGTTTTTCACTTACCTAGTCTTTGTTCCGTATTATAGAAGCCCGTACAAACTAAACACTGTTCTTCAATAGAGTACCTTGTCGACTAAGATAAAGTCATCCTACTCAAAAGCAAAGAATTCCATTTACTTGAAGCTTCTTAGAACTATTATCCCAGTATATACAACACTTAAGAAATCCTGAAAATATATACCAAGCTTTAAAAAGATAGGTTTCTTTTATAGCTTAAACGTACAAGAACGGCTGATTGCATCCTCCATCCTCTTGGTCAAGAACTGTGGTAAGTTTATGTTCAACAAAAGTCAAAACTGTCTTTCAAAAAGGAGGGATTTGCTAGATTGTGGAACCAAAGGGTGGTTTCAAAAATTGTTTTTTTTTTTTTTTTTTTTTTTTTTTTTTTTTTTTTTTTTTTTAGCTGAGGACGGTTTCACAAATTGTTACAAATGCTGGTGAAATTTGTTCCAGAATTTGAAGCTCATGACAGTTTACAAGGTCAGCATGTTCCTGGGTGTATATGTAAATGTTCAGGGAGTTTTTCTCAAAGTTCTTGGTTGTGATTAAAGTCTGGTTTAACAGTACCCCACAGATTTCCCTTTGAGGGTCCCAAAGCAATAATACTGTAATTTGATTTTTCCTTGACAATTCTTAACATTAAGATGATATCAGTTCTCCTAAACCAATCTATATATTTTAATGTAACTTCAAAACTATCTGTAAACATTTTATGGAATATTATGAGTTAATGATAAAGTTCACATTAAAGAATATACATGACCAGTTAAGAATACATGGAAAGAAAGATCCATGAGAAGGGAGTTATGATGCCAGATGAGAGAATACTATAGAAATCTAATTACAGCACCATAGTGGTGATGAAAAACAGACCAACAGCCCATTGGAACAGCTTAGAAAGTCTGGGAATAGAGTTCTATGCCAAGGAAATTAGTATACTTTAAATGTGCTGTGGAAAAACCACTGGAACAAATATGGACATGCAATGTATGGAGCTAGAGCAAATAAGAAATTTAGAAAAAAAGTGAATAAATCCAAGATACATGCCACATACAGAATAACTGAAGATTAATTGAGGATAAAAGCCTAATAATTAAGCCATATAATATTTTGAAGAAAACACGCAAAATTCTTCTTTAACAGCACTATAAGGAGCAAGATTTCTAAATGCAATTCACATTTTAGAAGTAATGGGAATGACTGATAATCTAATCATATTAAAATAAAAGGATTTCAAAATATGAATCATATGTAAATCAGATGACAAAATGGGATGATGTATTCATAACACATATTGAGACATTTGGATAATAGACTATATATCTAACTAAGGTTTAGAGACAAAGGATTGAAAGTCTGGTATAGAAATGGAAGAATAATACTCACTGATAATTCACATAAAAGACGTGGTAGAAAAGATTTGTGGGAAAAGGGTTAAAAGGTGCTGGAGGCATTCAGATAAAATGGAGTGTGACAGTGTGATTCGGGTAAGCAGAGTATACTATATATGTAAATAAATTGACTATATATGTAAATAAATTGACTATATATGTAAATAGATTGACTATATATGTAAATAGATTGACTATATATGTAAATAGATTGACTATACATGTAAATAGATTGACTATACATGTAAATAGATTGACTATACATGTAAATAGATTGACTATACATGTAAATAGATTGACTATACATGTAAATAGATTGACTATACATGTAAATAGATTGACTATACATGTAAATAGATTGACTATATATGTAAATAGATTGACTATATATGTAAATAGATTGACTATATATGTAAATAGATTGACTATATATGTAAATAGATGACTATATATGTAAATAGATTGACTATATATGTAAATAGATTGACTATATATGTAAATAGATTGACTATATATGTAAATAGATTGACTATATATGTAAATAGATTGACTATATATGTAAATAGATTGACTATATATGTAAATAAATTGACTATATATGTAAATAAATTGACTATATATGTAAATAAATTGTTAAAGGAAAAACAGAATGAAACTTATAAAAATCACACTAAGTACAAAGGAAATTATAAGCATGGTATGTTTCATGTATGAAAGCAACATAAAAATATATTTTCTCCTTAAACAGAACAAATTAGGGCAGAAACTCACAGGTAAAGAATGGGAAATAAAGGCATGGTAGAAGATAAGAAAATAGGACACTTATACAAAAATGCACTTTGGTAAAGCTTGAATATTCTTAATAATTGTATTTTTTAAATGGGAAACATTGACCTGGATGTACAAATTCAATCATTGCTGCTATAAAATATCCAGAAAAACCTTGTCAGTACTGAACATGTACAGGATTTCATTGTGCCAGCATTCTCTCCATAATATAGGAAAAATTCACATGAGTTTACACTGCATTAGGTATAAGTCATCTAGAATTAAGTATAAGTAGAAGGGAGAATATATGCACCTTTTATGAAAATATTATATAAGAAACTTGAGTGTTCATAGAGTGTGAATGAAAATTCATTATGGATGTACTAAAATCAATACCCTATAGATACAAGAGCCAAGAATAAACAACTGAAATTACCCATCATGTAGAAAGGAAGATGGCCTCAAACCAGTAAACTAAATAACTGCATTTTATATTAATATTGTAAATATTCACATAAATATTGTAAACACACTGGAGAAATAACAAAATATTTGTTTTGAGAAAGCTTTAAGTTTATTAAACAATGTTAAACAGAAAGAACAGCACACAGATACAAGTTTTTAAATATTTCTATCAGGTATAGTTAGTAATTCGGACACTAATAAGTACACTGACTAGGAATGAATGAATGAGTAACTATATCATTGATAATAAAAGGCAGGTGAAGGAAAGAATTTAGAGGTAAAGTTTGAATGGACCAGAATCAGAAGCATCACTAGGGGAACAACCTTGTGTTCTCTCCGCTCTCCGTGAGTGTGTGTGTGTGTGTGTGTGTGTGTGTGTGTGTGTGTGTGTGTGTATAAGCATGGGCACATGCATACAATATATATCTTACATCTGTCCTTAGACAGAACCTACTAAGAGCAAAAGCCCATTAGTATGGAATATCTAAACGTCATTTTCTTTTTTGTGTGTTTTACTGAGGTTTATCATGGGCAGGAGGAGCTCCCACCGTAAAGTATGCCCCTCCCACCAAGCAGGTCCATTCTAATCCTCCTCCGCCGCCTTCTGGGACTTTTTCTTTTTTCTTTGTGCTGCTCTTTGTGCAGCTAGCAGCAGCCTCAGGCCCCTCAGAAATGTCATTTTCCAAGAAAAGAACTCAGAAATCCGTGGGCAAGTGACTTCAATTCAGGGGCATGATGGAAACAATTCAAAAGATGAATTTGATTTTGAAATGACTACAGTGTCAGAAAACGAGTATACACAGCAGGACATCCCTATGTTGAGAAATCAATGGCCAGGCAGTGGTGGCACATGCCTTTCATCCCAGCAGTCAGGACTCAGAGGCAGGTGGATCTCTGATCTACAGAGTGGCTTCCAAGACAACCAGGGCTATACAGAGAAACTCTGTCTTGAAAACCAGAAAGGAAAGGAGAGAGAGATAAAGTGAGAGGTGAACTAACTAAAAAGGAGATTCCAGAATTCAAGAAACAAAATAATCTTGCAAACGGATTAAATTATATAGCTTATTATTATTTTATGAAACCATACTGATGAAAAATTATTAAAATATAGATGGTACCTACTTCTTAAAGAAAAATTCCAACAGATAATTTTAATATGCCCATAGAAACCAGAAGATCATGATTCATATCAAGATATTCATAGCGGGCTAATTCCCAGGAGAGAGTTAATTCTGAGAAGAAGTAGGGTTTTTTTTTTTTCAATCTTAAACTGTTTTCCTACACCATATTTGCTATTAACAAAGGCCAAAGGTAGCATTATAGTGGAGCAACATCACCACTGCTGCTGACTAAAGTTCTTAAGGTAAATGTCATCACTAATCCAAGATTTCATCTAATACTGCTATCTGAATCTTAAAATTAAAGATCAAATTATGTGCCCTTTGCCATCCATGGAAAATGACGCAGGTTTCAGCTTTACAGTTCGTTGCCCTCCCTGTTATGTTCCCATGAGAAAACTCCCGAGCCAAAGTATCGTCTTTATCTCCTCCTTCTTATCTTGTTGTTGGCAACACAATGACTGCCTCTTCCAGAGCAGCAGATTGTTAGTCACAGTATTGCACAGAACAATCATTCTCCTATTAAATGAAGGCCATTCCCTTCTCTTGATACGACCAAGAATGTTCCACAGCCTTTTTTTGTGCGCTTTCTTCCAGAATGTGACGCAGTCCAGTCCTGCTCTCAATGTAGTGAGTGTGCTCCCCTCCTAGACTGGAAGCATTTTTCCTTCGAGTCTATGGATTTCATCTGTTTACTGTCAGGTAGCATATACTGAGCCACTCCCAAAGCACTGGTGGGAATCTCCTGCAGGCAATAAGGCGAATGGGAAAGGAGGAAAGCATGGGTCTTTTCATAGACGCATAATTTCAATCTCATCACAAGAAAATATAAAATTCTAGAGGAAAATGGCAAATAAGAATGGGTCTCTGATGGCATGTAGTGGATGAGGAAAGTCAAGGCAAGAAATGATAGACTCGGGTACACAGAGAGAGACTGAAAGAGTATAAAAATTAACAGAATTAGTTACAGGACCTGTCAAAAGCACATAAAAAGAGGGTTATGCAGTCAAACGCAGCGTGTACTCAAGGTTCTAGCAGCAGCTTCATGGTGAGGAAGATGAAGTAGCAGCTTCTTCGAAAAGGCACACAATTCTGAAGACTGTCCCCCGAAGAACAGGCCCACAGTTCTCATACACCTTAAATCAAGTTGGGAAGTTTGAGCTGATAGTGATCCCACTTGCATGACAAGTTAACATTGGAAAAGAGCCTGACAGGGGCAGTGCATGCCTTTAATCCCAGCTCTCATGCGTTAGAGAGAGACTAGTCTCTGAGTTCGAAGCAAGCCTTGTCTACAGAGCAAGTTCCAAGATAGCCAGGGCTACACAGAGAAACCCTGTCTTGAAAGTTAAAAGCAGTGAAAAACAAAAACAACATTGGAAAAGAAATCCATTTTAATAGTGGAGCTGGCCCTGATGTCTCTAGAAGACAAGGGTGAGACAGCCCCAGGGATGAGAGAGTAGGAGAGCTGGCCCAGCTCCACACAGGCTGCAGTACTTGGGAGTATGAGCCTGGAGTCATGACTGGGCAGCACTAGTGGAGCTAATTCTGGAGATGTGGGTGCAGGTAAGTCAGCCCTGGCCTCAAGGGCATTAGAGCAGAACTGACCCTGCCTCCTGTTGATGGCAGCAGTGGGTGACCTAACTAGAGCAGTGCTTCAGAGCTCACACTGACGTTGTGTATAAGGGAGATCCAGTGGGCTGATCATTTCTGCTACCACCCAGGCCCAGATCCAGAGCTCTGAGATGGCCCACCCCAAAACCTATACCACATGTGGAACAGTTGAGATACATGAGATTCTGTAAGATCTTGGAGACACCGGACAACAGGATGACTTGGAGGAGTCCTAATGAGGACTGATGGTATCACAGAAGCCACAGATCTTGAACCAAACCAATGATTTGTTGCAATGAATATTTTCAAGGTGAATAGACAGAGGGATATACTATGGGACACACTGTGACATATTACAGCTTCCACTATGAGATGATTTTCTATGCTTTGGGTTTTTGTTGTTGTCGTTGTTGTTGTTATTGTTGTTGTTGTTGTCATTGTTGTTGATGCTGCTGCTGGTGTGTGTCTGTGTGTGTTTTATTTTGAGGGAGAGGTTGCAAGGGTGAAGGGTAGATATGAGGGAATGGGGAGATGAGCAGGACTGCAGTGACTGATATGAAAGTCACAAAGAATCAATTAGCTAAAAATGGAATTCATTTGGGCCTTCTTCATATACTGAAGTGATTTGGAAAGGTGCCATCTTCAGAAGGGCTTGCTATTTGCTACTCTGAAAACAGGGTCAAAAAGAAGTAATCACAGAATCATGGCGAGGGACACACTGCTAGTGTCTCTATGTGAGTGACAGCCAGGAAGGTGAAAATTAGACAAGGAAATTTTCACTTCAGTTGACAGCTACTCATGCAATGAATGGCGCAGTGGCAAGCAGCACATTCCATAACCTAAGGATTTACTGATGACACTAATAATACCAATCTAGGATCCGCATTCAGTTTGAGATCTAGAGCCATCTTTCTAACATATAATTTATGACTTGTGAGAATACTAACTCTGAGTGTCGAACCCACAACAGCACTAGGCTTCTACAGTCCCCTCCCTGTCGCATAGCATTCCTGTAGGGTGGGATAGGAATGTAAAGATTGATCCTCCAACAAAAATCCCAGTGCTATTTCTTCTATTCTAACACACTCTTAAGAGATAGACACACATTGTCGTAGACATTAGCCACCCCAGAGTTTCTGAATTGGTGAGTTTCTGAAGAAAGGCAAAAAGCTGCCCATTATGCAGACAGCAAAGTAATAGACAGATAGGAGAGGCTCCTGAGACACACAGTTTGGGGGCTCCTAACAAAGGCATCCCTGTAGGACATCTGGTCCTTGAAGATTGAATCTAACAGTCCTCAAATATAAAAATAGGACAATCCAATTACAGTTCATCCATAGGCTACCATCCTGTGGCAGGCTCTATTAGAAGACCTGCAAAGAAGCTGCCTCAGTACTTTGATAGTTTTCAAATTTCATATTTTTTGCCTTTTTGCTGTTGTCCTTTCTTTCTAATATACTTCTAGTCGTTTTTGTTTATTTTTTAAACATATCAGTTGTGTTCTTTATAAATTTATCTAATTTTGCTCACAGTTTTGCTAATTATGCAATTATTATACTTTCACTCAAATGGTTTTTAACGTCATAGCTTGCTATACATTTTTTTTTTGCTATTTTCTGTTCTATATTGGCTCTGTACTAGTTGGCTTTAATCAATTTTATGTTTATTTATACACATGGTTAAATGTGACATTATACTTTTACAGTGGTTTCCTTTATCCTCAATACTTTGATTGAAAGCTACTGCCTAAGACAATCTCTCAGTAAACCTGGGTGAGATGTAAATTACATGCGAAGCAAAAGTCACAATACAAAAACATGAAACATAAAGCATACACATCATTACTCCTTAAATACTGAATCCAAGATACTGAAACTTGAAATGTTAGGGAAATGTTTTTTCAAAAGTCTACTGGAAAAATGACTGATGACGTCAAAGATACAAACAAGGAAACCAATTCAGAATGTAAACATGCAAGTGAGCAAAAACACCAAGATTTAGAAAGCAAACAGTAAAATCACAAAGCTTTATTAATATTCCAGATCAAGCTAAAGAAAGGTTAGGGTAGGGTTGGAAGGAAAGCTCAAGAAAAGCACATTTAATCATCCATAAACAAAAACAAACTAACAAGCATGACTATGACTTTCAAAACTTCAGAAACATTCAAGAACCCAAGGTGTAGAGAGAGATGATATAAAAACTAAAGGCATAGAAAACCTAGCCAGTGAAATTGTCTCAGAAAAGTTCCAAAATGTAGGAAAATAAATGGACACCTAAGTACACAAGATATTTAGAATTCAAAATACACACAACCAAAAAAAAACCCAACTTATCTAAGATAGATTAAAAGTAAAATGTAAGGCTATGGAAACATAACATTCGATGCAGACACAAAGACAAAAATTAAAAAAAAAACTGTAAGAGAAAAATGTCAATACGCTTTAAAACCAAGCCCATCAGAATATAACATCAGACTTCTTGGCAGAAATTTGAAAATGCAGGATGATATATGAAAGCATAATTTTAAATTATTTTTAAAATATTTATTTAATGCATGTGAGTAGTCTATTTTTATGCACACCACAAGTGGGCAGGCATTGGATCCCATTACAGATGGTTGTGAGCCACCATGTGGTTGCTGGGAATTGAACTCAGAACCTCTGGAAGAGCAGACAGTACTCTTAACAGCTGGGCCATCTCTCACCACCACCCCCATATTTTAATTATTAAAAGTAGGTAAATTTCCAGCAATATTATTCTAGTAAAGCTGTCTTTTAAAACCCAGTGGTGGGGTGGGGAAGAGAAAAACCTGTGGAACAATGAATACTTTGAAAGATAAACACAAAGTAAAACAGATTATGAATGCTAAAGTAACGTTCTTTAAAAGATACTTAAAGAACACTAAAAGCAGAGGAGGAAGAAAGTAATATTTGGATTTGCCCTTCAGACATCAAAAGCATATTTTTAAAAGTAAAAAAAAAGAAATACAGTAAAAATAGAAATAGTTAAGTCAGGGCAGTTCAGTCCTTGCTATTCTACAAAGCTTACATATAAAAAACGTAACAATCTAAGTGGAAAGGAGGGGTAAAATGGTTATTTGCTTTCATTTTGTTTCATTTGTTGCAAGGTTTCACTATGTAGGGACAAGGCTGTCCCAGAACCCAACAACACCTTACTTCAGTCTTGGAAATGAAGGATTACAGGCCCGTAATACCTCACCAGGCTGAAGAACATAATGTTTTGAAGAACAGAGTAGATCTTTCAGAATGTCAAATACTGTGGGTAGTCAGTCACACAACCGCAGCTAACAACCTCAGGATAAACAATGCCTCAAACCAGCAGCATTTGGTGACATTTTGAGAGATCCAGCTAGATCACACACCAATCTTCAAACTATGACTTGAGTTAATTTAAGGGTCAAAGATTCCACTTTCAAAAAGAAAACTGTTTAAACTTACTTAACTGAGAGGGGGGAGTTTATTGATTCTTTCCCCTGGAGTTTCGACAGTAGCAACCTCCCCTTTCCAGTGAAAATCAGGAAGCACGAAGCGTGAAGCTTGTGGGAAAAACAAACAAACAAACAAACAAACAAACAAACAAACAAACAAACAAATTCTGTCCGGCTTCTAGGTGCCTGTCAACTGTTACATATAAGACTTAAAGTCGGTACTGGACTCCAATTGGCTCATTTGGGGTCAGCTGACTACAGTAGCTCTTTCTGCTTGTCCTATGCTAGGAGGCTCCACCAAAATGGGTGAAGCTGCCTCTTCTAGAGTTACCAGGAAGTCCAAAATGGTTATGAACTAACTGATTTGGATGCTAGAAATCTGTGTTCTGGGAACCAAATGTAGGTCCTCTGTGAAAGCATTACAGGACCTTAACTGCTGGGCTGTCTTTCCAGCAATCAGGTTCAACTGTTAACCCATACTACAGATTCTCCACCTCTCTATTTTTAATCTTTTCTATACTATCATTCATTTAACTAAAATGCAGTTTTTTCATATGTTATTTGACATTTTATTGTGTCTCCCATAAAAAAATGTAAAATTTAGTATAGAAATGTTTGCCAATGCTTCATTAATATAAGTGACTATAGCAGAGCTTAGCTAAGGGATAAATGGGTATTGAAAGGATACATTGTGTTTTTTCTTGCTATATGAGCATCTTTTTGCTTCCTCTGGTTGTCTCACCAACCTTATATGGCACTCTTTTCTTGTAAAATCCTTCGTCTATCAATTTTCTTGATTCATATCTATGCAGACCAGGCTGGCATCGAATTAGAGCCTCTGCTCCTGCCTCTGCCTTTGCATTCTGATTGCTGTGAGGTATCCACCAGAGTAGACTACTCAGACGCGTGTTCATGACATTAGGAAGTCTTTATAAGACAGGTGTCGACTACCCTGGGAGTTCAGAATCCCACTGCAGTTCTGAGCCTTTTTCAGGGGGAGTTTTTAAGCACAAAATTATATCCTAGGTTAACACCACTTTGTAAGAATAGTTAGCCAGAATCAGAACTGCAGAAGCGAAAAAACAGTTAGTACATTTAGGGACTTACCCAAAATTATGGAGTTTGGTGGATTAGGTCTTTGTTCCTATTTTGCAAATGTTTCTGCCTATGAACTGACTTTCAAGGTCTGTAATATTGTTCTGGGGTATCACTAGAGAATACTGCTTGAACATGGGTTTGAGCTAATAAAAAGTCATAATTACCTGGCCAACTACAGTGGGTGTTGAGGATTCCTGAGGAGACCCAAGGTTTTCTCAGTTCATTTTTTAAGCACAAAAATATATATCAGTATACCTCTGCAATTTGCGTTTATATATCTTAAATAATTTTCTTAGACTCTCAGAACTTATTTAATCTTTCATATCCTCAGACATTTATATAACTTAGAACATTTTCTTAGACCCCCTGAAATTTAATCTTTCACATTCTCAGACTTGTATACATCTTAGAACACTGTCTTTAACCTTCAGAACTTTTGTAGATTTTAAACCCTTTTCTTCTTGTCTACTCATTTATCATAATCATGGGCAGTTATTGAAAACAGTCATTGAAGATCAAGTTCTTTTAACAGTAAAATGTTACATTAGAAACATTTATATTTTATATTTTAATAGAAAACCTGTTAGCAAGACAAACCTGATTGTCTTTTTTAACAGGAGACCTAGTAGATCTTTAAAAAGCAAGGCTTGATTTTTGCATATGAAATAGACTAATAAGGTGACTGCAGCCTTGGGAGAAGTAGCTGGTAGTTTAGCTATAAATTCTACCAGAGATCTGAGAAGGATAAATTATAGTAAGAAGCATAATATAAATATCCTATGTGTGAATAAAAATGGCAGTCACTAGTCCATAGTCCATTACCTAGATAGTCATCCCATCCCCCTGTGTTCTCCATGGCGTGGGGGGTAGAGGCAGTTTTTGGCTGCCAGGTCCAGAAGACAAGAGGCTTTTCTGTGGAGGAAGAACATAGGAGAGACTGACCTTACTTTGTGTAGGCCCAGTGGAGTAATCAATTCACCAGTGACCTGCTTGTCCTAGTTCAGGTGTGCCTTAGCAGCAGGCAAGGCATTGGGGCAGTCTTTCTCAGTGGTTAGGATTACCACAGTCCAGGTATTGTCCTTTGTTACTGTATCCATTAGCTACTTGGAGACCCTGGGGGTCATTGTAAATGTAAATGTCGCTTTTATTTTCTCAGATGAAGAGATGAGAGCCATACTTAATATTTAGGAATAGAAGGCTTGGGCTGAGCCCAGAGCATTTCCTTCTCTGTTCTATCTATGCCTATGCCTATGCCTAGAAGCTTCTAGCCTCAGTAGAATCTAATCCTCTGTAAGCTTGGACTATGAAGACTTCACTTTCCAGCATCTATCTGCTAACCTAGGCCTAGACTGTTTGAATAAACTCATTCGTTCTAGCTCTTTCTAACCTCTGGCTGACTGTTTCAACTCAGAGGTTTTGGTTCAAACTCCTCTCCAAACTGACTGATTCAATCTAGCTTCTCTCAGCTTCTGACTGGATAGCTCTGCCTCTCAACTCCATAAACTGCACTGCACTGCATTGAACCGAACTCTACTCACTCAGTGCTCCTTCCTGTCTGTTCTTCTATGAGTTGGGCATATTCTATCTCTGACTCTTTCTGTCACTTTGTCTTCCCCTCAATTAGAAACCTTCTATGGGGTTTAAAGGATTAAGGCTAGTCTGTATTCCAGCCATAGGGATTAAATGTATACAACATGCATGAATTCTAGCCTGATCAGATCTTTGGATGTAATTCCTTGCTAGATAAGCCATCTTGCTGGATTAAAATTCTTGTAAGGGTCGTTACTACAATATGAGAGTCTGTCATATAAAGGGTTAAACACCTTAAATGCCATATTCAGCAGATCTTTGACAGGTTTGAGGGCTAGTATCTAACAAGTATATCTGAATTAAACAATCCTTTCCTGTTTTTAGTTATTTGTTTTAGGCTATACCTTGAACATATAAAACAGAATACTAAATATGGCTTATTCCTATAATTAATTACATTAGTACTTAGCATGTCTACAAATATAGTTCTGAACATGCTAAATAATTTGACCATTTATAAGGTGACTTACTATTAACTTGTATTTTTCAAATTATCCTTAACATTCTAAAATAAAAATGAAAATTTCTGAATGTGAAGCTCTTTCAGCATCAAGATAAGACTTTTAAACATAAAGACTGGGAATTTTATTGATCCTCACATGGTATACCATTATAGAACATAACAGTTCATTGTATGAATCATAACAGAACATTGTATGATTCAGTTTACAAAAATAGATGCAGTTTAGACATACAACTTTAATTCAGTCCCTGTTAGTCTGAGTAGATCTTGAGACCTTAAGGAGAGACATATTTTAAGCTAGTGATTGTAAATTTTTAATGCCATAGGGCTTAAATATATTTTTATGTTATTATGACCCCGATCATAAAATAAGCATCTGATGTGTAAGCTATCCTAAGCTATGCCTATAAATTATCATTTAACCCCCAAAGGGTTATAAGAAATTGTTCCAAGTTCTTTGTCAGACTGCTTAAAGTCATTGTCTTATTGTATCATAAGATAGGAATTCTTTAGTTCCTGGTGTTTAGGTGTGGCCTTAATTTCTAATCTTTTAGTTACCAATTTATCAAGCCAGGAATTAATAAAGACATTATAATAAACTACTGATAAACTTAAAAATGCCCCATAGTCTTATAAATTTAAATATTTTAAGAACTGTTTTTAAAAACAACTGGTTTCTTTATTTCTTGTAAAACTCCAAAACTTTCTTTAAAGAAGTTTTAAAATCTCTCAATTGTGTGTTATTATAATATCAAAATAAAGTACTTTTTTAAAAGAGTGAGGACACAGAGCATAACCTTAACTTTTAGAAGATGAAAGCACGTTTTATCAGTATAAACAATTTAGTGTCTCTAAAATCATTACCAAGTGGACTACTTTGATGTTACAAAGTTTAGTTGCTGGCAAGTTATGTTCTTGTATACAAATGTATGAAGGTACAGCTTCAATAACTCATTAAACAAGCATTGTTTTGGATCCTATCTTTTACAAACCTTTTTAAATTCAAGACAGTGCTTATAGAAAAATCTTATCCCAATTTAAAAGTATCTTTAGAGACCTGTTTCATTGATCCTCTCATGACACATATTGTTGCCTAGAACGGCTCTAACTCTGAGTTATGAATTTTAAGCTAATGTTTTATTACAAATGTTAAATATTTAAACCATACCCAATAATTTATGAATCATAATATATAACCAAAACATATAGAACATAGTAAACTCAAACATTAAAGACAACATGTACTAATTAATGGTACTGGGCTCCTAGCTAAGGGTGCAGTGCTCCAAGGACAGGTCCAGTTTTCCAATTTCTGTTGTCCCAATTCAGCTGCTTTTTTTCTGGAAATCCTTGAAATGAGTTAAAACAAAGTCATGGGATGAACAACCATCAGATGAAGTTTGTCCTGTTTCTCTACATATGAAACACAGAGCAGCAATCAAGTAACTAAAGGGAACTACAGACACAAACTGACACACACAGACAGACTGGCACACCAAGGACAAATAATGGAGTTGGGAAGGTGAGGGAAGAGAACCAGGTGTCCCACCAGTGAGATTACGATGTTTCATTAGTAGGACACAGAACCAGATCCAGGCTTTCCCTCAAAGGGAGGGCACAGGATATCTCCTGGCCTCCTCTCACACTAGGAGCAGTACTGCATCCAGTTTCTCCTTTCTTGGGTTCCAGACAGGCACCAGCCAGAAAACAGAAGTCCTTGAATGCAGAGAATTACAAACTAGGGACCTGGGTAGTGTTACAGGATTCCTGGCCAATACACCAAATGTTATAGGGTCCAACAGAACCCAAACACCAGTTCAACAAATGACAAAATTTATTGTAAGCAAGCCACCACTGATTGATCAGGTCTATGGAACAGACTCGGGAGCTGAATACCCTGACCACTGCAAACAATGTTACAAAACTTTTAAGCTTGAAAAGCACAAACATCTGTGACAAATTAGTTACATTTCCACCAATCAGGATTTAGGGTTAAGGGCTTTCCATATGCAGTTGATCTATGTCAACCACTCTAGAATTTAGGTTTTACAGTCTAACCAATCAAATCCATTTGTTCTTTTCTGGTCAGGAACAAAAGATGAATGATGGAAGCTATGGTTAGAAACAGTCACTATGTTTTAGAACAGACATTATGTTTTGGGGAACAAAATTAATATTGGAAGCTGTCTTCAGGAACAGTTATTATGTGTTGTGGAACAAAATATGAACAATGGAAGCTAGTCAGCTATTGGGGAGTACCCACTTCCTCTAGGGCCTGGGGACTAGAACTTAATTTTACCTTATGATTAAAATGGAGTCTGAAAACAAAATGGCAGGACTTTGACAAGTTTCTTTTGCTTGTTCCCAATGGGTTGACAGTTCAGCTAATGAGAACAGTTAGTCAGAATCAGAATTACAGAGGCAAAAAGCAAGATTAGCATAGTTACTTTCCTATAACTATGGGCTTTGATAGATGAGCTCTTTGTTTTTATTTTGTCTAGTAGTGCTATGTGATGAGTTTTATGGCCTGTATGATAATTTCATGAAATCATTTGTGGGGCCCTACTAAGTTCTGGGGCCCTATTACAACATGAGTGCTGGAATCTAAGACAAGTGGCACCACAACTGCTATCTATTTGTTGAAGAATACTTGCGATTTTTTTCAAGTGGCCATACTCAACCTACAAAACCCCCAAAACAGCATGGCACTGTCTGTCAATGTAACTACCAGAATCCCAGGAATGATACATATTATATCATCAAATAACCGTACAGACACTGTCACTTCTTAAACGGGTACAAGATAGTTGAAGTATTAAGTTGTCCATAGAAACTCCAGAAACAAACTAAAGTCGAGGAGGGATGACTAGCTAGCCTGCTCTCCCTTTCTTAAAAGAAAGCACATTAGATAAACCTAACATCACTTATTGCCCAGAGAAGCCTTCAATAGAAAAAAATTGAGAGATCAGATCATGTTTATATGATGTTACATTATTTCAATATACTTTTCTGTATACTTCGATGCAGCAAACATAGCGAAAAAGAAGTGGCCAACAACTGTCTTAACTGACATGATGGCTATTCTTGGTTGTCAACTTGACTATTTATAAAATTAACTAAAACTCAATCAGCTGGGTACACCTGTGAGGGATTATTTTAAATTAAAGTATTTATAGTGAGGGATACCTATTTTTAATCTGGATCTTTAGATTTTTAATTAATTTTTAAATTAATCCTCAGTCAACTTTGTACAATGTATTTTGACCAAATATCACACTTTCCAAATACTTAAAGATCCATCCCATTTTTCCTGCACAACCACCTTTGTACACATTATATTCGAATCCACCAAATACAATTTTTGCTGGATTTGTGGTCTTCCATGGGAGCACAGTTGATCTACCAAGGGACATCTTTAAAGAAAATGGACTCTCTGGCTCTCTGCACTTATCATTTGCCAATATTCCTCTGCTAACAGTGGGATTTTGTGACTACCTCCCACTCCATTCTGAAATTTAGTTTATCACTGAATTTGTACAGGTCTTATAAATTTTCAAATGGTCTCTTACCAGTCCGGCTAAGAGTTCATATGTGCAAGCTGTTATGCAAATGTCTTTCCCAGTGTGCAGTTTATATTTTTATCTATATCATGGAGCCTTTCGCAGAGCAAAATATTTTTATTTCAGTGAAATCTAGTTTGTTGTACTATTAGCGAAGTAATTTTTGAAGTCAAGTCAAATAACTCTTCCTAGGCCTAGATTCCAAAGATTTTTCTACTAGGGTATTTTCAAGAAGCAGTATACTTTTACCTTTTACACTGAGAGCTCTGACCTACTTTGAGCTAAATTTTATATGGTTTGTAAAGAAAGGTATTTTGTACCTTCCCCACTGTGTATACCCAATTGTTTTTAACCAATATTTGTCTAAATTTCTTTCTTTTGTATAGAAAATTGTTTTGTAGCCTTCTCAAACTGCAGCAAGAAGATGTATATGAATGCATTTGCACATGCTTTTTCAGAGTGTTATATGTCAATATCCATGCCATTGTCTCAATTTCTGTATTATGTGTATAAAATATCACATAGAATGACATTACATTGTATTATTTTTGCCAAATGTATTTTAGCTCTGGTAGGGTTTGTGTATTTCCATTAAAATACAGAATAAGAATACCTATATTTACTAAACATTGCATTAAAATTTTAGAAAATTTTTGCAATGATTAATATTTTTCCAGTGTTGTCTTCCAATCTGGGGTCACATTATGCTATGTCTCTGATTTAGGTCTCCAGTTTCTTCCATTTTGTGTATTTAAACATCCCTATTGTAGATACTATGTATATTTTCTCAGGTTAAGCCCTAACAATTATATTTATGAATTTTCAAATGCTTTTCCTATTATAATTTTTACATTTACATTGCTAGCATCATTCAAGAAACTGATTTCTTTTGTCTTGTTTTCTAAAGTTGTTTTTTTAAACTAAGCATATTTTTATAGAATTGTTGAAATACTGAACGTTGCAGATATGTCATCTGAAAATAGGAATAGTTTTGTTTTCTTAACTTTCCATTCTTTGTGCTTGCACTTAAATAATAGTATTTTAAAACCACATTCATCTTCTCAGTTCACTTCAGCAAATAACACTATAACCCCAGCCATTTTATTATCTTTCTGTAAATCCCTGACGCTGAGGTTTTCATTGTATTTTCTCTTGCTTACTTACATTCAGGAAATTCTACTGCTGTATCTACAAGTTCACCAATGATGTCTTTTGCCACATTTATTACTGATCTCATCTACCAAAGTCTTATATTGTGTGGTTTGTGGTTTATATTTTTCCTTTTGTTGAAAATAGATTTTTCTCACTTAATATATCCTGAAGATGTTGTCTCATCCGTCTACTCCTCCAAATTTCTCCCCCACTTCCCTCCCACCCAGATCCACTCCTTTATCTTTTTTTAATTAGAAACAAAACAAACTTTAAGAGATAACAACTAAACACAACAAAATAATATGTAATAAGACAAAACACATCAGAGTTGGGCAAGATAAAGAAACAGAAGGAAAGGAATTTAAGAGAAGGCACAAGATTCAGAATCCCACTCATGTGGACAATCAGGAATCTCATTAAAAACACACAAAATATACAAAAACCCCATTAAACTGAAAAACCACAATATATACACAAAGGACAGATCATGCTATTTTGCCATGGTCTCCATGAGTTCATGTTGATCATATTGATTTAGAGGACCTTGTTCTTCTGGTGTTCTTCATCCTCTCTGGCCCTTACATTATTGCTGCTTCTTTTTCCAATGGGTTCCCTGAGACCAGCGAGGGAGGGATTAATGAAGACATCCCATTTAGGGCTGAGTACTTGTAACAAGGCTTCTTACTTTCTGCAGAATTTCTGGCTGCGGGTCTCTGTATTTGTTACAACCTGCTGCAGGAGGAAACGTCTGTGATGATGCTTGTCTATGAGCATTGCAGAATGTTATTAGCAGTCATTGTTGTTATTTTAGTAAACCAGTAGTATTTGGTTTGACCCCAGTTCCTTTGGATCTCTCTAGCCTTAGGTTTTTCGCTACTAAATCAGTGTCAGGTATGGGTTCTGTCTCAGGGAATAGGTCTTAAGTTAAATCAGACATTGTCTGGTTATTCCCACAAGCTTCGTGCTGCCATTGCCTTAACATATCTCCCAGGCAAGACACCATCATAGATCAAAGGTTTTGTGGATGCCTTAGTGTTTTTGATTCTCTATTGATAGTCTAAAGAGTATATTCCTGTACCAAAGACAATAAAGTGTATGGGTGAAGGCTGAATGTAGGCACTGGTGCAACTTCTTCATGGTCAATGAATTGTATACATGATGTTTTCAGTAATGTGGCCTTGCTACAGGTTTGTAAAGAACAGCCCACAGTCTTGGCAAAAGTCTGTTTGGGGCCTGCTCTTGGCCAACAACTACATGAGATGTAACCCAATCCTAGTACTGGAAGCTTCATTTGGTGACAAGAGATGGCCAATTGGTCTCTCTGTCCCCAACATTTGGCAATTTCACCTAAATCAACTTCGTATATGTTTATATTTTACTATATTTGGTGTCTTTTACTATATTTGGTGTCTACACTTACTCTCAAACAGCCCTTAATTTTCACTGTCTCTCCCAGTATCCCCTCCCCCATCTCCTTAACCACTGAATCCACCCATTCTTGCCCCTACTTCATTTGTAACTATATATTCTATTTTTCTTACTGAGTGAGAGCTATCGATCTATTATAGTCCCTTACTCTATACCTAACCTCATTGGTTCTATAAATTATAGAACCAATTATAACTTGGTTATCATTGGCTTAACAGCTAATACCCACATACAAGAGAATACATGGATGGCATATTTTCTTTCTGGGTCTTGGGTTACCTCACTCAGGATCTTCAAGATGAGGGTTGTATGTGGCCTAGAGACTGTTCTTGTGATATTTTGGCACAGAATGTGTCTGCTTTCTGCTCTTGTACAAAAAAGTCTGTCTGAGGCTAAATTAAAGAATTATGGATTAACAGCTTTTACACAAGACATTTCAAAATAACAGAACATTGGTTATGTTGTGTGGCTATTAGTGGCCAGTCTATTTTTTTTATTTTTACTTTTATTTTTTTCTTTTCTTTTATTGGATATTTTCTTTATTTAAATTTCAAATGTGATCCCCTATCCCAGTTTACCCTTCGGAACCCCCCCCCATCCCATTGCCCACATCCTGCCTCCATGAGGGTGCTCTCCTACTCTTTCACCCACTCCTTCCCACCTCCCCACTCTGGCATTCCCCTACACTGGTGCATCGAGGCTTCACAGGCAATGGAGGAGTTAGAGATATGACTAATTGAGGAGGGTTTCAACCCCATAGGAAGAATAACAATATAAACCAACCAGAACCCCCAGAGCTCCAAGAGACTAAACCACCAACCAGAGAGTACACATGGAGGGACCCATGGCTCCAGCTGCATATGAGGCCAGTCTTACACAGATCTATAATGACAAGAAGCAAGCTGAGCAAGGAAAAATACAAAATGAACACTTGGAGGAGAAAAGGAGCACCAGAAAATGTAAAAAGATTAAAGAGAAGCCTGATGTTAAGTGGAATCTTGGGTAAAAAGTAATAAAAAATGTAGTTTCAAGTTTGGGTTGGCCAAGGATCTACCAGGCCAAAATTTGATCTCAGAGAACTAGTTTATTTAGAGGTAAAGGACTTTTCACTTAAAATATCAGGGGGCTGCTTTTGGAAAATGGTCTTTTTTTTATTTTTGAAAGGATAAATTTAGGAATGATCCCAGATCACATGCTAAGCATACACTCTATAACTGTTTTCTCAGCTCTAGAAAATGGTCTTCAATAAGTATTTGGCACTACTACTTTGGTGTATTAACAGAGAACTGTGCCAATATACCTGGAGTTGTAGAATTGGGGAGGCAAGAGGAAGAAAAGAGGTAGATTTCTTATAAATCAGTTCTGCCTACCAAGTCTTAGCAGAACAGAAACAAAGAAAAGTTAGGGAATAAAGTTGATCTTGATAAAGCACTCTGACATTTTATTTTGCCACATTTCAGTAAAACATAATATAAGTGTACAAATACAAATAGATGATAAATGTACATAAATAAAGCTTTAATATATGACTTTGCATACAACTCAAGAGTAGAGACAATGAAATTAATAGTAAAGATTAATCAGCATTTAATACTAATATATAAAAACAATAAAAATGTCATTTTGTTAATATTCAATGTGTAATGGCAAGTATTATAGAGGTTTGTGAAATACTGGCTCATTGAACAACTCTCCTAAACTTATTAAACATTTCATTAATCAATATTAATTATTTATAATAGCATTAATTACAACATATTTAGTCATGACGTATTTGAATCGTAGCCTTTATTCACTTCAGTATCTCTGTAGTACTCCTCCTTCATTTTCCCTTTTTCCTCTTGAAATCTTCCTAATACTTTCATGTTCATATTTTTATTCTGTTTATCCTTATTTCAAGGATAAGTTAATGTACGAAACTTGTCCCTGGCTGACACCTAAAGAGGAAATCGGTACTTAAGTTTTACTTGCTGTGGAACATGAATTTTTCCAATACCATAATGTTCATGATATCAATAATTTTCCTTGTGTTACCACTGTGGGAATACAGATGCAACAATACCTTGATTTCAGCCTTTGGATAATTTGAGTTGAGAACTTTTTTTGTAGTTTGTGTTTCATATCTGGCCTATAAAACGTGTGGGAAAATCAGCTTTGTTATTTAATGACTCTAAGTTTCTGCTGATTTAATACATAAAAATGAAAATGAACATGGGTCTTATTATACCAACTAGTGTAGAAAATGCACAAATAAGTGTTCAATTTTAAGAAGCAAGTGATACTCAGAAAAGAGTATGTGCCTATATATTCTGTTATTTTAGGAATATATTTTAGTAAAACAAGAAAAGATGTCATTAAAATTTGGAAAGTCCATAAAACAAATTTTATTTCTATTACAGGATGAATATTAATGTTAAAAGATTATTCTTAATATTATTAGAAAAATTAAGCTTTAACAACATTTAAATACATCCTATTGTTAGCAAAATATTAGTAAGACTAGCAAAGGGGTATTTTAAATTACCTTATAGAATTATTAAAATTATAATAGATGAGAAAGGAGTTAAGGAAACATGTTTGGAGTAAATATGAACAAAGTGCAATGATATGTACATATGTATGTATTAAAATTCCATACTAAATTCATTTTCTTGTGTAACACAAAAAGAAAAACTATCTCAATAATTTTTTTTTGTCAAAACATAGCTGACTCTAAAAGTTCATTTGAAGAATCTATGTTAACTTCAGGAAAATGTGCTGCAAAGAAGAGAGTCTAAAAATAATCAATTATTGTTGTTTGACTCATAATACTTCAAACGCTTTAAAGCATTTCATACAAGTACAAGTTAATCTATTATGACCATAAAAGTTTTACCATTTTCAGTACTAGATAAAAATGTGTTTGTCTTGGTCAGGGTTTCTATTCCTGCACAAACCATCATGACCAAGAAGCAAGTTGGGGAGAAGAGGGTTTACTCAGCTTACACTTCAAAGCTGCTGTTCATCACTAAAGGAAGTCAGGACTGGAACTCAAACAGGTCAGGAAGCAGGAGCTGATGCAGAGGCCATGGAGGGATGTTACTTACTGGCTTGCTTCTCCTGGCTTGCTCAGCTTGCTCTCTTATAGAACCCAAGGCCACCAGCCCAGGGATGGTCACCACCCACAAGGGCCTCCTCCCAACTTGATCACTAATTGAGAAAATGCCTTACAGCTGGGTCTCATGGAGGTATTTTTCTCAACGGAATCTCCTTTCTCTGTGATAACTCCAACTTGTATCAAGTTGACACATAAAACCAGCCAGTACAGTATTTTCAATAAAAAATTATTGAAGCATATCCATTTGTTATCCAATAACAAATCAACAGTCCCCAAATCATAAAAAGAAGTAACAGTATCCATACTGAGAAGGTTACATTAGAAAGTTATATGTATACACATATACATAGACACATATAATAATGATTAATAATAAAGGAAGAAATGAATTTGAAAGAGAATGGGGAAGGAAAGGTAGAGATGATATAATTATAATCAAAAGTATAAGAAAATAGATGAGTGTTAAACAATACCTTCAAGTACAGAAGAAAGAGTTGAATGCAGTGTCTTAAAAACTTCATATCTTCTCACACTTTTTAACTTTTATAATTATTTTTATGTTATGTGTGTGTTTTGAACACATCTGTCTCTGGGTAATTACAATGCCTGGGGAGGCCAAAAGAGGGTGTCGGAGCTTCTGGAACTGTGAGCCACCAGGTAGATGCTTAAAATAAACCACTAGGTCCTCTGGAAGGGCATCCAGTGCTCTTAACCTCTGAGCCATCTCTCCAGTCCTCTCTTCAACATTTTATTTTAATGCTAATCATTATTCTGTATTATCAATAAAGAAGAAACTCATATTTATGATGTAAATCCTCTATACCTTTCTTTATGTAAGTAAATACCAAGAAACTAATGTCTAGACATACACTTTAAACAGGTTAACTGTGTTGTTTGATATTAGAAAATAACAACTCAAAGGCTAAAATGATTAACCATTAAAAAAAAACAGAAAGAGTGAAATGAAAACCAAAGTATAAATTATAGTACAATGAAAAGTATTTATATTTGTGGCTTCATGGGTGTAGAGTAACTAACTGTAGGAAATTTAGGGAAATGCATTCTCTTTGAAACTCTTAAAGCTACAATTTTTTAAGTGTTATCCTGCTTAGATGCTATTTGTCATGCTCAATATTAAACAACTTTAAGTATTATTTCATCTTTGTGTGAGCTAAGAAAATATTCCTCCTGCTAAATATAAATATAAGTATTATATATATTAAAATTTCTAAAAAATGGATAGGAAGTTTAATCATAATAAAAAAAATACCCACAGTTTTATTAACGCAATATCAAGTTGGCTGTTGTGGCACGTACTTGTAATCCTGGTGCTTGGAAAGAAGTGGAAGGATCACTGCAAGTTCAAGGTTAGCCTGGTCTGTAAAACAAGCACCATGGCAATACAGTGAGATATTCTCTTATATTTTTGGTTGTGAGCCTAGCCTTTAACAGCTGATCCATCTCTCCTGCCAGAGATATTTTCAAAGAAAAAAAAAGAATATAAACAAAATTTATAAAAACAAAATTGTTTTTAAAAGTGGAGATTTTATTTCTTCTCTTTTGCTATTTTTTGTTTTTATATAGGAATCTTTAAATATGAGAGTTGAACTAGATTAAGAGTTTAAAATATTTTGGCAAATTAATGTAAATTATATGTTTCATGAAGTTGCTCAATCATAAAACTTACCTGGGCTACAGTTTAAATATATAAACTGTCATATCTGACACATACTAAATTAAATGTCCAATGACTGAACCTGTGAATTTGGTATGTATGTGGGGATGATGCTAGCCAAGAACTATTTGGGAAATTATGGCAGAAAATGATACATCAAAAATATCCTGAAACAAGAAATAGAAAGTGAAACCAAGTGGGAGAGAGAACTGATCACCCAGACCTGTGGGCAGCTCTGACACTGCAGGGCAGGAGAGACCTCCATTTCTGTCCACCTTTGCCCACATCCCTGGCCCAAGAGGAAACTGTATAGGGCCTCTGGGCACAGAAAGATAAGGGCAGTCAAGCTGCAGGAGCCCTGTGGTCCAGACTGTGCCCGAATCTGAACAGACCAGGTCAAACAGCTCCCTGCACCCAAATCCCATGGGAGGGAGAGCTAGCCTTTCAGAGGGGCAGACACAGCTGGGAAACCAGAGGAGACTACTCTCTGCCCACAATTCGGACTCTAGAGGAAAACGCCTAGCCACATCTGGGGCCCCTGCGCACAGGGACCCAGGAGAAGCAGGGGCAGGCCCTTCTGGTTCCCGCCCACAGGAGCAGCTGAAAGCCAGTGGACAGGAATGACTACATGCCTGAAAGCAGAATACTCTGTTCCCATAACTGGCTGAAAGAAAACAGGAAAACAGGTCTACAGCACTCCTGACACACAGGCCTATAGGAAGGTCTAGCCACTGTCAGAAATAGCAGAACAAGGTAACACCAGAGACAATCTGATGGGCAGGAACCCAAACAATAGAAACCAAGACTACATGGCATCATCGGAGCCCAATTCTCCCACCAAAGCAAACACTGAATATCTAAACACACCAGAAAAGCAAGATCTAGATTTAAAATCACATTTGATCATGATGATGGAGGACTTTAAGAAAGACATAAAGAACTCCCTTAGAGAAGTGCAGAAAAACACAAGTAAACAAGTAAAAGAACTTAGAGAGGAAACACAAAAATCTCTGAAAGAATTACAGGAAAACACAATCAAACAGGTGAAGGAATTGAAAATGGAAAGAGAAAACAATAAAGAAAGAATACAGAGAGACAACCCTGGATGTAGAAAACCAAAGGAAGAGACAAGGTGCCGTAGATACAAGCATCACCAACAGAATACAAGAGATTGAAGAGAGAATCTCAGGAGCAGAAGATTCCATATAAATCATCAACAAAACTGTCAAAGATAATGTAAAAAGGAAAAAGCTACTGGTCCAAAATATATAGGAAATCCAGGACACAATGAGAAGATCAAACCTAAGTATAAAAGAGAGTGAAGACTCCCAGCTCAAAGGACCAGTAAATATCTTCAACAAAATCATAGAAGAAAACTTCCCTAACCTAAAGAAAGAGATGCCCATAAACATACAAGAAGCTTACAGAACTCCAAATAAATTGGACCAGAAAAGAAACTTCTCCTGTCACATAATAGTCAAAACACCAAATGCACAAAACAAAGAAAGAATATTAAAAGCAGTAAGGGAAAAAGGTCAAGTAACATATAAAGGCAGACCTAACAGAATCACACCAGACTTCTCACCAGAGACTGTGAAAGCCAGAAGATCCTGGACAGATGTCATACAGACCCTAAGAGAACACAAATGCCAGTCCAGGTTACTGTATCCAGCAAAACTCTCAATTAACATAGATGGAGAAACCAAGATATAACATGACAAAACAAAATTTACATAATACCTTTCTATAAATACAGCCCTATAAAGGACAATAAATGGTAAAGCCCAACAGAAGGAGGCAAGCTACACCCTAGAAAAAGCAAGAAACTGATTGTTTTACAACAAAACAAAGAGAAGACAATCACACAAACAAAATCTCACCTCCAAATACAAAGATAACAGGAAGCAACAATCACTATTCCTTAAAAACTCTCAACATCAGTGGACTCATTCTCCAATAAAAGGACATAGATTAACAAACTGGATACGTAATGAGGACCCAGCCTTTTGTTGCCTACAGGAAATACACCTCAGAGACAAAGACAGACACTACCTCAGAGTGAAAGGCTGGAAAACAACTTTCCAAACAAATGGTCTGAAGAAGCAAGCTGGAGTAGCCATTTTAATATCGAATAAAATAAATTTTCAACCAAAAAACAACAAAAAAGATAAGGAAGGGCACTCCACATTCATCAAAGGAAAAATTCACCAGGATGAACTCTCAATCCTAAATATCTATGCCCCAAATACAAGGGGACCTACATACATAAAATAAACCTTACTAAGGCTCAAAGAACACATTGCACCTCACACAATAATAGCAGGAGATTTCAACACCCCACTCTCATCAATGGTCAGATCATGGAAACAAAAATTAAATAGAGATATAGACAAACTAATAGAAGTTATGAACCAAATGGATTTAACAGATATTTGTAGAACACTCTATCCTAAAGCAAAAGGATATACATTCTTCTCACCACCTCATGGTACTTCCTCCAAAATTGATCATATAATCGGGCACAAAATAGGCCTCAACAGATACAGAAAAATAGAAATAATCCCATGCGTCTTATCAGACCACCACGGGCTAATGCTGGTCTTCAATAACAATAAGGAAAGAACGCCCACATATACATGGAAGTTGAACAATGCTCTACTCAATGATAACCTAGTCAAGGAAGAAATAAAGAAATTAAAGACTTCTTAGAATTTAATGAAAATGAAGGCACAACATACCCAAACTTATGGGACACAATGAAAGCTGTGCTAAGAGGAAAGTTCATAGCGCTGAGTGCCTGCAGAAAGAAACAGGAGAGAGCATATGTCACCAGCTTGACAGCACACCTAAAAGCTCTAGAACAAAAAGAAGCAAATACACCCAGGAGGAGTAGAAGGCAGGAAATAATCAAACTCAGAGCTGAAATCAACCAAGTAGAAACAAAAAGGACCATAGAAAGAATCAACAGAACCAAAAGTTGGTTCTTTGAGAAAATCAACAAGATAGATAAACCCTTAGCCAGACTAACGAGAGGACACAGAGAGTGTGTCCAAATTAACAAAATCAGAAATGAAAAGGGAGACATAACTCAGAATCAGAGGAAATTCAAAAAAGTCATCCGATCCTACTACAAAAGCCTATATTCAACAAAATTCGAAAATCTGGAGGAAAAGGACAATTTCCTAGACAGATATCAGGTACCGAAGTTAAATCATGAACAGATGAATCATTTAAACAACCCCATAACTCCGAAAGAAATAGAAGCAGTCATTAAAAGTCTCCCAACCAAAAAGAGCCCAGGTCCAGACGGGTTCAGTGCAGAATTCTATCAGACCTTCATAGAAGACCTCATACCAATACTATCCAAAATATTCCACAAAATTGAAACAGACGGAGCACTACCAAATTAATTCTATGAAGCCACAATTACTTTTATACCTAAACCACACAAAGACCCAACAAAGAAAGAGAACTTCAGACCAATTTCCCTTATGAATATCAATGCAAAAATACTCAATAAAATTCTGGCAACCAGAATCCAAGAACACATCAAAACAATCATCCACCATGATCAAGTAGGCTTCATCCCAGGCATGCAGGGATGGTTTAATATACGGAAAACCATCAACGTGATCCATTATATAAACAAACTGAAAGAACAAAACCACATGATCATTTCATTAGATGCTGAGAAAGCATTTGACAAAATTCAACACCCCTTCATGATAAAAGTCCTGGAAAGAATAGGAATTCAAGGCCCATACCTAAACATAGTAAAAGCCATATACAGCAAACCAGTTGCTAACATTAAACTAAATGGAGAGAAACTTGAAGCAATCCCACTAAAATCAGGGACTAGACAAGGCTGCCCACTCTTTCCCTACTTATTCAATGTAGTTCTCAAAGTCCTAGCCAGAGCAATCAGACAACCAAAGGAGATCAAAGGGATACAGATTGGAAAGGAAGAAGTCAAAATATCACTATTTGCAGATGATATGATAGTATATTTAAGTGATCCCAAAAGTTCCACTAGAAAACTACTAAACCTGATAAACACCTTCAGCAAAGTGGTTGGTTATAAAATTGACTCAAACAAATCAGTAGCCTTCCTCTACACAAAGAAACAAGCTGAGAAAGAAATGAGTGAAACGACACCCTTCATAATAGACCCAAATAACATCAAATACCTCGGTGCGACTGAGCAAGTGAAAGATCTGTATGAAAAGGACTTCAAGCCTCTAAAGAAAGAACTTGAAGAAGATCTCAGAAGATGGAAAGATCTCCCATGCTCATGGATTGGCAGGATTAATATAGTAAAAATGGCCATTTTACCAAAAGCAATATATAGATTCAATGCAATCCCCATCAAAATTCCAATCCAATTCTTCATAGATTTAGACAGAATGATTTGCAAATTCATCTGGAATAACAAAAAACCCAGGATAGCTAAAACTATCCTCAACAATAAAAGGACTTCTGGGGGAATCACTATTTCTTAACTCAAGCTGTATTACAGAGCAATAGTGGTAAAAACTGCATGGTATTGGTACAGAGACAGACAGATAGACCTGTGGAATAGAATTGAAGACCTAGAAATGAACCCACACACCTATGGTCACTTGATTTTTGACAAAGGAGCCAAAACCATTCAATAGAAAAAAGATAGCATTTTCAGGAAATGGTGCTGGTTCAACTGGTGGTCAGCATGTAGAAGAATACAGATCGATCCATTCTTATCACACAATGCTTAAGTCCAAGTGGATCAAGGACCTCCACATAAAACCAGATACACTCAAACTAATAGAAGAAAAAGTGGGGAAGAATCTCGGACACATGGGCACTGGAGAAAATTTCCTGAACAAAACACCAATGGCTTATGCTCTAAGATCAAGAAACAACAAATGGGATCTCATAAAACTGCAAAGCTTCTGTAAGGCAAAGGTCACTGTGGTTAGGACAAAACGGCAACCAACAGATTGGGAAAAGATCTCTGCCAATCCTACAACTGATAGAGGGTTTATATCTAAAATATACAAAGAACTCACGAAGTTAGACCGCAGGGAGACAAATAACCCTATTAAAATATGGAGTTCAGAACTAAACAAAGAATTCATAGCTGGGGAATGCCGAATGGCTGAGAAACACCTAAAGAAATGTTCAAGATCTTTAGTCATAAGGGAAATGCAAATCAAAACAACCCTGAGATTCCACCTCACACCAGTCAGAATAGCTAAGATCAAAAACTCAGGTGAAGGCAGATGCTGGAGAGGATTTGGAGAAAGAGGATCACTCCTCCATTGTTGGTGGGATTGCAGGCTGGTACAACCATTCAGTCTGGAGGTTCCTCAAAAAATTGGACATTGAACTACCTGAGGACCCAGCTATACCTCTCTTGGGAATATACCCAAAAGATGCCCCAACATATAACAAAGACACATGCTCCACTATGTTCATTGCAGCCTTATTTACAATAGCCAGAAGTTGGAAAAACCCAGAAGCCCTTCAACAGAGGAATGGATACAGAAAATGTGGTATATCTACACAATGAAATACTACTCACCTCTCAAAAACAATGACTTCATGAAATTCATAGGCAAATGGATTGAGCTAGAAAATATCATCCTGAGTGAGGTAACCCAATCACAGAAAAACACACATGGTGTACACTCATTGGTAAGTGGATATTAGCCCAAATGCTCGAATTACCCTAGATGCACAGAACACATGAAACTCAAGGCAGATGATCAAAATGCGAATGCTTCACTCCTTCTTTAAAAGGGGAGCAAGAATACCCTTGGCAGGGAATAGAGAGGCAAAGATTAAAACAGAGGCTGAGAGAACACCCATTCAGAGCCTGCCCCACGTGTAGCCCATACATATACAGCCACCAATCTAGATAAGATGGATGAAGCAAAGAAGTGCAGGCTGACAGGAACTGCATTTAGATCTCTCCTGAGAGACACAGCCAGAATACAGCAAATACATAGGCGAATGCCAGCAGCAAACCACTGAACTGAGAACGGGACCCCCGTTGAAGGAATCAGAGAAAGGACTGAAAGAGCTGAAGGGGCTTGAGACCCCATATGAGTAACAATGCCAACCAACCAGAGCTTCCAGGGAATAAGCCACTACCCAAAGACTATACATGGACTGACCCTCCAACTGCATAGGTAGCAATGAATAGCCCAGTAAGGGCACCAGTGGAAGGGGAAGCCCTTGGTCCTGCCAAGGCTGGACCCCCAGTGAACGGCATTCTTGGGGGGGTAATGCGGGGAGGATGGGGAGGGGAAAAGCCATATATAAGGGGAGGGGGGATTTAGGGGGATGTTGACCAGGAGAGGGAATATCATTTGAAATGTAAATAAGAAATACCCAAGTTAATAAAGATGGGGGCAAGAAGAAATAGAAAGTGAAACAAAACCCAAAATTTATTCAAATGAAAAAATACAAAAAAGTGATATATAAAGATGATCACAAGAACAATGCTTGTAATAGGAAAATTATCTAAGTTTGAATCAGTAGGAAAAAGAACTGTAAATTGTATTTATTGAATAGAAGATTGGACTATTGTAAACACAAATACTCCATATTTATTCATAGAACATTGGTTTTAAGAAATTTGTACATTCCACATATAGTCGTAAAAGGAACTCTGATTAAATTTAATGGGTTATGCACAAAAAGATGTAGAGGGGTTAATTGTTGGGAAGAAAAAGGGTTCCCATGACAAGAGGGATGAGAAAAGATAATGAAGAACGACTAAAATTCATTATGTCAATTTATGAAACCATCAAAAAATAAAGTTAAGGAAATAAAATAAGTAAAAGAAAAAAGAAACTCTTATGTGGGTGCACATGCTCTTACATATGTATACATACACATTTAGGAATGTAAAATATTTATATATGGCTAGGCAGTGGTGCTGCACACCTTTAATCCTGGTACTTGGGAGGCAGAGGCAGGTAGATCTCTGAGAATTTGTTTATGTGTATATATGTATATGTTTATATTACATATTACACATTACACATGTCTCTTGAGTCTACCTGTCACGCCCCCTGATTTTAAACCACGCCTATAAATCTAAGCCACTCCTTTTAGGTCTAAGCCATACCCCTGTGTCTAAACTATGCCTCCTGAGTCTCCCTGCCCCTCTCTTTGAGTGTAACACCCTCCCTTTGGCCTAAGCCACATCTATATGCCCCTCCCTCTGAGTCTAACAACTTTGTGAGTCTAAGCCACACCTCCTTAGTCTACTTGCCATAACCCTGTGTCTAAGCCACGCCCCCTGAGTCTATCTGCCCCTCCCGTGACAATAAGCCTTGTCTCCTGATTCTAAGCCTCTTGAGTCTACCTGGAAGTATAGTAGGGTCCTGCCTGTAGTGCCACTGAGGACCAGGTCTGAGTTGGTGATCCTGTAGCAGCAGGGATCTGTTACCACCAAAGGCCAGGCAGATGTTCCTGACCCAGGTCCATGTTGACATCTGACAGCTGTGCAGAACTGAGCTCACCCTTCACCTGGGCATCGTGGGAGAGCTGGCCCTGAGGGTGTGTGAGCAGGAGAGCTGACCCCATTCCTAGCCAGCTGCAGTATCAAGAAAGAAGCCAGGAAGCACAGCAGAGCTGTCCCTAGTTGTAGGAGTTGTAATTCATACTGAGAGAGCTGGTGCTGCCACATGCTTTCTGTGTGGTGCCATGGAAAAAAGAGAGGTACTCTGCTCCTACCCCGACTCCTTGCCACCTGTGGCAGGCAGAAGACCTGACCCCGGGATCATTAGAACAAGAGAGCTGTCTCTTCCCCTCATGTGCTGTAGCACCCCTGAGAGGAGATTGGACCCTGTACCTATCCTGGGCAGCACCAGAGTAGAGCTGAACCTGGTGGCAGGGGCATGGGCAAGCCAGCTCCAAGGGCATGAGTATTGGAGACTTGAGTCCTCACCTTTTCTACAGATGCAATATGAGCAAGGGAGAGATGCCTCCCCCCGCCCTTGCCCCTTGTCACGTACAGCAGGCAGAAGAGCTGGCCCTCAGAGGTCATCAGAGCAGGAGAGCTGTCCCTGTCCCTCACCTGCCACAGCATTCAGGAGGGGTGAGCAGGCCCTGCACCTTGCCTAGGCAGTGTAATAGAGCTGACCCTGTTGGCAGAGATGTGGGCGAGCGGCCCTGAGGGTGGGAGCAAAGTAGAGCTGACACAGCAACTTGTGTGTCTTAAAGTAGAGTGGATGAGGGAAAAATACCCTCCTCCTCCTCTTCCTCCTCCTCCTCCTCCTCTTCTTCCTCCTCTTCCTCCTCTTCCTCCTCTTCCTCCTCTTCCTCCTCCCCACCTCATCCTTCATTACCTATGGCTAGCCCCGAGATCATCAGAGTTGGGATAACTGGTCCTGCCCCTCACCTGCTGCAGCACACAAGAGAGGAAACAGACCCTGCACCTTGCCTGGACAGCACAATAGAGATGACCCTGATGGTGTGGGCACAGATGAGCTGTCCCTGAGGGCATGCGAGATGGAGAGCTGGCTCTGCCCCTTGCTGACTGTAGCATTGAGTGAGCTAGCCAGGGCAGTGCTGGAGAGTGATGGTGTGTGAGCAGGAGAGCTGGTGATATGAATGCATGTGACCTGGTGGGCTGACCAACTTGGATATCTACCAGGCCCAGATCCAGGGCTTTGAATTAGCATACCCCAACATCGACCATATTGATGGACAGCTGGAGTGAGTAAAGGCACCCTTCCTACAGATCCAAAGGTGCAGGATCTCCATGACACAGGATAAAAGATGGGATATCTGAGAGGAGTCCCATTGAGGTTACAGTATTGATAGTGTAGCAGAAGCCAGAGGACTCCAACCCAAGAGCACCCTGAGACATGGTACCATGTAAACTTGGCTGGGATCCACAGTCACCAATTTCCAGCTCACAGTTCACATCAGAATACACTTGCAGAGAGACACACATGTATCTTCCTATCCCATTGAGGCATTTAGCCTGATTCATGCAGGGACCAGGAACGCATGCATTTACTTCCAAGTCAAAACGCCTTGCTATTTTGGTATTAAGGCACACAGAAGCAGGAGTAGCCATTGATTCCTTCCTGACACACAGCACCATTGTGGTAAGGACTGGAGGCATGCTCATTGTGATCTGTCCTATAGTAAGATCATGTGGGTCATTATACAACTGGAGTATGGGCTTACCCTGACTCTGTTGCCTGCTGGTAGATCCTGTTCCCCTAACTGGTCTGCCTTGTCAGGCCTCAGTGCAAGAGAATGTATCTAGTCTTGCAGTGATTTGAGGTACCATGGTGGGTTGGTACCCAGGAAGGGTCCTCCCCATTCTCAGAAGTGAACAGGTGGGGGAAGAGGGGTGGGGCCATGCAAGTGTAGTACTGAGTAGAGGAAGTGGGCTTCGATTGGGATATAAAAGGAATTAATTAATTAATTAATTAATTAATGAAAAAACTGTACACAGAGAGCTACCAATATAAAATAAATTTATCAAAATGTTAGTAGCTGAGAAATATGATATATGTGGAGAGGTTTGTTTTATAATATATTTCAACAGCACTCTGAATATTTCAAAATTATTTCATAACATTTGTAGGACTGTTTATGTAACTATGACGGATTTTCTTTCTTTGTATTGTTTTATTTTGGTATCTGTAACAGAGTTTCACAGCTTTACCTGTGAAGTATTAAGTAATTTATTTACTTTTATTATCTATTTGTTATATTTAATGTTTTGAGATAAGGTCTCACTGAATTGTCCTGGATTGAACGTAACTTACTATGCAGCCCAAAGTGGCTTCAGACCTGGGTTAATCTTCATGTCTCTGCTTCTCAGTGCTGGGATTATAGGTGTGTGTAACCATGCCCAGCAGAATCAAAGAACTTAAGTTGAGATAGCTGGATCTGACTGATTTTTTACAATAAATTTGTCTATTAGTATGTGGTACTCTTAACCTATAAAGTGATGGGCTCAGAAAACATTACTTAGAAACATTAAAATTATTCTTTTTGAGAAGAAAAAAGCGAACAAGAAGGGAATTAAACATTTAAAAAATAAAACAAACCAAGAAATATGCAGTATTTTTGAACAATGAAGAACCTTGCTTTCCATACTTCACAGAAATCAAACTGAGACAATAAAAACTTTATGACCAATATAAATAACAAAAACATAATCAATAGTGAAAATTCCAGAAATTTAAGACCAATTTTTATTTCCAAACCCTGTTATGAGGAAAGTTCATTTGGTATTTACTCTAATAGTAAAAATAATCCAAATACAGGATTAACTGGTTGTGTATTCTTTGTTTTGAAGGGAAATATCAGTAATTTAGAGTAAATTGTGAATAATTTATTATACCCTTCAATTGCACCTATGGTATCTAATTTTACAAAGAGCTATTTTCTGCCATTTCAGGAGTTTTCTTAGACCAGGTCTTAGAAAGTCTGGAAGTAATGGAAATTGTACAGTTATCTTGGTAACAGATACCAAAGAAAAACCCTCATGTTTTCAGATAAATACTCCAATTTCCAATCAATAATTGGGGTAATTTTGAGGCACATTTTGTATTCATCACCAAAATTTAGAGTTCTCTAAAAAACTTGAACCAGCTAGCTTCGGGCCATGGTCATCTCTGATGTAATATTTATAAAGATTATTTTCTCATTGTAAGGTATTATATAAAGTAACATGTAATACATTCTGCTGTTTTATGTGTTTTTTGCAACCAGTAAGTGGCTTACTTAAATGTGTTGTATAGGACATCAACTTGCAATTTTTTTCGAATTATCATTTTTCACTTTCCTCAGTACCATTTTTCAATAGTATAATATTTCCTAATTCACTTAAGAGGTTTTATCTATCTTACCATCACTTTTTTCAGTATTTGGGCTGGTGATTAATTTTCTGTTTTGACTCATTCATTATTTTTAAAGAAAATTACATTTATTTATTTATTGTGTGTGTGTGTGTGTGTGAGAGAGAGAGAGAGAGAGAGAGAGAGAGAGAGAGAGAGAGAGAGAGGGAGAGAGAGAGTGTGTGTGTGTGCATGGACGTGTGCATGTGTGTGTCTCATGGCCTGCATGTAGAGGTCAGAAGACAACATTCAAGAGTCCATTCAATCTTTTATCACATGGATTCTAAGGGTCATCAGGCTGGGCTGCAAGCTGCTAGCACCTGATGCTCTCCCACAAGCAGACCCTATTCATTCTGTACTTATTCTGTGAGGGGTTGTTTTAATGTTGCAGTTTTGTCAGCAGCCCCAGAAATTGCAACTCAACATTGCTAGCAGCGCCACCTGAAGAGCCTCCCTCAGATCCTAGAAAGGCACTTACTTGCATTTGGGTCTGTGGACTGCCACGGGGTTTGGAGGTGTGTGGTGTGCAGGAGACACATGAGTTACAGTGAAGTGAAGTTGGTGAGTTTCTTGATTTAGAAGGAAGACAAGATGTACTTAAAGAGAATCAGCTGTGGCCATAATTTTTAGCACCAGCTATATATATGATTTGAGGCTTTGAAGCTAGTTATTCAGAAACTTTGTTTAGAGGTTAAAGTATGTGCTGTTCAACTCCTTTTTCTTATCTATGGAGTTCTGTCCTTGAGGGGGAGAACTTTTTAGGTACATTGCGTAGGCTTGCTGCTCAAGAAGGGAGCACAAATAGAGATAAAACCTTAGTCAAAGACGTGTTTATATGCATAAGTCAAGGGAGGATAGACTTAAGATACAGTTCAGTAGCCATTAAAAAGGTCTCTTTTGTGTGGTTCTCAGAGAAATGGGTACAGATCTCCCTTCGGGTATTCTGTTCAATTATGTTGAAAACTTCGGCCAGCTGGAGATGAAATCAGAACTAGAAATGAATAGGGGGTTTCTCTTTTCTTGGTCCCTGTATTTCCTGATCATGTATAGTGCTTCAGTCTTCTGTATGTCAGTGTAGCTTCTTCAATTATTCTTCTGAACAGGAAGATATCACTACTATTCCACTTTTCAGGCAAGGTTAAGCGTTACTATAAAGTGAAATAGGTAAGAATCTGAGCTCATCATGATTGGGCTTTTACAAGACCTAGATCTTTCCATGAGTTAGTCTCCATTCCTAACTGTGGTCTTGGGAGCCATTTGTGGATAGCTGTCTGGTCAGGTGAGGAGGGAAGTGACAGATGCTGGTCAAATCCAGCAGAGTGGTGGGCTCTAACCAGAGTGGGAGTGACAAGGAACACAGACAAAAGTAGGGCCAGTGCCGAGTTCCTTGCCTTATCCATTAGGCATACCCCTAAGATGCCATAAATGCTTAACTTAGAGCAAGAAGCCCCAAAAGGACACCATAGTGAAAAAGGGAACAAATCAGGATCTTCTGGAAGGCAAACAGAAAATACTTGATAGAGACAAATGACCACAAGGGGTGGAAAGGAAGTCATCAGTGCAGAGAAACTGCAGCTCTGGAGTTGGGAAAGGCAGACTCTGCCTATAGGACCAAATTTATAGTTCCAGAATATTCTTTTCGCTCTCCCTTGACTTGGGGCCAAAAAGGGCTAGACATTTGAGAGTGGGGTTGCTGTTGAGGAAAGGCAAAGGAAATCTGCCTGGGATACAAGTCCCTTTGTGTGGAAGCTTCTGACAAAAGGTGTGGGGAATGAGAAACTCTTTCTGATGTCTGCAGATGGGTGGAAACCCAGGCACTGTTTTGGCATGGCGGGGTAAGAATAGGTTAGAAAAGACTGGATTGGATACTGGTTGGCAATGTCCACACATTTTTTGTTCCTAACACTCACCTTGATGTGATGGTAGTGACAGGAGAAGGGTAGGTTTTAAAGGAAGCAACGGATTTTACAGGGCACTGGCAAGCAGATTGATTTTTTAATCCAATCAGCAAACTCTCTTGACGCCTCTATTGCAAAGGGTGACTCCTGTATCAGAGAAGTGGTCATTTGTTAATTGAGATGAAACAGTGGTGAAACAAAAGCCTGGAGAAGGGAATAAATTTAAAAAGAATTACTTGGGTAAGTTAAGTTTCTTCTCATACGATGGGAAAATAAACCTTGAGACAGGGTGGAGGAAAACAGAAGATTTCATCATCTGATCAAGTAGAAAAAGCCAAAACCAATACTAGAGCTGGGGTCACTATTACTATACATCAATCAAATGATAAACCCTGGCCACTGCGAGCATTTCTTTAAGCATATTTCAAGGCTAAGAGATAAAAATTGCCTCTATTCTGTGCATAGCATGTAAGGGGATCAGGAACCAGACCGGAATCCAGGAAAGCCACAACTTTCCAGGCATGGTAGAAATCAAGGAAAATCGGAACAAAACAACCAACCTTTGACTCATGTAGGAAGGACTGAGTACAAGAACAGTACGTAGAACTGAAGTGCATATTTTATTAGAATTTCAGAGTTGAGGCCTAGACCCTTAGTAGCTGCTCTACCTCCCACCCACCCTACTATGGGCAGATGTGTAGCCTGGAGAAAGCTTTTGGCGGACTTTGAGGCAGAGGTGCTTCCAGAGCACCATAAAAGAAGCATTTAAGTCTCTTAGTTAGGAGACTGTGAGAAAACTATGAATCCTGCTCTAAAACAGTCATTCAATTCTGTTTCTTGTTTCTTATCACATAGAAAGATGAAACCACAACATAATAACCTTGATAAATGACTATCAGACAAAACTACAGAATCTAACCCAGTTTCAGATGAAGAAGATTATTATTTAAGAAGGAGTCAAGGCAGATATACCAGAGAGACCTGCGCAGGATTTTGGAGTGGATGTGTCAAATAGGCTGATAACATTGATATGAAAAATGGAGGAGCAGATGATATAGAAAAGTTCAGGAAAGGAGATGACATACCTAAAAAGAAAATTTATCAAGCTTTAGTTTCCGTGCAACCTGTGTGTTTTACAGGGAATCTTTCTCCTCATAATCAGTATGAGTTTTGGCTTTTGCCTGAAAACTTTAGGTCAATAATCATATATGCCCTGTTTAAAAACTTAAAATTTCTTGATGCATTTTTCATAATGACACTTTCGATGTTCTAATTTATGGCTGGAAATTTAATTTTGCCTCAGTCTCTAAGTTTCTTCTATCAGCAGAGCATTTCAACAACTTGCATGGAATGATATAGCTTGTAAAGTTAATGCAGTAGGCTTAAATTCAGGCAAATGATATATTACCTTATTTAAAGGCATGCATATTCATATGTTATGTATCATGTATATGAAATAAATATTTATGTATACAAATTAAATTTTTTCTATTTAGTGTAGTTGTTGGCTCTTTTGTTTGGAACATTTTAGCCTTTGTGGGTATTTTTCTTTATTCTTGGGGGTTGTACATATGTGTAAAATGAAATATGATAACATTCACTGACTATTTTCCCACTTGGACTGCTCTCATACTCTTGCCAACATAATCCCCTTCCCAAATTCATGTCTTCCTTTTAAAAATATAATCCACTAAGTGAAATAATGTTGCTAATATATATATGACCCAGAGGCATCTGCTGGAACATCAGAAACCTACCAGTGGCCACATCTCAAATAGTTTTCCTTCCTCCAGAAGTTACCATCTACCCAATCCATAGCAGATTTTTGCTAAGTTGATCTTGTATAGGTCTTGGGCAGGTAACAACCACAGTTGTGAGTCTTTGGGTATGATGAATGTGTCGCATCCTGAAGGCAAGATTTCACAGCACTATTCCCCAGCCTCTGCTTATTAATGTTTTCTACCTCATCTTTTGCCATGCTTACTAAGCCTCAAGTGAGAGAGCTTAGGGAATATTGATAAAAACTTCTCACATGGTGCCTAACAGTCACATATTCTCATCTTGTAGACCACTTAGGAGTCTTACTACTACTGCCACTGCAAAAGAGAACATCTGCCCAAGATTCTGTATAGTTCAAATCTATGGGAACAAAAATATATATTTAGAATGTAACTTGACAACACGATCACTTAACAATAGCAAGTTCTACCCTAGGCACTCTAATCAATTTCCATTAAGCTATGGTCTTTTGATTTGGATTATAGTACTAGGCATGAAACATATTTCTGTGGAGTAAGCCTTGAAGCCAATCAGAAAGTAGTTAGTGATTCCCATAACAGTTATACAAGTGAATAGCTCTTCACAGGTAGGTTGATATACTTACACGCTCTTGTGCTAGGCAAGACTACTGATATCTTTTCTCTCCCATCAGCCTGCATAGCACCTCCAATACTATGAACTCCTGGAATAATGGAAGAACTTGGCAGGTCTGCTCAAGATTTATTTGTTTATGTACTATAGCCAATTTTTGGTGTCTTCAGCAATAGAAACTTACATATGGTTATGGTCATTAACCAAAGGCAATTGACAAAATCTGTTTTTTGGGTTTTTTTTTTGAGACCTCTGGGTACTGTCTAACAAATAACATAGGTATGCATCCCATGTCTTGCACTGTGATTTGCATTTAAAAACCACGGTCCTCTGGAAGCAACATTGTTCACTCATGCAGGGAAATTCCATTCCAAAACTAAAGACACTAAGCTTCTGGCGTGCTGGTAGATATCCATCAGAGAGTGTGCAGTCTAACTGATCCCAGTTTTGCTTTTGTCACTTGTGTCTGTCTTTCTTAATCTTCCACGTCTCACAGCAAGGTTCATGAGGCCAGTTGTGTGGGCCTTGTATTTGCTTGCAACCATCTACAACTCTAGTTACAGAGCTAATAGATTTATACTGTGCACATGTGGTGTACAGATAAAACTCAAACAAAATGCCCATAGACATTAAGTAGAATTTTTTTTAAAAAGCATATTGCAAAACACATACTGCCATTGAATTAGCAGGCACTCGTATATTTCAAATCCAGAGGAAGGTTGAAAGATGGTAAGATTGAGATGGTTGTTGGAGGCTTGTCTTAGGGTTTCTATTGCTGTGATCCAAAGTACCTGGTAGAGGAAGAAAGAGTTTAATTCATCTTACAGTTTGCAGCGCATCATCTAGGGAAGCGAGGGCAGGAACTCAAAGCAGGAACTTGGAGGTAGAAACTGACGCAGAGTCCATGGAGGATGGCTGCTTACTGGCTTGCTCAGCCTGCCTTCTCATTTTTTTCCAGCCTTTAACACAGATGTACAGTTGGTGATATTTAGTCCACATATTCATGGTGACATTGTCTAAAATAATTATTTGAGAAAAGAAGGTTCGTCAGCTAGGTAGGGGTTGCACCCTTTTATGGAACTTCAATGTAGCAAGTTTGCAATTTTCCAAAAATGGAATGCATTTCCAGAGATAAATTAAGCCAAGTTGACTAAGAGTTTGCATTAAATATAAGCAGTTAAGCTGACTTCATATAAGCACGATTACTTCTCTTTTTATTTGGGTTTAATGTGAGCTACATCCGTTTCTAAACTGTCAGCATGTGTACATCTTAAAAGTGACATTAAGTTCCCTGTAGACAGATCATTTTAGTGTCATTTTTGTTTTAATATATTAGCTTTTACTATGTTTGTTAAAGAATTTCATCCACTTATATTTATATTAATTATTGATAGTTAAGGTCTTAGTACTGACATTTGTTACTGTTTTTCTGTTAGTTGTTTTTCTTGGTAGTTACTCCCCTTTCCACAATCTTCTCTCATAGTGAAATGACTTCCCTATTAGTGGGTTTTGATTCAGTGAATATTATTTGGATGTTATTATAAAATTTTGTTGGGTGACTAGCATTAGGCTAAGAAAAAGATTTTTTCATTATAGAAAAGTTACTTTGAAAGGATAATGACATTGGGTGTGAAAATAACAGAAGAAAATACTAAAAGTAAAGTCCTTGCAGTCCATTCTTCCCCGGAACTCATAAAGAGAGAGGGTGAGGGAAAAGAAAAATACAAAATAAACATTTTTAAAAACACAACTTGGGGGCTGGAGAGATGGCTCAGCGGTTAAGAGCACCCGACTGCTCTTCCAGAGGTCATGAGTTCAATTCCCAGCAACCACATGGTGGCTCACAACATCTGTAAAGAGATCTGATGCCCTCTTCTGGTGTATCTGAAGACAGCTACAGTGTACTCATATATAATAAATGAATAAATCTTTAAAAAAAGGAGAGAGAGAGATCCGATGCCCTCTTCTGGTCTATCTGAAGACAGCTACAGTGTACTTATATATAATAAATGAATAAATCTTAAAAAAAAAACACAACTTGGAGTTCACTCTTTCCCATATCCCCACATTTTGTATTTAAAATTTTTTTATATTTTATTTGTTTACTTTATGTCTTAGCTGGTATTTCTATTGCTGTGATGACATCATTAATAAAAGCAAGTTGGAGAAGAAAGGATTTCTTTCAATCTACAACTCTCAGGGCACAATCCATTACTGAGAGAAATCAAGGCAAGAACTCAAGGCAGGAACCTGGAGGCCATAACTGAAGCCCAAATCTGATACAATTTTAAAGTTGATGTCTTAATCAGGAACATCTGGTAAAAATCTTTTTAAAAGTAGTCCGTCTTTGCAAGCCTACATCTGGTGCTGGAATGAGACCCCTATACCTTATCCACAAATCACTGACCCATGGCCACTTGTACAGCATTCTTTCTGGCGCTGAATGCCATACTGGAGAAAATACTGCTGTTTCTAAGCAATGATTTAGGA
The DNA here is from genome assembly GCF_021556685.1 of Rattus norvegicus. Taxonomy (NCBI): domain Eukaryota; kingdom Metazoa; phylum Chordata; class Mammalia; order Rodentia; family Muridae; genus Rattus; species Rattus norvegicus. The sequence goes on along the minus strand of NC_141554.1, from coordinate 106,545,149 downwards.
CTTCTATGTTTTTTCTGCACGCGGCTAGTGGCTCTTGCTGTTATTGTCTCAGTTTGTGGGAGTTAGAGTAGTCTGGACTGCAGCCAGAAATTCTGCAACAGTGTGGCATTTGGGTATCTACAAGGCAGAGGGCAGATTAAGACACAGGCTGGAATCATCCGCATACTTCTGTGATGCCCTTGTGGCTTGAGACAGCTTCATACAGTGAGAAATTCTGTTAGACAGAATATAGTTCTTTATATTGTGGCCACAAGTCTCCATATCACCTGTAATGGGTCCTGATGTGCTGCTTATGGGTACTGAGCTAGGTACAGGGACTTTTGGGGTTTTCCTGGTGAAGGGTTCATTACAGATGAAGAAATGTTACTCTGTTCACACAGAGAATAAGAGCATGAGATAACAGAATACAAAAGCATCTGTTGCTCGGCGTGGTGATGTATGCCTGCCTCTTTCTTTTCAGTACTCGAGAGGAGGGGAAGATGGATCTCGGTGACTTCGGGCTAGGTAAGATTGCATCATGAGACCCAGTCTCAAATTTGGCGGGTGTGGGGAGAGCTATTATCATAAATTTTAAAGAGGAAAAACCCAAACTACTTCTGCTAACTCAAAGTGTTAGCAGAACTGGGAAAAATCTATTTCTGTAATTCAAGCCACCTAGTGTGAGCTATTTTATTTTAACAGCACCAATAAACTGTAGTACCTGTTCAAACACAGATGGGTGATTTTGGAGACCTTGGGGAAAGGGTAATAGATAGAAATTACTTTATGATTCAGATATTGTTTTGCTAAAATTTTGCTTTAGAGCAATAACAATTATATTGGACCTAGACTGAACTAGGCCAAAGTAGTTACACAGTATAATGATGTACTGTTACTGTGCTGCTACTTAATCTGTTAAGTGGTGAATATTTTTATTGTGGAAAGCACAAGTAATTAAAAAATTTACATCTTAGCCATACACTTCAGAATCATTAAGAATATTCACAATTACAAAATTATACCAATACTATATCCAAAAATGTTCATCCTTTTGAAACTGAAAATTTTACTTGTAAAAAAAATCACATATTTATTATTCATCTTCTTCCTATAGCTATTAATAACCACTTCTCTTTCTGTAAGTATGAATTTTCTTATTCCAGGTAACATTTTTTTCAAAAATGTATGACAGAGAAAACAGAATAAAATATAGAAAGACATGGAGAATTTTGGATACCTTCAAATATACAAGCATAGACAAAATGGATATCTAAATTTTCAACAAAAGTGTAAGATAAACAGTGAATATATTTTTAGGAATTGTGGTAAAATTAAAATTAATTTAAAAAACTCAATATAAAACTGACCATATTAAAAATAATGGAACCACTGCCATGGCCATCTATTTAAGATATTTCAATGGTGCAATAGTAGCACTTACATTTTTGGGAAGAACCAATAGTCTTATTGGACTTTGAACCTACCATGGTACTGTAATCCTAGCCAAATCACTACCAATGGCTAGAGTGGTCATAGGTCTTAGGGAAAAACTACTGCTATCCTTTTCCTAAATCAATATAGTCTCTAAGTGTATTCTAAACATGTATTCTTATCACCAAAGATAATTATAGCTCTTATCTCTACCCTAATCTTGAGACTTCTTTTTGCAGCAGATCAAAACTATTACAAAGATACACAGCTGGTCAAAATGCAGTGAGGTGACTGTGGGTCTCTTAGCTCCAATTTGTCCATATACAGCACAGCTGTCACACCTAAGGTACAGAGAACATAGCAAAAACAAGGGGTGAAAAGATAGATTCTCAGAGCCAGAGGACCAAGATGCCTGCTGTGAGACAGTATCTTCTATACATGACAGTGATGCTGCACTCATGAATATCAACAACAGTATAAATGGTCTAAGAAAAACTTGCAAAATGACAACACCAGTTGACGTGCAAATGAGGATGAAAGAAATTTCACAAAGCCCATTACTAGATGAAGAGCTTCAGGTAGTCCATGGTTGCTGGGGATTTGGGTAATTGGTTTTCTCTGGGAATGAGCCCTAATCCCAGGTAGGTTGTCAGCCTCAAACTCATGTATATAAGAGTGACACTAAATTAATTCAGCAAGATGTATGTGTGTGTGTGTGTGTGTTGTGTTGTGTTGTGTGCGTGTGTGTGCATGTAGATTGTTGTATTCCTTTTTTGTGATCTCTGTGGCTCACTTTTCCTTGTTTCTTTGCATATTTGTGCTTCTCAATTATTGCTATGATTGTTTGGGATTTGCTACTTAAGTGAGTGTATGATTATTAAATTGGAAAAAAAAAGGTCTTAAATCCAAGATGGAGAGGGAGAGGGGAGATATAAGTTGTGAAAATACAGTATACTAATGTATGAAATTTTCAAAAATTATGCTGAGTGGGACAACTCAAGCCCAATCTAAGAAACACTCACTGCAGGGTATCTGTTCTCTCTTTTATGTGTAGACCTTAGTCTCAAATCTTTGCTCAACATGAGTACCTGTGGAAACCAAAAAGCGAAAACTGGGGGAGGGGCGTTGCCTTAAAGGAGGGAGGATATTACACTATAGGTAAAATGCAGGTGCAGAAGAGACCGATTTGAGGTGTAAATGTTCAAATAAGGGGAGGAATGGATGGTGGTAGAGATGAGGAAATGGATGAGGGTTGATTAAAACTGAAGGGCATGAAAGAATAGTAAAAGATGAGATTGGGTATGTTCGTGGTAGTTAGGCAGGGTGCTGGGAGGACAGCGATCAATAGATTTATTCAGCTGTGAATCCTGCCATCTATAAGAACTAGCCCATCAGCATTTGTCCAGAGGTGCAATGGTAGAATGAAGGTTGTAGGGGGTAGGCCAACAACCTGCTAGTTAGATTTAAGGCCAACTCCACGAGGCAAAATTCATACTTCATACCCTAAAATCTGGGCAAGACCCTGTGACTGGGGGAGCCCTAGGCCCTAGGACAGAACCTACTGCTAATGCTAATGTTTTGCTAAATGAACATAATAATATCAAGCCACCTTCTAAACACTCATCTTTATAAACATAAATTGGTGCAGCTCCTTTGGGCCACAGGCAGAAGCTAATACAGAGTCTCAAAGCAACTGAGTTGTTCAGTAGGAAATGCGTTATCTGTATCATACCTCTCTTCTTGTTCAGGGGCAATGGCAGAAGAAGGACAAGAAGGACAAGAAGGAGGACGATAGTGTCTTTTGAAAATGGCTTTTATGCTCCAGAAACAGAGAAAGGTGAATTTCTGAGTTCAAGACCAATCTGGTTCATATTTTGAGTTCTAGGTCAGCCAGGACTACATAGTGAGACCTTTAAAAAGAGAAAGAAAGAGAAATGTGAGAAAGGAAAGAAGAAATACAGAAGTTGATCATAGGACTCAGAAGCTAATGGTTTTGAAGTTGCACATGAGGTCTACATCAAAAAATATTTTAATGCTTTTTGTACTAGTTGTGTGTCATTCTTTCTTAATAGAAGCAGAACAAATACTGGAGGGCTCATTTTCAGTGTGGAGCGAGATCAAAGGAGATAGAATTAAGCTAATGAAAAGAGTACATGGACTTTGAACAAAGTTCTAAAGAGTCAGCAAAGCATTGGTATCTAGTAGCCAGTCACTGAGGCAGGATTGAGGTGGAAGAGAGACTACAGTGGAAATGCAAGTTGACGAATAATTGCTATTTAAAGGGAAATGAATAAGACCGAGATCATCCAGAAAGTGGGAGCACCACGTGAACTGAAGAGTTAGGAGGCTGAGGACAGAAACCTGAGAACACCAACCCGCTAAGTGAAAGCTTGCTTCATGGAGGGTACCATCCTCAGGCTCTGTACTGAGAACTGTTGCATTAAGGATTCAGGAGCTGAGTGTTCTTGGGAAAGCTGTTTATGCCCTCTAATTAGGCTGTCACCATTGGTAAGAATGGGCATCTCACAGGGGTTCTCAGAGAAGACAGCGAGTTAGGCTCTTGGAGTCATGAAGCCTTCCCCTCCTTCTTTCCTGGGGCACTCCTCCCTTTCTCCATACCCCTCCAACTGCGCATCGCTACCCAGATCCTCTGGGGATGCGAGGTGGGGTGACAGTTGGGGGGGGTGGATTTAGCTAGGGTGACGCTTTGTTCACGTGACTGGCTTGGTGCCCACGTGGGCACCAGCCCCCGCGCCAGCTAGTCCTGCTGCTGTTGCTGCTGCTGCTGCTGCGGATACCTGTGCCCAACACCCACATTTGCGCAGCACCATTTCCTTGAGCTGTCCTGGTTACTGTGAGCCCAGAGAAGGTGCACAGGTCTGTCCTGGGTCTCCTCAGGTCAGTACCGAAATGCTGGCTCTGCCAGCAGAGCAGAGCAGGGGTGGCGGGGGGGGGGGTGACATCTGGAACCAGCAGCAGCGGGAGGGGGGGGGAAGAGATCCGGGAGATTGGTAAGGATGGAGCATAGCGGACCGGGCAAGAAGAGGGGGAAGGAGGACCCCCCCCCGCAGGCGGCTCCCTTCCCTCATCCCACTCCTAATCCGTTTTAGAGCAGGCGGGGGTGAGGGGGCCCGCAGTGCGACGGTGAGACGTAGACAGATGCGTTCTGAAGTGATCCACTCACACTCCAGGCTCTGAAGACAAACTGACCCGGACCAAAAGAGGTGGGGGTGGGGCAGGCTGCCTCCGGAGTCCGAGTGGGGAGCGCAGAGTAAAACGGAGTTTGGAGAGCATCCTCATTTGGTGCCCAAGGCCTGAAAAGAAATGGCGGCTTGGGTATGCGGGGGTGGTGGGGTAACGGAGGACAAGATTGAGTGATGAATATGGGCTGTCAGACAGGTACACAATCTCTGTGACCACACAACCACTGCTCCTCTGTCCTGTCTGTAGGTCCCTGTTGTTCCCAGCGCACCTTGACACCTGAAAAGGAGGGTCGACCAGCTCAGGATCCCTGCGGGTCAGTGAATAGTAACAAAATGGGGCAGGATTTGGGACCCCACTGCCTGCCCCCTCCCAAGCTATCCCATATAACACACGCGCAGAGCTTGCCACAGTGAGCACCAAGAAGGTGGCAGGACCCGGCATGGCATTGCTGTCTCGGGTGGAGGAGGGGTGCAAGCCTGTGACATACTTGATGGGTTGGGACAGCCACCTGGACCCCTCAAAGGGCCAAATGCAAAGACAGATGCTAATGAGCCTGTATTGTGTCAGGTGTCTCCGTCTCTCACATCTCTTCTCTGTCTCCTGTTTCCCCACTTTTACCCTCAGGACAGGAAAAGGAGGGAAACCTTGACATGGAAGAACTCCACGGTGAAAACGAAGGCAAGCTGGAAAAGGAGGGAAAGCCAGAAGATGAAGTAGAGCCTGAAGATGAAGAAAAGTCAGATGAGGAAGAGAAGCCGGACAAGAAAGCAAAGCCAGCACGCCAGGGCAAGCTAGAGGAGGCGGCAAAGCCAGATGAGCAGGGGCAAGATGAGGGGAAGCCAGAGAAGCAGGGAAAGTCTGACGGGGAGGGCAAGCACCAAGGGGAGAGCAAGCCCGATTCCCAGGCAAAGTCAGCCAGCGAGGCGCGAGCTGCAGAAAAGCGCCCCGCTGAAGATTATGTGCCCCGGAAAGCAAAGCGAAAAACAGATAGGGGGACAGATGATTCTCCCAAGAACTCCCAGGAGGACTTACAGGACAGGCATGTGAGCAGTGAGGAGGCGATGAGAGAGTGTGCAGATATGACAAGGGCTCAGGAAGAGCTGAGGAAGAGGCAGAAAATGGGTGGTTTTCACTGGGTACCAAGAGATGCACAGGAGGCTTTAGTCCCCAGGGGCCAACGGGGAGTCAGGGGGATGAGGGGCGGCGGAGGCAGGAGCCAGAGGGGCCTCCATGACATCCCATACCTTTAATGCCTTTGGCCTTCAATTCTGACCTCTCTGAGGAGAAAGAACACTGCTGGCCCTGCTTTCCCTGGTAACTACTTGCCGGGCCTGTGCTTTATTTAACCTTCAGCCGAAACTCTGCTTTAGGTATCACTGTCCTTACCAGCAGCCTTCTGACCCAACTACAGTGCTCTCTGTCTTTTAGTACAGGATTTTCACCCATGTGCATGAAAAATATGTTCATGGTACATTGTAAAGTGAATAAACAAAACAGTTTGCAGAACCACAAATAAAGTATCAGTTTGGTTTTGTAAGAATGTAAATATGCTTGCATAATGCCTCTATGCACAAAGAAAACTATCAAAGTGTGTACAGTGATCAGCTAGCAATGGCTACCCCTTCAGCATGGACCTAAATAGGTCTCACATGTACTCAAATATTACACTTGGGAACTCCCATGCCATTCCTGCACTGTGCACCCATCCTGGGTCTTTCCTCATATTGTCAGTGGGCACTGCTGTCTTTACTCCTGTGCCGCCCATTCTATAGTTCCTGCATATGTGTCCCTTTTTGGTTGCCTGTGGCCTTCCTTACTTCCTTCTTTTCCTGACTCAGTTCTTTCTCTGTTTTCCTAAAGAATATGGGCTATATATGCCATATGCCAACTATGTTGAAAACTAAAATGTGACAATAATACATGATAAACAATTGAACTTTGGATTGTTTGAATGAGCTTACAAAGGCAATGGCATTTCAAATGCCTGTTGTTAGGACATAAAATTGGTAAAGTTCACATTGCCTCTGCTAGCTCACAGCTAAAAGAATCATCTTGTCGCTTTAAAAGATCCCTTGCTATAAAAATTAGTCTCGTCATCCTGAAATGGGCACATTCCTCTCATACTACTTCCCATGCAGTAGCAGGTACATAGATAGAATCTGACACTGGGGAAAAGGCCAGTTATGTCTCATATATGTTTAGGCACTAAGGTAAGTACTATCTTGTGATGTCTGTTGGGCACTGTAACCTTTCTCCTGGGCCCAGTACTATGTGGTTCTAGAGGCATTAGTGACCACTCCTCTTGAGTCACTGGTGAGCCACTATCCACCTATCCTTCATCCATACATAAGGGAATAAAGCCTTATTGTCCCCTCAGAGTGCTCTCATTGGGTTACTTGTGGATATACACTTGGTTTTCTTGGACTTGCATATATTCCTTTTTAATTATTTCATATAAGAAAATGGCCATCTGTGGATGTTTTATTGATTTATTTGTGTGTACACTGAACTATTATCTTTACTAAATTTACATATTCCAGCTACACTGGGAAAAATATCTACCACAGTTGTTATGTTGTCTTTGTGCTTTAATATGTTACGTGCAGACTTTCTTTCCTAGCTTGAGTTTATTTTCAAGAAACTCTCACAGAACCTTACCTTAGCAGCTCAGCAGACCCATCAACATAATTGTGTTTTAAATCCTTAGTAGTGAGCACAGGCTCCATGAACCGGATACATCAACATTGCCTGAGAGCTAAGAAGTAAAACAAGAATCTCAGAATCTCAAAATCTCAGACTCTACCTCAGGTCTAATAAGTTAGAACATTTTTTTAACCAGGAATGTTCATTAATTTAAGTCTTTCATAAATACAAATTATTTTAACAGTATACCAATGGGGGTTCCTTGGCTCTTTGAAGTTTGGGAAAAATCTGTTTACAGGACTTTCATATGAGTTTCTCCATTGCCACTTTTACATGGAATATAAAACTGAAAATATAAATGTGTACACTAGGTAAAATATACACCACGGCTAATTATCCTTCCCTAGTAAAAATTAGATCTTGAAATCAATGATTTTAGACCTACAAAGCTTTTAAGTTACATAGACTAAAATAATGAAATAGGAAATGACTGATTTCACTGCAAGGAAAGTACCTTGTGAGTACCATTTTATGAGATTTATGCTTGATTTATTAGTGTATATGTGTGTGCACCAAGAATTATGATCAATTTTAAACTTTAGGTTGTAAATAAAAATATGGAGAAACACAGCATCAAACCCTGTGTATCCTAAAGTGTAGCATATTCATTTCATATTTATATTTTTAGGACCTAACACAAGCACCTGACATATTTTAGGTACTTTGCAAAAAATGTAAATAATGACGAAGTCAGAAACCACCAATGAGTATGCAAGTTTAACCTCTGATTTTATAACTAAAATTAATGAATAAACTGTCTATTGGGGTTTGCTTATGGCCTCAAAATGACTGGGGAGTCGTGAGTTTTGCAGGCTCAACAGGGAGTGCTATAGTGTTCAGTCAAAGGTGCCATTATTAAAGAACATCCATTTATTGACACAAAGGAGAGTTCTGAGGCTTAGTAAGTAGAATTTTTCATACCCAAGAAGACAAGTTAAACCAACAACTAAAAAATTTGTGCTATCCAATGACCCAGGGGCAGTTTCTATCTATGCCACAGGAACACAGATTCACAAAGGACAACAAGCATGACTGGCAAACTGAAAGTCTGGAGGATGGAGGTGCTGGGATGGAAAAGTAGAAGTCAAGCACATACCTAGAGGTGATCTTGCTCCACTGAGCTTAAGGGAATTAACTTGGATTTTAGTGACTATATATGAAATATTTGTTCTGTGCCTGGACCCCATTCCAGTTTTGAATGGCACCCAGAACAAGCAAAAGATCTGCATTAAGTTCAGACCTCATGACTCCACAGATTCAGTTATATTGGATAAATATTAACTAGGCTTTATGAAGATTTAGAAAATATAGTTAGGCTATACAGTATTGGGGTTTTGGAGCATACAAGGTACCCATGAACAACTCAGATACTGATCTGAGGGAAATAGCCTATACTTGAGAAGCTGTTAGTGACTTATTAATAAATCGTAGTAGAGATGACACCTAGCCATGGGAAAGAAGGCAATTACTATGAACTACATACTAGACTAGCATCCTATCACTTTGCTACAGTCCCAGCCCAGATAACATTTTCAAATTTTATTTGACATTTTATTTTTGAGATTATAATATAACTAGATCATTTCCTCCTTCCCTTTCCTCCCTCCGAACCCTCCCATATACATCTCCTTGCTCCCTTTCAAATTCATGGCCTCCTTTCTTGGTCATCCAACACATTATACAAGTAACATTATACAAACCGAGTAGTTATGTATTTAGGAGTGTGTGTGTGTGTGTGTGTGTGTGTGTGTGTGTGTGTGTGTGTGTGGAGTAGTAGTAGTAGTAGTAGTAGTAGGTAGTAGTAGTAGTAGTAGTAGTAGTAGTAGTAGTAGATAGGATTTCTTGTGGAAAATGATCAGTAATCTGTGACGACTTCTATTATTAAACATATTCCTTACTACTAAGACTCCTTTAAGTGTCAGTAACTTGCTAATAAAATATATTGGCTATTTTTAGGCATGGGCTTCTAAGTGATTCTCACACTCTGAGATGTCTCTGACTAAAATGAAGACTTACTTGGTGGGATAAGGGAAACAAAGGAGAAACTCTAGACAACACTCTTCTAACTGATCCCTCTGAGCATACAGGCATGCTTGATAAAGGCCTCCATTTTATCCTTGCATGTCCTTTCTTCAGTAAGTACACAATGTTGACTTCAGCAAAGCCATGTGACCCCTGGGCTAGGGTTTCATTATGGTGTGAGGAAGGTTGTTCAAGAGGAAAAAAGAGGCTTTGTACCTTGGAAGGGATGACAAAATAGGTAAGGGGGTTAGTATGAGACCCCAAATCTCCAAATAACGAAACTTGGAGCCAAAATGACATATGTTTAGTCAAAATGTCATATCAGATTATCTAACTACCATGCTTCCTCCAGTCCTTTAATAATAAATACTAGATTTTTATTAATGTTGTGCATGGAGAGTACATCTGGACAAGCAGGTGAAGGTAGCAACAGAAACTTCTCCTCACAGATCTAGCCTGCTTCAGCTTGTAGAGATAGCTGAAAGAACTGAAGAAAACTCATGGGAGAGACTATGGCCTTATAATCTCATGATTTCATGCCAAAGCACAACTCTTAATCCAAAAGGAAGACAGATACCTTGTGGATAGGAACTGGGAGGCAGGGAAATACAAGCACAAAGTGTTTAAGGTTATAGTGGAATGAGATTTCTGTGGGAGAGAAGTAACGAAGAAAAGTGATCTGGGAGAGAACAAAGAAGTCATTCAGAATAAATGATACCTTATGGGCAATGGGAGCATCATGGCTTGGAGAAGACAGAGATAAAGGATAGAATATTCTCCACTTGTAAAAGAAAAACTCATGTGTGCTCTCAAAACATCCCCAGTTCCTGTGGTTGAAGACCTGAGGAGAGCCTACTGGGTAGTGAGCTTGGGGTTTTGCTTCTTGACCATAGGAATTAAATTCTAGAGAACACTGTACGAATAGCTGAGAGACAGGTGCATCAAAGGCTAGCTTAGAGAAGCAGATGCTTGGGGCTGCATGGATGAGCAGACACATGACTAGAGGGGATTAATTTTCTGCGGAGACATAAGAGAGAACAAAAACAAAAGGCTTGGTAGTTTCTAAATTGAGCTCTGGAATAAAGACACATCCGTACTGATGCAGTTAGAGAAACGTAAAAGGAAGCCAAATGGCATTTGCCATTTGTTACAGTCAGTTGTCTGTGACATTTGCTTAGGGTTCACAATAGGATTTTAATATCATGTTGCTTTTGGTCTTTAGCAAGGGCTATAAAGTTAAGAGGGAGACATGACAGATGCCATTAAAAATAACTTCACTTAGTTGGAAACCAAAAAAAAAATAAATAAATAAAATCAAACAACAAAATTTCTCTGTTTTGCCTGTAATTGGCAAGGAGTTCCTTTTGCAATGCAGCATATAATAGTGAGTCTGTGAGAGAAAAGCAACTTCCATTGTTAACCGAAATATAAATGAAGATATTTTGTGGACAATAATAGCAAAAGGCTGTGAAACTTGCATAAGCTGTGATACAGTAATCTGTTTTCTGAGCATTCATTTTGAGTAAATAAATATAGATGCCAATAAATATGGAATCAAAACATGATAGTGGAAATACAAATGTCTTACAGAATAAGATACTTAAACAAGTATAAATTATTCTATAATTCTATGCATCTATAGACAATAACGACAATGACTTATATTTAATTACATGAAAGACGTTAATGCAATATTTGAGCTTTGTACATGGATGATACTGGTTTTATAATCATTATGTAAGGAACCATTAAATGTGTTAAGATATTCATTACTGATTTCATGTAATAAGGTTAATCTTTTTTTACATGTTTATTTTATATTATCTATTGTTCTGATTTTTTTCTGATCTCTAATGTAAGTATATAAACGTTATACAAAATAAGTGGTTTCATTATAATATGAATATATATTGTATTATTTTAAGAGAATTTCATATGGGATAAAAGATACTGCATGCAAAGTGAATGGTACATTCAAAGGTTTGTTCAACTCACTTGCTCTTGGAGACCAAGACCACGCCTTCTCCCATTCCCTTCAAGCTCTCCAGGAGGAAGTGGATCACTTCTTACCCTAAATGGTCTTCCAACACCTTTTTTGCATTTATTTTTCTACTTTTTATTTTTCTTTTATTGGATTTTTTTTGCTTCAAATATTATCCCCTTTCCTGGTTTCCATTCCAGAAAACCACTATCCCATATCCCCTGCCCCTGATTCCATGAGGGAGCTCCCCCCACTTACTCCCTCCCCCCTCTCCCCACTGACATCCCCCTTACACTGGGGCATTGATCCATGACAGGACCAAGAACATCTCCTCCCTTTGATGCCCGACAAGGCCATCCTCTTCTATATATGTGGCTCAAGCCATAAGTCCATCCCTGTGTACTCTTGGGATGGTGGTTTAGTCCCTGGGAGCTCAGGAGAGCCTGATTGGTTAATATTGTTGTTCTTCTTATGGGGTTGCAAACCCCTTCAGCCCCTTCAGTCCTTTCTCTAACTTCTCCATTGGAGACCCTATTTTCAGACCAATGGTTGACTCTGAGCATCCGTCTCTGTATTTGTCATGCTCTGGCAGAGCCTCTCAGGAGACAGCTATATCAAGCTCCTGTCAGCATGCACTTCTTGGTATCAGCAATATTGTCTGGGTTTGGTGGCTGCATGTATATGGGCTGGATTCCCAGGTGGGGCAGGCTCTGAATGGCTATTCATTCAGTCTCTGCTGCACACTTTGTCTCTATATTTCCTCCTGTGAGTATTTTTGCTCCCTCTTCTAAGAAGGACTGAAGCATGTACACTTTGGTCTTCCTCTAACACCTTTTATAATCCTGATATTTCCTCACTTTACTTTTATGCTCTAATATCCACACCTCTTCCATATCTCTAAAAATAGGCCAAGGTTTAGATTGGATTAAAGCCATTTTGGGATCCCCTTCACACTTTGGTAGAGGACACTGGCTTCATTCTATAGTAGCTCTGGAAGTCACAATATCAAGCACAAATGTCAATACCATGTCACTTGAAGTGTAACCTGTGTTGCAACCAAAATGGATGGAGCCACAGGGCCAAGTCCTGGTCTGGTTTTAAATGAAGTTGTGGAACACAGCCCTGGGAAAGCTTCAAGAAGAAGCTGGAAAGCAGCAGAAGCCAGTCTTATGGGAGTTCCAGAGTGAACATCACCCTACCTTTGCCACTGCCAACTTCTTTGCTATTTAAGAAGGTATGAATATCTGATATTGAAAAATAACCATTTAAGTAAAAACCAAAGCATATCAAGGGACAAGTGAAATGAACTTACTCCATTTGCACTAGGTCCCTTCTATAAGCCAAAGGCAGTCCAGTTTTGTTTATTTTGTCTTGTTTTTTAACTTCCTTAAGTTAGGATGATTAGATGAGGAGAAGCCAGTGTGGGTGGATTCTCAAATGTGTGATTGAAGAAGTTAAGAATTCAGACCATAGCAGCTTTTTGACATAGACCAAATCACTGGCTGGTGATGCTGGACCCCTTGTTTATATCAAGAATCCTGAGCTGGTCTGCCAGGCATATAGATATGAACAACTGGGATCTAGGCCCTATATACACATGTCCCACAGTAGGGTCTCAAGCCAACATATGAGAGACAGAGAGAGAGAGAGAGAGAGAGAGAGAGAGAGAGAGAGAGAGAGAGACAGACAGAGAGAGAAGAGAGAGAGAGAGAGAGAGAGAGAGAGAGAGAGAGAGAGAGAGATAATGGACCCTGAAGAAGTCAAGATGAGCCTCCACTTTGCATCCATGGAAACTTCTCACATGGGTTCTTTAGAAGAGTTCAAATGGACTCTCTAGGTTTCAGCTGTTTTAGCAAGTAGGTGTGCCATAAGAAGTCATGGACAGAAATGAGGGATCCCTTAGGCACATCTTGATGATTTGGTGTCCCTCCTAAACAATATTTTTATTTAAATGTCTCCATAGTTATTATGAATTCAAATTAATCACAGCCAAGAAGAAGGCTGAAGAATTACTAGCATGTGGTGGAACTCCCCATGATGGGTAGAAAATTCATTACTACCTCTAAGACTATACTATCCAGCCAACATTTCATTGGACACACTGTCTTTTAATATGAGAATCAAGGAGCTCATCAAATTCTCCAACCAGGACAATAACCCTCATGATGAGAATTGACATAGTTTGTTTTCCCCCATATTATTACATTCTTAGGGATATTTTTGTGTTCCATTAGACTGTTGCTCAGCTGTCTGTAAGGACAGGCTTTGCACCAGACTCTGATACTGAGATAAAGCTAGTCAAGCTTGTGAGGTGGCTTAGCAGGTAGATGTGCTTGTCACTGACTCTGATGTATCCTATGGTGGGAGAAGAGAACCACCACAGGTTATTCGCTGACCTCCAAATGAGTTGCACAGCAAGTATATACATGAATATCTACCCACACAATAAGTAAATTAAAATGTAATAAATAATTTAAAATGCAGGGGTTTTATTAAAAACAATGAAACCCCTAGGCAAACCGCAAAGGAATGGGTCCAGAACCTCAGAAAATGTCTTAAATAGTTCTTTCATGAGAACACTCAGTGGAGAACCATATTCCTTGAGAGGGCCTAGAGATCACTCGCTACAAAAAGAAGACTGCCCTGAGATGAAACAAGCATTAACCACACGCAAACCCTGAACCACATTTTTCTCCATAGATTTGAAGCTGTTAGAAGGATATACACTCATGTAACTAGGTTTTCTAGCAGAAATGGGAATGAGAAAATTCTAGAATATATGTTAAATAAGTGGAATTACTGAACATCCAGAAGCATGGTTTTCATACATATTGAAATTGGTTGAAAGGCTAGAATAGAGATAAAAGTGCCTGGCCTACAGTATTTGGGAAAATGGCTTATTGACTATTGTATTCTTTTTTCTTTCTTTCTTTTTTTTTTTTTTTTGAGCTGAGGACCGAACCCAGGGCCTTGCGCTTGCTAGGCAAGCGCTCTACCACTGAGCTAAATCCCCAACCCCTGACTATTGTATTCTTAAGAACAAATAAAAAGGGAAATTCTAAAAGACCAGCAGAAACTTGAATATAGGGAAAAGACAATATCTTGTCCCATTTATAGATCTAAGCCAAGTTTGCTTTCCTGTTCTAGAATGGTTTTACTGAAGAAGAAAGAGGCTGGGTCCCTATGAAGAAGAAGGACCTTGATTAAATTTAAAGCAAAGTTATATAGTAATAATTCCTATAGTCATAGAAGTAAATGTTATATAAATGTGCATCTTTCATATACTAAAACTTTGGATGATATATGCAGATTTATATTGGTATCTGGGGATCTAAAGCACAACAGGGCTGCTCCATTAAGAATGAGACATAGGATAAGAGAAATTATAGGAGAAACTTAATAACATTGTGATCTAGTTTTAGGTGCGGGGCCTGGCTATGCTAACATTATATTGGTTACATGGTTTGTAGCCATGCATCTGGCAATGCATTCTTTTCTATACCCATCAGAAAGAAGGTCAGAAACAGTTACATTGACATGGAGTACATAACACTACACATTCATGTTTTACTCCCAAAGTTTTACTAAGTCTCCTACTTTTAAGCATATAACAGTGTGAAACAATATTAAGTATATCAATCAGCTGTAAGGGACAACTAGTAAAGGTCCCTTTGTAAAATTTGAATTCAAGAGGGTTAGGAGTAAATCCTACAAAGTTCTTAGTGAAATTATTAGTGTATGGTGGATTAAGGCATATCGAACTATTATCTCCAAAACAAACAGCATGTTGTCACATCTTCTCTCACTAAAGAGAATGTGTAATGTTGATGTTAGACTGCTTTGTGTTTTAAGGATAGCCTTTCCATTACTCTGGAATGCTGCTGTGATACACTTGTCAGTTGACGATCAGGGTGTTAGCTTTGAGTAAGAACTTATTATAGCTGTTGTTATGTGAGTAACAGCAAGAAATTCCATCAGTGGGATTGGGAGGCGGGGGAGAAGGCCTTCTGAAAGATGGAGTTCATTGTTACAGTTCTGCCTTATGGGGGGAGGAGTCTTCTAGATGGTATTTGATGAAACAGCTCTTTTTATTCTGGGGTAATAAGGGCTATATAAACCTTGTGGAGTGGAAAGGAGAGAGAACACTGTTGGCTAGAGTTGAGGTTTTAGGAATGCTTCATTTACAAGAAGAGGAATTCCAGGTGCTTAAACGTGTAATTCGGCCATAAGGCTTTGTGACTACCTCAAGAAAGACAGACATGGGTGGGTCTCACAGGACTACATGGACCAAGGCATGCAGGACTAGAACAGGAAGGGAGAGATCCTTGTTCTTACCAGCCTCAAGATGACATTTTCAGGGTTTTTGGACACATTTTGACCTTATTCTTTCTCCAGGATGGCTCCCTTGGTTTCACAGTTCAAGTGTCCCTATGATATCTTATAATATACCAAATATATATTAAAACTATATAAATAAAAGATGTAATATATAATGTTAAATAATATATGTAAAGTTTGCAATGTAGTGCCTCAATAAATTATATGAATAATAATGGTGGGATAATGATAATTGCTTTAGGAGCATAGTCAGAGAACTTGGCAGTGGCCAGCCTCAAAGTGTTAACAAGCATTTTAAAAGGAAAATAGCAAGGATCTCAACAGAAGGAGGAGGAAGAGACTTGCTTTCTTGACACAAAAATGGAAGTGGAAGATGTTGGTTCAGTGGAACCTTACATACTCCAAGCACCGAGGACTTGCTCTGTGTTACAACAACCTTCCAAAATTACTGCAGGACAGGTCACCTCTATTTGCTTAGGTTTGCTCTGGGAAGGCTCCAAAGCAATGGAACAGTTTGCACAGCGCCTCTGGCAATAATGTAGGTAGTCCAAGCCTCCAAACTGGTTTTCTGAGAGTGCTAGATCTTGGGGCATAGATGTCCAATTGTTTGAGGAATTGCAAAGGGAGAAGATCTAGAGGTTACGGCCATCCTGGAATATATTGTGGAAGACTGTCTCAAAACAAACAAACAACCACAAAACAAAACAAAAAAACAAATAAAGCAAAAAGGTATGTTTCAACAATTATATCCCTCCTCCCCCCTCCCTCCCCCTCTCTCTGGCTCTCATACTTTTCTCTCTCAGTCTGTCTGTGTGTGTGTGTTTCTCTGTCTCCATCTCTGTGTTTTTCTTTCACATATTCTTGTTTTCCCTTTTTTCCTTGATCAGGTTATCGATAAGACTACTTTTCACCTCTTTTCCATTGTTTTAAAGATTTTACTTTTATTTGTATGTGTGGGCATATGGAGCGTGTGCACATACATTCAGTTACCTTGGAAGCCAAAAGAGAGTAATGGATAGCTTATAATTGGAGTTTTAAATAGCTGTGAGCTTCTCAATGCAAGTGCTGGGTAGCAAACTGAATAATGACAAAGGAAATAAAGATTAAAGTAAAGTGTTTATGGTGTAAACACGTGGTTCTGAGGTCAGATTCCCGGAATATACATGAAAGCTGAGCATAGTGTGTGCTTGAATCTCCAGCACTGACAGACAGGGACAGGAGGACCCAGGGACTTACTTGCCAGGTGGCCCAGCCAAAATGGAGTGCTGCAGGTTCAGGATGAGAGCCTGTCTCAAAAAATAAGGTGAAGTAGTGATCAAAGAAAGCATCCCAGTGTCAACCACTAACATCCACACAGGAGATTCTTGTACACACACACACACACACACACACACACACACACACACACACACCATAGGATGTATAAAAAGAAAACAATCTCCTGACACACATCTCTCTAGAGTTTCCTGGCCACCAATTCAGCAGAGGTTTAAAAAGAATAGCTTCGGGTTGGGGATTTGGCTCAGTGGTAGAGCGCTTGCCTAGTAAGCGCAAGGCCCTGGGTTCGGTCCCCAGCTCCGAAAAAAAGAAAAGAAAAAAAAAGAAAAAGAAAAAAGAATAGCTTCTTGTATGGCTTGGCAGCTCACACTTTCAATCCCAGCACACAGTGGGCAGGGGCAGGTGATCTCTGTGAGTTCGAGGCTGCCTTGGTCTAATAGAACATTCCAGGCAAACTGAAGTTGTCAGACATAATGTTTCAAAAATAAAAAATTTCGAACCAACACTCCAGTCAAATGCCAGGTTAAGAGGATTTTCCATACTGTGTGCCTACTTCAGTATTCCTAAATCTGCCGCCACAGGATACAAATATTCTGAGTTATTCTAGTTAGATTTTGAGTCTCTGCTTTGGTTTTGGTTTTTTCTTTGTTCTCCGTCCTTTCCTCTGCCTTCCGCATGAATGTTCTTTCTCTTCTCTCTCTCTGCCATTTATTTTTCATCTCGCTCCCCATCTGTAGATAATCTGGTATTTAGAGTAGATTTAAAATATTTTGAGAAGTTTAATTACGCAGTTCCAATTTTCTGCAGTCGCTCTCCCTCTGTAGTAGAGCAGAGCATTCCCTAGCTGAGGCTGGACCCTTACCTCCCTCTCCAGTTTGTGAACATTCATTTATTTCTTTGCAACTGAAACTAGTGTTTATCTGTCATCACCCACTTCACAAGAATAACTCCTCTCCAGCTTTCACTTGTTGGATCCCCCCAAAATTAAAGCACCCAGTGAGCAGCAGTTGTCTGCCATATTCTGAAACAGTTCAATGTTTTATGGAATCAAAACTATGGCACTGGGCTTGGGGATTTAGCTCAGTGGTAGAGCGCTTGCCTAGCAAGCACAAGGCCCTAGGTTCGGTCCCCTGCTCCGAAAAAAAAAAAAAAGAAAAAGAAAAGAAAAGAAAAGAAAACAAAACAAAACAAAACAAAAAAACTATGGCACTGAGTAATAAAGTTCTGGCTAGTGGAATGTGGGCAGATGTGGCAGTGGCCTCTTGAACATTTGACCTCTAAAAGCTTCACAATCAATACCTTCATCCTTCCACCAGAGACCTTATAAGATCTAAGAAAATAAATAAATAAATAAATAAATAAATAAATAAATAAATAAATAAAATTGCCCCACCACATCCTTCCTTGAAGAAAGCCATCCACCTGAGTAGTAACACTGAGGTTTTATTGTTTTATGACAAAATCAACTTTTATGATATTAATCCAATGAGAAGTAGACTGGTAGGCCATGTTATTTGTTTATTCTGACTAACAGAGCAGGACACTTGTTTGGTTCCTCACTGGTGGCAGTTTTAAAACTTGAAAAAAATGCCTATTATTTCTTATAAGGGGAATAAGGGAGCCTGAAAGATAGGAGTCAACTCGGTGACACACCTTGGGTTCTAGGATTTAAGAGTAAAGCTTTACCACTTTCTTTCAGGAAAACAAAATATTTTGGGGGAAAAAACCTACTTATTTCAGAAGGTCATAAACCTTGTTCACATAACACCTCTGGGTAGACCTAGACTAGTTGCCTATGCTAGGAATATAGGTCTTTATAGATTCACCTTTTAAGCTCAGTAGTAGAATGTGTTAGGTAAAGAAGGTTCAGTGTTGCCTAACAGTCTCTCCTGCACTGCTCAGCACATTATACATTCATCAGAGAATTCTGGACCTGTGCAACAGTCATGACTGAAGAGATCCTCACATTGTACATTATCAAGTTCTCTTATACCAGGATTCCAGCCATCTGCACTCTTCCATTGAAATAAAACTGCAGGCATTATTAGTATTCCTTTGCCAAACATTTGTCCCTTTTTTCAATTGTCCACGATTATAGAAAACATGACCTTGAGGGGTAGGCAGCTGGAGATGAGTTGGAGAGGACTTAAGAGGAGGAGTTGAGATTACGACAAAATATAAACCATTCTTTTAATTGTAAACAACTCTATCATGCTTATAACCTGTATTCTTTTACTGGATGCATTTCAACAACTCCGAAGAAACAAAAGGGTCAAAAGGGAAACAGAAGTGTTTCTGTTAAAATTCTGAACTCCCCAGGGATTCCCAACTCCACTTCTGCCCCCCATTGCAAAGGGTGTTTTCTTGACAAAGTGTTTTCTTGCAACCTTTTTGTTTCTAGCTTAATCTGAAATTAGCGCTATTCTACAGTTACTTTTACTGTGCATTCTTTCCTCAACTCACTCATTACTCATCAGCGAGTTCAGGACATTTTCCCAGAGTTGAGAACAGTGTACTGGATACAAACTCAAGGTCTTTCACTCACAGTTTATGAGGATAATATGGGAAACTCTATGTTAGGATAGGTTTGTACACCCTGATTGGGCATTTTAGTCGGTGTAGCCAAATAATGATGTTTGGTTGCTGGACCTTAGTAATTGATAGCTGGACCTTGTGGATGAGACTCAGGGAATGGACCTTGGTGGCTAGTTTCAGGAATATAATCTAAAGAGTTAGCAGGGGAGACGGAAGTGGGAAGGACAGGACTTTAAGGCACCATGTTTGCAATGGTATGGTTCTGTTAGAAACCCTGTTAGACACTCACTATATTATAAAAATGATTTACAAACACTTTCTCCCATCCTGTGTTTTGCCTTTCACACTCCTGTACCATTATGTAAGGCACCAAGTGTACTAACATATGGGGTACAGCCTATTGTATAATGTCAACTTCCATTTGTACATGGAATTTATATGGTTAAAGCTAAAACCATCCAGTGGAAAAAAAGACAGCATTTTCAACAAATGGTGCTGATTCAGCTGGTGGTTAGCACGTAAAAGAATGCAAATCAATCCATTCTTAAGTCACTGTACAAAGCTTAAGTCCAAGTGGATCAAGGACCTCCACATCAAACCAGATACACTCAAATTAATAGAAGAAAAAGTGGGGAAGAGCCTCAAACACATGGACACTGGGGAAAATATCCTGAACCAATGGCTTATTCTCTAAGATCAAGAATCGACAAATGGGACCTCATAAAACTGCAAAACTTCTGTAAGGCAAAGGACACTGCCATTAGGACAAAACGGCAACCAATAGATTGGGCAAGATCTTTACCAATTCTACATCCGATAGAAGGCTAATATCTAATATATACAGAGAACTCAAGACATTACACTCTAGAGACTCAAATAACCCTATTAAAATATGGTACAGAGTTAAAAAAAAAGAATTCTCAACTGAGGAGTATCAAATGGCTGAGAAGCACTTAAAGAAATATTCAACATCCTTAGTCATCAGGGAAATGCAAATCAAAACAACCCTGAGATTCTACCTCACACCAGACAGAATGGCAAAGATCAAAAACCCAGGTGACAGCAGATGCTGGTGAGGATGTGGAGAAAGAGGAACACTCGTCCATTGTTGGTGGGATTGCAGACTGGTACAACTATTCTGGAAATCAGTCTGGAGGTTCCTCAGAAAATTGGACATTGAACTACCTGAGGACCCAGCTATACCTCTCTTGGGTATATACCCAAAAGATGCCCCAACATATAAAAAAGACACGTGCTCCACTATGTTCATTGCAGCCTTATTTATAATACCCAGAAGCTGGAAGGAACCTGGATGCCCTTCAACAGAGGAATGGATACAGAAAATGTGGTACATCTACACAATGGAGTATTACTCAGCTATCAGAAACAATAACTTCATGACATTCTTAGGCAAATGAGTTGAACTAGAAAATATCATCCTTAGTGAGGTAACCCAATTACAAAAGAACTCACACGGTATGCCCTCACTGATGAGTGGATATTAGCCCAAAAGCTCAGAATACTGAAGATACAATACACAGACCACAGGAAGCTCAAGAAGAAGGACGACCAAAGTGTGGAAGCTTCAGTCCTTCTTAGAAGGGGGAGCAATAATATTCATAGGAGTGGATATGGAGACAAAGTGTGGAGCAGAGACTGAAGGAATGTCCATTCAGAGCCTGCCCCACTTGGGGATCCATCCCATATACATACAGCCACCAAACCCACACACTACTGCTGATACGAAGAAGTGCATGCTGACAGAAGCCTGATATAGCTGTCACCTGAGAGGCTCTGCCAGAGCCTGACGAATACAGAGGTCGATGCTCACAGCCAACCGTTGGACTGAGACTGGGGTCCCCAATGGAGGAGTTAGAGAAAGGACTGAAGGAGCTGAAGAGGTGTGCAACCCCATAAGAACAACAACAATACCAACCAACTAGACCCCCAGAGCTCCCAAGGACTAAACCACCAGCAAATGAGGACCTGTGGAGGGACCCATGGATCCAGCTACTTATGTAGCAGAGTATAGCTCTGTCAGGCATTAATGTGAGGAAAGGTCCTTGGTCCTGTGAAGGCTAGATGCCCCAGTGTAGGGAAATGTCAGTGTGGGGAGGTGGAAGGGAATGGGTGGGTGGGTCAGGTAGCATCCTAAAAGAAGCAGGTGGAGGGAGGATGGGATAGGGGCTTTCCAGAGGGGAAACTGAGAAAGGGGATAACATTTGAAATGTAAATAAAGAAAATATCCAATAAAAATTCAATTTTCAAAACAGTATGCAATTCTTAGAATATACATGTAAAATTATTCTATTTTCAAGAGGTTTTTATTATAGGAGGTTTCATTACATTTTATTATACATGGGTTGAGAACTTAAGCTTAATTTCATAAAAGGAATGGAAATCTGTGAAATAAATGTCAGTAACACATTTAGGCAGCCGGTGGCCGAGATCCCGAGGTGATGTTGCCTTGGCAGTGAAAGCTCTGAGGAGTTCTGTCCTGGGCATTATGGATGTGCTGGATGTAACCTCCAGCTTCCTACACAGTGTGGGAGCAGCAGTAAAGCAAGCCTGGTATTGTGCACCCAGTGTAGACTGTGCCAAGCAGGATCGTAGACTCAGCCATGCCCTCATGTGGGGACCTTTACTACAGTCTCTTCAGAGGCAGTATGTGAAGAGTCTGTTTCATGAACCCAAGACTCGAAAGATTTGTTTCCAAAACACTGAATTCAAGACACACAAAGGCATGCTTCCTCAGTGTCCTGTCTGTGTTCTCATCAGGAGGAACAGTTGGAAAGGGAAGTCACATGGTCAGCAGGACTTCAAGCCAGTATTAGTTAAGATGATCAGAAGGAGGTGCTGACTTGGGGACAATTAGACACATTAGAAAAATAGGCTTTTCTCCCTGATTAACATAAAAGTCCAGACTTATTGCCTTTCTTCTTTTAGACAGTATTTGTAGTATATCTTTGAGTTGTTTCAAATATTTGAGCACTTGAAGCTTACTCCCAACCCCACCTCCTAGGAAACTTTCCTGGATTTCCCTTCACTATGGGCTCTGAAAGGAATCACAGCTCTAGGAACAACTACTAAGCCTTCCTTAGGTACTGTGAAATTTTCCAAAAGAAATCAAACTGATTTAAGTCATAATGGGAATATTATTGGGATTTAAAACTACCTTCAAACTGTATAAAGCATTGAACTGTATCAAACAAGGGACACACATATGCAAGAATCCTATTTCCTGAGTTATTGTTATCTGTGAGATTTGATCACTAACTGTGAGATAGGAGACAATTTCATCAAGCAGCTCATACAACCTTTTTAATACGTTAGAACAAAAATGCCAGTGAGTTACAGATGAACTATGAGAATGTAAAATGGAAAGGAATACCTTTGACGGAGGTGGTTCTACTAGTTGGAAATTGTGAGAAGACGTAACTACATGCGGACCACACTGTACTGTATCAGAAGTGTGTGTGTGTGTGTGTGTGTGTGTGTGTGTGTGTGTGTGTATGTGTGTGTGTGTCTGTCATTCTATGGACAAGAAACACGTGTGACTCATGAGCAGGGAACTGGGCCACTGAGAGAATTGCTACAAGATCATTTTATCAAGTTTTTAGACTTCTGTAGTCACGAAAATAATGTCATTATTTTAAAAAAATCAGGACTCTTCATAACCCGCGGATCCCGGCCCGCAGCAGCTCTCTGCTCCCAAACCCCGTGGGAGAGAGACCTCACCGCCTGATCAGATGGTCACTCCTGAGGCTGCAGAGCGGAGGAGACCACCAACACTGCCCACCCCTGCCCACATCCCTGGCCCAAGAGGCAACTGTATAAGGCCTCTGGGTTCCCGTAGGGGAGGGCCCAGGAGCGGCAGGATCCCTGCGCCTGAGACACTGCCGGAACCTGAAGGAAACAGACCGGATAAACAGTTCTCTGCACCCAAATCCCGTGGGAGGGAGAGCTAAAACTTCAGAGAGGCAGACACGCCTGGGAAACCAGAAGAGACTGCACTCTGTGCACATCCAGACGCCAGAGGAAAACACCAAACGTCATCTGGAACCCTGGTGCACGGAGGCTCCCGGAAAGAGCGGCGCAGATCTTCCCGGTTGCTGCCGCCGCGGAGAGGACTTAGGCAGTACCCCACGAGCAAACTTGAGCCTCGGGACCGCAGGTAAGACCAACTTTTCTGCTGCAAGAAAGCTGCCTGGTGAACTCAAGACACAGGCCCACAGGAACAGCTGAAGACCTGTAGAGAGGAAAAACTACACGCCCGAAAGCAGAACACTCTGTCCCCATAACTGAATGAAAGAAAACAGGAAAACAGGTCTACAGCACTCCTGACACACAGGCTTATAGGACAGTCTAGCCACGGTCAGAAATAGCAGAACAAAGTAACACTAGAGATAATCTGATGGCGAGAGGCAAGCACAGGAACCCAAGCAACAGAAACCAAGACTACTTGGCATCATCGGAGCCCAATTCTCCCACCAAAGCAAACACGGAATATCCAAACACACCAGAAAAGCAAGATCTAGTTTCAAAATCATATTTGATCATGATGCTGGAGGACTTCAAGAAAGACATAAAGAACTCCCTTAGAGAACAAGTAGAAGCCTACAGAGAGGAATCGCAAAAATCCCTGAAAGAATTCCAGGAAAACACAATCAAACAGTTGAAGGAATTAAAAATGGAAATAGAAGCAATCAAGAAAGAACACATGGAAACAACCCTGGACATAGAAAATCAAAAGAAAAGACAAGGAGCTGTAGATACAAGCTTCACCAACAGAATACAAGAGATGGAAGAGAGAATCTCGGGAGCAGAAGATTCCATAGAAATCATTGACTCAACTGTCAAAGATAATGTAAAGCGGAAAAAGCTACTGGTCCAAAACATACAGGAAATCCAGGACTCAATGAGAAGATCAAACCTAAGGATAATAGGTATAGAAGAGACTGAAGACTCCCAGCTCAAAGGACCAGTAAATATCTTCAACAAAATCATAGAAGAAAACTTCCCTAACCTAAAAAAAGAGATACCCATAGGCATACAAGAAGCCTACAGAACTCCAAATAGATTGGACCAGAAAAGAAACACCTCCCGTCACATAATTGTCAAAACACCAAATGCACAAAATAAAGAAAGATTATTAAAAGCAGTAAGGGAAAAAGGTCAAGTAACATATAAAGGCAGACCTATCAGAATCACACCAGACTTTTCGCCAGAAACTATGAAGGCCAGAAGATCCTGGACAGATGTCATACAGACCCTAAGAGAACACAAATGCCAGCCCAGGTTACTGTATCCTGCAAAACTCTCAATTAACATAGATGGAGACACCAAGATATTCCATGACAAAACCAAATTTACACAATATCTTTCTACAAATCCAGCACTACAAAGGATAATAAAGGGTAAAGCCCAACATAAGGAGGCAAGCTATACCCTAGAAGAAGCAAGAAACTAATCGTCTTGGCAACAAAACAAAGAGAATGAAAGCACACAAACATAACCTCACATCCAAATATGAATATAACAGGAAGCAATAATCACTATTCCTTAATATCTCTCAACATCAATGGCCTCAACTCCCCAATAAAAAGACATAGATTAACAAACTGGATACGCAATGAGGACCCTGCATTCTGCTGCCTACAGGAAACATACCTCAGAGACAAAGACAGACACTACCTCAGAGTGAAAGGCTGGAAAACAACTTTCCAAGCAAATGGTCAGAAGAAGCAAGCTGGAGTAGCCATTCTAATATCAAATAAAATCAATTTTCAATTAAAAGTCATCAAAAAAGATAAGGAAGGACACTTCATATTCATCAAAGGAAAAATCCACCAAGATGAACTCTCAATCCTCATCTTCGATTGGTTTATATACAAGTGTGCAATTTCTAGGCTTGAAAGTAAAATGATGCTATCTGGTGCTGGATAGAGGAGCCTTATTTTTTATTATGGCAGCTTGCTATTTTTGTAACATGGTGATTTGGTTGAACACAATAAAGTACAGTAGTAACTGATCTCCCCCTCTTCCTGGATGAGTGAGGAGATGATTAAATGTTGATGTCAGCATCCATGAGCATATTCAGATGAGCGTCTGCTTCTGTTGAAAAGGATGATGTGTTTGATTGTGATCCAAAGCTTTGAAGCACTACTTGGCATCTCCTTCCTTGGAGGTCTCACTGTTTAAACATAACAGATTTGATAGCTTGTTGGTAAGGTGAGGTCCAGCTTGTCTCCACTAGGTCATCTTCATGTGAATCCGGTGGTTATACGGTTTTGTTCTAGGGATATTTCATTTTTTTAATTACGGTTTTAGCTGACATTCATGGAGAGAATGAATCCTTAGAAGTGTGCCACTAGTGAAAGGAAATCCTGTCTAGAGTATGTTTCTTTACAAAGCTGTGTCACACCATCCTTTGGGCCCTCTGCTGGAAAAGTAGAATCAAGTCTCAAATAATGCCTTTTAAATTGTATCCTCTAGTATTATAGATGTAGGACAGTACTGTATCATACCTCTGTGGATGTAAAATAGCTTGTACCTGCTTTATGATACGTAGTAGTGACCGTGCTTTATCAGAGCTGTTTTTAATGATGTTGCTCAGAATGTTTTCTTTCCAGATGATGATTGAGAAGCTAATTTAAAAAAAAAAATGGTGCCAGGTACCACAAGAGTAACAGAACTGTGCTGTTTTCTCGGGTTTTGGTTTTTTTACTTTTTTTTTTTAATGGAGTGTGCTGGATGTCTCTACAGTTTTGTTCAGATGACTGCAGAACCTGGAAAAGCTGTTGCTGCTGTTGATGCATAACACACTGCTATTATTGGTCTTTTTATATAAATATAAATATATATATACAGATATATAATTTGAATTTTTTGAAACTTTAGCTGTGCTGTCAACTTTCAAAAAAAGTATCCCCGTTTACTGTGTTGAGTTGGCACTGTACAGAAATTAACAGCCATATTGGTCTAGAAATGTTGAACTTAAGTTTTTTCCATTTGTACAGGGGTAACACACTGTATTAAATATGTAAGGTCTTATATACGTGGGTTTGATTACAAAAACTAATAAAGTATTCTCTAAATTAAAAAAAAATCAGGTATATTTGTGAATGTAATTGTGAGCTGGTTAACACAGTATTTTGGACAAACAGGCCATTGAAAAGGCATTCATTGCAGTCAACACTATGGAGGAACAAAATCCATAAAAGCAGTGTTTTGTTAGCATGGGTGCACATATGCCCTCGTGGTTGAGCATGTGATTGTGTCTCTCTAGCATTATACACTCCCAAGTGCACATTTCCCTCATTGCAGAGAGTACTCTGCTTGTTAGATGTCCTAGAAATGGATGGTCAAAAAGCGATCTCTTCTACTGATTAAAAACATTATTTTTTCAAATTATTTTAAAATATTTTAATTTTAATTTTAAAATTAAAAAAATTCAGCCATGGACCCCCTCCCACAATTCTTCACCCATTTCCTCCTCCCTTCTGTCCCCGAGAGGATGTTCCCACACCAACAGATCTCCCCCTTTCCTGGGGACTCAAGTCTCTCGTGGGTTAGGCACATCTTTTCCCACTGAGGCCAGACCAAGATGTCCTCTACTGTATTTGTGTTGGAGGCCTCGGACCAGCTCGTGTATGCTGTCGGCTTGGTGGCTCAGCTCAGTGTATGGGAGCTCGCAGGGGTCCCGGTGAGTTGAGACTGTTATTTCCCTCTCAGGTCTCCCTCCATAAACGAAATAAACTATTAAAACATTCCTAAAGCTCGGACTGATACCATCTCTTCCTGTTGTCCAGACTGCAGTCAGCTGTGCAGCCTCTCAGGGGGGAAATTCTGACTCTGGCCACTAGGTGGCCTCACAGCTGCTTCCCTGTAAGTTGTTTCCAGTTAAATATCTGAAGTAAAAAATGGCTTGTTCACTGTTAGAGCAGTTCCGAGCAGTAAATCTCCAGGCACACAGAGACAGTTTTGTTTGCTGATGACCCCAAACCTGCATTGCATCCAGTGGTTCCGACGCAGATTGAGCTCCGCACACAGCCAAGGTTTCTCTCTGGGCGTAGAGTGCTTGTTCTCCAACATCCCATCCCTTCACAGGTTTCTCCACATTTCTGCAGCCATGCCTGTGCAGTCTCTTCCTCTCTGTTACATTCTGCACACAGCTGCCAGGTCCTAAGTGAGCATCTCTATTGGCTCTAGCTCTCCTCCTGCCGTCCCTGACACAGACAGTTTTCCCAAGGGCTCCACGTAGACCTGGCCTTTTGTAATGTGGACACTGAGCATAAACGTCTCTAGCTTATGTTCTGGTGAACCTTGGATGTTCTCCAATGATCTATTTGTTCAATGTTGGTTGTCAAGGCAACACGCCTGAGAGAGGATAAAAATTTTGATGGGCAAGGCTTTGTCTGAGGCCCTATGGAATGAGACCTATGCTTCTGAAGTGAAGGATACCGGGAACCCTGTCCGGCTTTTTTTAGTCTATGCTCCCTAATCATGAGCGGGAGGACTTTTGCTGTACTGTGCACTCAAAGAAAATGGTGCAAAACCAAAAGCCACAGAGCCAAATAGTTCATGACTAGAGGTTTCCACACTAGGAGCAAAATCTTCTCTTTTCTCCTTATAAGCAGATAGTATTGACAGTTCTTACTGTAGTGGAAACCTGGCTGGCACCGGCTTGCCTTGAAGCTATTGTTGTTTAGAGAATAATTAAATTCTGCACTTGGGTCCATGAACAGAATTTTTAGACAGTCTTACTATGCCCTCACTGGACTGCAGCTTGCTATAGACAACAGGCTGGCCTCAGAGTCACAGAAATCTGCCTACTTGTGGATCATGAGTGTTGTAATTAAAAGCAGGCAGTACCATGCCCGGTTAAACTTGGATTTTTAAGGAATTATTATATGTTCATCTCTGTGGTGTGGTGAACATGAAGCCTGTGTTTGTAATGCCTGCACAACAAAGTCTGTCCCACTGAGTCACACTCCTATGCCAGGACATTTTTGTTGTTACAGAGTCCATGCCAGATGAGAATTCTACCACCCAGTACATCCCAACACCTAGATTTTGTTTTAGATCTTTCAGAACACTTAGCTTCTTTGTGTGGTGGTGCCACCTTGTGGCCTAGTCCTGATGTGCAACCAGAAGACAAGAGCAAGTCTGGATGGAAGGAAGGGACATTGGTTCAAAACATTGAGAGAGCATATCTTCCTGGTTGCTGCCGCTGCAGAGAGCCCGTGGGCAGCACCCCACGAGCGAACTTGAGCCTCGGGACCACAGGTAAGACCAACTTTTCTGCTTCAAGAAAGCTGCCTGGTGAGCTCGGGACACACGGAGGCAGAATTCCTCTAGGACCGGGCACGTCCTGTGTTTACCGGAAGTCCCACACCCGCGGATCCCGGCCTGCAGCAGCTCTCTGCTCCCAGACCCCGTGGGAAAGAGACCTCACCACCTGGTCAGGTGGGCACTCCTGAGGCTGCAGAGCAGAAGAGACCACCAACACTGCCCACCCCTGCCCACATCCCTGGCCCAAGAGGAAACTGTATAAGGCCTCTGGGCTCCCGTGGAAGAGGGCCCAGGAGCGGCAGGACCCCTGCCTGAGATACTGCCGGAACCTGAAGGAAACAGACCGGATAAACAGTTCTCTGCACCCAAATCCCGTGGGAGGGAGAGCTAAACCTTCAGAGAGGCAGACAAGCCTGGGAAACCAGAAGAGACTGCTCTCTGCACACACATCTCGGACACCAGAGGAAAACACCAAAGGCCATCTGGAACCCTGGTGCACTGAAGCTCCCGGAAGGGGCGGCGCATATCTTCCTGGTTGCTGCCGCTGCAGAGAGCCCGTGGGCAGCACCCCATGAGCGAACTTGAGCCTCGGGACCACAGGTAAGACCAACTTTTCTGCTGCAAGAAAGCTGCCTGGTGAACTCAAGACACAGGCCCACAGGAACAGCTGAAGACCTGTAGAGAGGAAAAACTACACGCCCGAAAGCAGAACACTCTGTCCCCATAACTGAATGAAAGAGAGGAAAACAGGTCTACAGCACTCCTGACACACAGGCTTATAGGACAGTCTAGCCACGGTCAGAAATAGCAGAACAAAGTAACACTAGAGGTAGTCTGATGGCGAGAGGCAAGCGCAGGAACCCAAGCAACAGAAACCAAGACTACATGGCATCATCGGAGCCCAATTCTCCCACCAAAGCAAACATGGAATATCCAAACACACCAGAAAAGCAAGATCTAGTTTCAAAATCATATTTGATCATGATGCTGGAGGACTTCAAGAAAGACGTGAAGAACTCCCTTAGGGAAACACAGGAAAACATTAATAAACAAGTAGAAGCCTACAGAGAGGAATCGCAAAAATCCCTGAAAGAATCGCAAAAATCCCTGAAAGAATTCCAGGAAAACACAATCAAACAGTTGAAGGAATTAAAAATGGAAATAGAAGCAATCAAGAAAGAACACATGGAAACAACCCTGGATATAGAAAACCAAAAGAAGAGACAAGGAGCTGTAGATACAAGCTTCACCAACAGAATACAAGAGATGGAAGAGAGAATCTCAGGAGCAGAAGATTCCATAGAAATCATTGACTCAACTGTCAAAGATAATGTAAAGCGGAAAAAGCTACTGGTCCAAAACATACAGGAAATCCAGGACTCAATGAGAAGATCAAACCTAAGGATAATAGGTATAGAAGAGACTGAAGACTCCCAGCTCAAAGGACCAGTAAATATCTTCAACAAAATCATAGAAGAAAACTTCCCTAACCTAAAAAAAGAGATACCCATAGACATACAAGAAGCCTACAGAACTCCAAATAGATTGGACCAGAAAAGAAACACCTCCTATCACATAATTGTCAAAACACCAAACGCACAAAATAAAGAAAGAATATTAAAAGCAGTAAGGGAAAAAGGTCAAGTAACATATAAAGGCAGACCTATCAGAATCACACCAGACTTCTCGCCAGAAACTATGAAGGCCAGAAGATCCTGGACTGATGTCATACAGACCCTAAGAGAACACAAATGCCAGCCCAGGTTACTGTATCCTGCAAAACTCTCAGTTAACATAGATGGAGAAACCAAGATATTCCATGACAAAACCAAATTTACACAATATCTTTCTACAAATCCAGCACTACAAAGGATAATAAATGGTAAAGCCTAACATAAGGAGGCAAGCTATACCCTAGAAGAAGCAAGAAACTAATCGTATTGGCAACAAAACAAAGAGAATGAAAGCACACAAACATAACCTCACATCCAAATATGAATATAACGGGAAGCAATAATCACTATTCCTTAATATCTCTCAACATCAATGGCCTCAACTCCCCAATAAAAAGAAATAGATTAACAAACTGGATACGCAACGAGGACCCTGCATTCTGCTGCCTAAAGGAAACATACCTCAGAGACAAAGACAGACACTACCTCAGAGTGAAAGGCTGGAAAACAACTTTCCAAGCAAATGGTCGGAAGAAGCAAGCTGGAGTAGCCATTCTAATATCAAATAAAATCAATTTTCAACTAAAAGTCATCAAAAAAGATAAGGAAGGACACTTCATATTCATCAAAGGAAAAATCCACCAAGATGAACTCTCAATCCTAAATATCTATGCCCCAAATACAAGGGCACCAACATACATAAAAGAAACCTTACTAAAGCTCAAAACACACATTTCACCTCACACAATAATAGTGGGAGATTTCAACACCCCACTCTCATCAATGGACAGATCATGGAAACAGAAATTAAACAGTGATGTCGACAGACTAAGAGAAGTCATGAGCCAAATGGACTTAATGGATATTTATAGAACATTCTATCCTAAAGCAAAAGGATATACCTTCTTCTCAGCTCCTCATGGTACTTTCTCCAAAATTGACCATATAATTGGTCAAAAAACGGGCCTCAACAGGTACAGAAAGATAGAAATAATCCCATGCTTGCTATCGGACCACCACGGCCTAAAACTGGTCTTCAATAACAATAAGGGAAGAATGCCCACATATACGTGGAAATTGAACAATGCTCTACTCAATGATAACCTGGTCAAGGAAGAAATAAAGAGAGAAATTAAAAACTTTTTAGAATTTAATGAAAATGAAGTTACAACATACTCAAACTTATGGGACACAATGAAAGTTGTGCTAAGAGGAAAACTCATAGCGCTGAGTGCCTGCAGAAAGAAACAGGAAAGAGCATATGTTAGCAGCTTGACAGCACACCTAAAAGCTCTAGAACAAAAAGAAGCAAATACACCCAGGAGGAGTAGAAGGCAGGAAATAATCAAACTCAGAGCTGAAATCAACCAAGTAGAAACAAAAAGGACCATAGAAAGAATCAACAGAACCAAAAGTTGGTTCTTTGAGAAAATCAACAAGATAGATAAACCCTTAGCCAGACTAATGAGAGGACACAGAGAGTGCGTCCAAATTAACAAAATCAGAAATGAAAAGGGAGACATAACTACAGATTCAGAAGAAATTCAAAAAATCATCAGATCTTATTATAAAAACCTATATTCAACAAAACTTGAAAATCTTAAGGAAATGGAAAATTTCCTAGACAGATACCAGGTATCGAAGTTAAATCAGGAACAGATAAACCAGTTAAACAACCCGATAACTCCTAAGGAAATAGAAGCAGTCATTAAAGGTCTCCCAACCAAAAAGAGCCCAGGTCCAGACGGGTTTAGTGCAGAATTCTATCAAACCTTCATAGACCTCATACCAATATTATCCAAACTATTCCACAAAATTGAAACAGATGGATCACTACCAAATACCTTCTATGAAGCCACAATTACTCTTATACCTAAACCACACAAAGACACAACAAAGAAAGAGAACTTCAGACCAATTTCCCTTATGAATATCGACGCAAAAATACTCAATAAAATTCTGGCAAACCGAATTCAAGAGCACATCAAAACAATCATCCACCATGATCAAGTAGGCTTCATCCCAGGCATGCAGGGATGGGTTAATATACGGAAAACCATCAACGTGATCCATTATATAAACAAACTGAAAGAACAGAACCACATGATCATTTCATTAGATGCTGAGAAAGCATTTGACAAAATTCAACACCCCTTCATGATAAAAGTCCTGGAAAGAATAGGTATTCAAGGCCCATACCTAAACATAGTAAAAGCCATATACAGCAAACCAGTTGCTAACATTAAAGTAAATGGAGAGAAACTTGAAGCAATCCCACTAAAATCAGGGACTAGACAAGGCTGCCCACTCTCTCCCTACTTATTCAATATAGTTCTTGAAGTTCTAGCCAGAGCAATCAGACAACAAAAGGAGATCAAGGGGATACAGATCAGAAAAGAAGAGGTCAAAATATCACTATTTGCAGACGATATGATAGTATATTTAAGTGATCCCAAAAGTTCCACCAGAGAACTACTAAAGCTGATAAACAACTTCAGCAAAGTGTCTGGGTATAAAATTAACTCAAATAAATCAGTTGCCTTCCTCTATACAAAAGAGAAACAAGCCGAGAAAGAAATTAGGGAAATGACACCCTTCATAATAGACCCAAATAATATAAAGTACCTCGGTGTGACTTTAACCAAGCAAGTAAAAGATCTGTACAATAAGAACTTCAAGACACTGAGGAAAGAAATTGAAGAAGACCTCAGAAGATGGAAAGATCTCCCATGCTCATGGATTGGCAGGATTAATATAGTAAAAATGGCCATTTTACCAAAAGCAATATATAGATTCAATGCAATCCCCATCAAAATACCAATCCAATTCTTCAAAGAGTTAGACAGAACAATTTGCAAATTCATCTGGAATAACAAAAAACCCAGGATAGCTAAACCTATCCTCAACAATAAAAGGACTTCAGGGGGAATCACTATCCCTGAACTCAAGCAGTATTACAGAGCAATAGTGATTAAAAACTGCATGGTATTGGTACAGAGACAGACAGATAGACCAATGGAATAGAATTGAAGACCCAGAAATGAACCCACACACCTATGGTCACTTGATTTTTGACAAAGGAGCCAAAACCATCCAATGGAAAAAAGATAGCATTTTCAGCAAATGGTGCTGGTTCAACTGGAGGGCAACATGTAGAAGAATGCAGATCGATCCATGCTTATCACCCTGTACAAAGCTTAAGTCTAAGTGGATCAAGGACCTCCACATCAAACCAGACACACTCAAACTAATAGAAGAAAAACTAGGGAAGCATCTGGAACACATGGGCACTGGAAAAAATTTCCTGAACAAAACACCAATGGCTTACGCTCTAAGATCAAGAATTGACAAATGGGATCTCATAAAACTGCAAAGCTTCTGTAAGGCAAAGGACACTGTGGTTAGGACAAAACGGCAACCAACAGATTGGGAAAAGATCTTTACCAATCCTACAACAGATAGAGGCCTTATATCCAAAATATACAAAGAACTCAAGAAGTTAGACTGCAGGGAAACAAATAACCCTATTAAAAATGGGGTTCAGAGCTAAACAAAGAATTCACAGCTGAGGAATGCCGAATGGCTGAGAAACACCTAAAGAAATGTTTAACATCTTTAGTCATAAGGGAAATGCAAATCAAAACAACCCTGAGATTTCACCTCACACCAGTGAGAATGGCTTAGATCAAAAACTCAGGTGACAGCAGATGCTGGCGAGGATGTGGATAAAGAGGAACACTCCTCCATTGTTGGTGGGATTGCAGACTGGTAAAACCATTCTGGAAATCAGTCTGGAGGTTCCTCAGAAAATTGGACATTGAACTGCCTGAGGATCCAGCTATACCTCTCTTGGGCATATACCCAAAAGATGCCTCAACATATAAAAGAGACACGTGCTCCACTATGTTCATCGCAGCCTTATTTATAATACCCAGAAACTGGAAAGAACCCAGATGCCCTTCAACAGAGGAATGGATACAGAAAATGTGGTACATCTACACAATGGAATATTACTCAGCTATCAAAAACAACGAGTTTATGAAATTCGTAGGCAAATGGTTGGAACTGGAAAATATCATCGTGAGTGAGCTAATCCAATCACAGAAAGACATACATGGTATGCACTCATTGATAAGTGGCTATTAGCCCAAATGCTTGAATTACCCTAGATCCCTAGAACAAAGGAAACTCAAGACGGATGATCAAAATGTGAATGCTTCACTCCTTCTTTAAATGAGGAAAAAGTATACCCTTGGCAGGGAAGGGAGAGGCAAAGATTAAAACAGAGACTGAAGGAACACCCATTCAGAGCCTACCCCACATGTGGCCCATACATATACAGCCACCCAATTAGACAAGATGGATGAAGCAAAGAAGTGCAGACTGACAGGAACCGGATATAGATCTCTCCCGAAAGACACAGCCAGAATACAGCAAATACAGAGGGGAATGCCAGCAGCAAACCACTGAACTGAGAATAGGTCTCCCGTTGAAGGAATCAGAGAAAGAACTGGAAGAGCTTGAAGGGGCTCGAGACCCCATATGTACAACAATGTCAAGCAACCAGAGCTTCCAGGGACTAAGCCACTACCTAAAGACCATACATGGACTGACCCTGGACTCTGACCCCATAGGTAGCAATGAATATCCTAGTAAGAGCACCAGTGGAAGGGGAAGCCCTGGGTCCTGCTAAGACTGAACCCCCAGTGAACTAGACTATGGGGGGGGGAGGGCGGCAATGGGGGGAGGGTTGGGAGGGGAACATCCATAAGGAAGGGGAGGGGGGAGGGGGATGTTTGCCCGGAAACCGGGAAAGGGAATAACACTCGAAATGTATATAAGAAATACTCAAGTTAATAAAAAAAAAACGTTGAGAGAGGGGCACTTGGTATCATCTGGGGGGATTTAAGGTATTTTTCTTCTGTATTGAATAAAATTTCTGTTCTCCTAAAAGTCAAAGATTTTTCTGCTTGTTGTTATTGTTACTTGAAAACAAACACGGGTCTCGTCTTAAAGGAAATAAAAAATACTTAATGCTGCAGCCTTATGAGTAACCATGGCATGGAAACACAGATTTACCTTATCTCAGACTCCATGTTCGAGAAAAGAAGCAGTTTCATGTGTCTCTGTGTGTGTCTCTGTGTATATATGATTACAGCACACACACACACACACAGACACACACACACGCTTACGGCACAAATAAATAGTCATAAATCAAGGAGATAAAGAGAACTGGGAGAAGGTTTGTATATGTCTAAGACACTATCTGATGACATTCTCAGCTGTTGGTTTGGGGGAAGCTAGTAGTCTGCTATGTGGATAGCTTCTAACGGGGTTTGTTTATTATTATAAGGAGTTAATGCAAAGCCTCTATGTAGCTTTTATTCTCAGATGCAAGTTCAGATGCAGTGTGGCAAGGAATGGCGGTGTCTGAAGGTGAAAACCGGCCCAGGACAAATGGCTTCTGAACCTATGAGATTCCGATCTCTTCACAGCGCTGACAGTCCAGCCTGTCAACCAGTCTGTGAATATGCGGGCTCCTTCCAGCAGTCCTGTGTTTACGCCCACACACAGCTTCTTATCTGGGGTCTCCTTCACACAGTTGATAGCTGTGCGAGCTCTTTCCATGACCACATTTACGTGAGAGTAGGTTTATATGGCACCATTTGAAATGTTGTCCATTTTCCATGTCTGTGTTTTGTATCAACAGAGAGATCCAGGACAGGGATGTGTTGACATCTAAGTCACCAGAGCTCAAATGGTAAAATATGAATATGATTTGTCCTAATGCCATGCTATTTAGAATATTCTAGCTGTCCCTGCGAAGTGTAGCATGCTGCTAGCATCCTTTCCACGTCTCTACATTCCTAGAGACAAGAGTTCATGATGTTACTGAGACCTGTGGGGACCCTTGTGCTGCGTGACAACTGGTGCTGAAGAAGTTGCAGTTCCCTATCGTGAATTCATAGACTTGTTAATAAATTAATTGAGAAATGGAGTCAGAAGAAAGCTCAAGGACAATTTTTATTCAATTTAAAAGAGGAAACTTTTAGGGGAGGCAGGCAGCTGTCCAGAAGCTAAAAAGAGGGAGAGAGAACGGTGTTGTTACAAAGTTGTCATGTGGCAAAGGCGGGTGGGGCAGCCAAAGAGACACAGCCAGAAACCCAAGGGCATGAGAAAAGAGCATGTTTAGGGTTCAAGGAAAGGTAGGACGCAGAAAACTGAAAAGTTACACTTTTCTGAGCAGGTTCTGAAGTGTTGTGGGGAGAAAGCTCTGCTAGGTTCCGCAGTGCAAGGCTGGGTTTCTGGGAGAGACCGGACAGGCACATCATCGCGATGGAAGATACTTACTGTTCTTTCCATCTCCTCAGCACTGCTTCAGGAAAATGAGCCTGCTGGAGGGGTTGTCCCCTTGCCAGGTGACTGACAGGCCCAACAGATCTAATTCTTAGGGACAATAAGTAACATCTATTCTTTAGTGCTGTTCACAAGGTCCTGTTGCCACCTCTCCCAGGGGTGGATTTTCCATTCTTCTTCAGTGTCCTTACCCACTGAGCCATTTCTCCACCTATCAGATGGAGATAGCTTTTGCTAAAACCACCTCAGCAGAGTTCTGATATCCTGCGTAACAGACTCTAACACTACAGACAAACACACAAACACGTACACACACACGCACACCTACAGGCACACGCACACCGCAGAGTCTCTAAAAGCCTTTAAGAGAAATTTTAAATTGGAGAGTAGATACATGCCCACTTATCATGAAAACCCAGACCTAAAAGGACAAGGGAATTTCCTACTTGGAAAGGAATAGGTTCATTTTCTTTCACAACTGGCAGGTCACTGGCAGTCAGAGCAGGAACTCAAGCAGGGGAGTAATCTGTGAGCAGAACCTGTGGAGGAACCCAGATTCCTCCTCATGGGGTGCTTCTTCGACTTTCTTACACCACAGAGAGCCACCTGTCCAGGGATGGCATCTCCCGGACTGAGGAAGACGCTTCCACATCAGTCATTAATCAAGAAAAGGCCTCCACAGACTTTCCTACCCTTGGATGAGGCCATTTTCCCAATTGTAGTTTGACTTCACAGATGACTATAGCTCCTGGCAGGTGACACATTAACAAACACCTACACCTGATATGATCTTCTTCCAAGATATTTTCACCGCAGTGATTTGGCTGTGCGTGTGCTATGAGGTCAGAGGTCACCAGGAAGGTGGTGGTCCCTCTTGACAACATGGGTGCAGGGTATTGAACTCACATTGTCAAGCTTGGGGCAGGTGACTTTGCACATTGATGCCACTCTGGTCACTTTCTAATGGGGATTAAGAAGTTAAGAGTTAGGGGGATGTTGGCCCAGAACTCGGGAAAGGGAATAACAATCGAAATATAAATAAGAAATACTCAAGTTAATAAAGATAAAAAAGAAGAAGAAGAAGTTAACAGTACCTTCGTTTGGAAGACAGTATAAACATATCTGTCTAAGGAAAGGTTAGAAAAATCCAAATTATGTGTGTTGAATTGAGATAATCAGCTTCTGTTTTCATTTGCTAGCATTGACATAGTTCCCTGCTTACTAATCCTGAACAGACTCTGGATTTTTATCTCAGTCTAAACTTCCAAAATTAACCTTTGAAAGTACTGAATCCAGAGTACACCACCAGGGGGCTCAAACTATCTTGGAATTCACATTTCAGAATGACCTTGGAAAGGAAAAACAGGCAAACAACAACAGCAACACAACAGAGGGAAGCAGTGGTCCCGGAACTCCACCGTCATCATCTTCAGCAGGCAGGTTAGAAGTAATCTGAGGAGGCCTGTCAGAGAGTCTTAGAGTGGTGGGAACGTTAAGCATTCAGTGAATCTAAGAGCACTGCTGTTCTTTCAGGAGCCTTGGGTTTGATGCTTAGCACCCACATGGGTGCTCACACCCATCTCAATCCCCACTTGTAGGGATCTAATACCCTATCCTGGCCTCTGAGGGCAGGGTCAGTGGTGACACCGTACATAGACATGCATGTAGACAAACACCTCTACACATAAAAATAAGAAATCTAAAATAATGCAGTAAAATGGCGAGGCTGCACATATATTAGTTATTTTTGAAGCATTCTAGAGACAAATTTATTTTAGGTCAGTGGGTCATTTTGCAGGCTTAAACAAAAGTTAATGCGGAGGTGACTTATTCTAGGTAAGCATGATGTGGTGGGTGACTGACAGGGATTCTATGCCAGGCCACCAGTGGGCACAACCTTCCTTCTGCTGTGCCTTAGGAAGTCCTGGAAGCAGGAGGTATGGAGTATCTCAGCGACTGGGGTGCCTAAACTCTACGTGCATCTCCTTAGGATGGGAGATCATACTAAGCCATGCTGTTTGTGTAGCCTTCCACTGTGAGTCTCTGTGGTATCCTGTGGCCAGACAGCCCCTGGTGCTGTTGTTAAATCTCTGCTCACTAGAGTCTCCCAGACTGGTCTGGATAGAGAAGCTATCTCTTCTCCTTGGTGTGCAGGGGATGCATATAAGGATCAAGCTCCAATAGGACCATTGCTTCAAACAGGAGAGCAGCCTGCATCAGGCCAGTCATCATAGGCAGAGCGTAATACACAAATGTGGCATAAGAGTGTTAAATTCATTCAGAGCACACTCTCAAACGCTAAAAGGACAAATCAACAGGACCGCTCCCTAGGGACAGCCGAGAGAGCAGAGAGTGTTTCTCTTGCCTTCACAAATTACAACAGAATTCCCCTAACAAAATTAGCTCCAATTATCAAGTAAGTAAATATGTTAATGTCACAATAAAAACCAGCACCTGAATGTTTATTCAGACATCACGGGGCAGAAATAACATCAGCTGGCACAGCCGTGACTCAAGAGGAGTAGAAACAGCTTTCGTCCTACGAACACGGAGTTAAAGATTACCTAGTGACAGATGTCAAAGCAGACTATGGAGAAAAGCAGTCAGACCTAGTGTGCTGCCAAAGTAAGTCAGAGCTGTCCTGTCACATAAACAGGTGTCTAACAACTGGACAAAGCCTCCAAGGCACAGGCCTTCCACACATAACATCTTTACACATTGACACGGAGAGGACAAAACAAACCAGGGTCCAGATGGCATGAGAGTGGGGACCGCAGTGCACGGTATCAAGATAACAGTGAAGTAACTTGGCACAGGAACTCAAAATGCTGCCTCACCTGTACAACAAGGGGAACTTGTGCAGGAAATGCCCAAGAAATAAAATCGGGACAGAGCTGCTATATCCATCACTGAGACTGGCCCAGTATCCCTGAGCCCTTGAGGTCTCCCTGCTCACTATCCCACTCCCTCGTGTGTATTTTCTTCTTAACAAACTATTTCTATTTATAACCAGGTGTCCCTAGCCCATTTCTTTAGCCCAGGGCATAGTAAGAATCATCAGATGTCTTCCAAAGTGACCCACAACGATACCAGCCAGAACAGAAGACCAGCAGGTCTCCAGATCCTAAAGACAAAATCCCTCTCCCCATGATCCAAATCAGTCCCCAGGGCAGGATGCCTTTCGCAGCCCACTCTTTAGATCTGAGAAAGACATGGACTTTACTGAGGAGTGAAGGGTGAGAACAGAATGATGAGGGAAGGAGATAAGGAGGCAAGAAAGTCGGGAGAGAAAAGTGGAAAGGAAGGAAACAAACAGGCAATGAAAGGACAATCTTGGCCGGCCAGCCAAAAGCAATTCCTACGTCCGGTTCACAGAGTTAAGTGACGTGTCCTGAAATGTGTCCGTCCTGGGCCAGGTTCTCTGCCTACCCAGGCAACTGTGGACTTGTGGAGACTGCCTGTGCTTCACCTCTAGGCTTTGGAATGACATTGGGCCACCCTGGATACTGAGCCTTGTTTTTATGGTTTTTTCCAGATGTGTAACTCCCCTTTGTGTCCTCTGGATTCACGTAGCAGGGCCACGTCTCAGAACTGGGACACAAGGAGTACCTAAACCTGAATAACTGTGAAGGAAGCCTGGCCAGAGGCTGGTGTTTTTACTACTTTGTGTAAGTAGCTGGGCAAAGGTTCAAATTAAAAGATTCCTGTGAGAACCACAAGTACACAATTCAAATTATATGCTACATTCAACCAACAACAAGAAAGTAGTGATCAGGGACCTAATAAAAAGCCATACTCCTTTTTAGAGGACCCTAAGAAGACTATACAAACTTATATTCAATCTAGCATTAATAACTCTGAATGTAAAACCACTTAATGCAATAGAAGAATCTGCAATGATGCGTGAGTGAGGCTCTGATCTACAGCTTTAGCAGAATGTGATTAGGAGTCATTTTACTGCGTGTTTCTTTAGCAGAACAGTGGTAATTGGTTTTCCCTTAACCTATGGCATCTCTAGTTACAGGTTCTTGGGCACTCAGGCAGTGTCATTCATGACTTCTGTTTAGTTAGGGTTGTACTGCTGTGAACAGACACCATGACCAAGGCAAGTCTTATAAAAGACAACATTTAATTGGGGGTGGTTTACAGGTCCAGAGGTTCAGTCCATTATCATCAAGGCAGGACATGGCAGCATCCAGGCAGGCATGGTGCAGGCAGAGCTGAGAGTTCTACCTCTTCAACTGAAGGCTGCTAACAGAATACTGCCTTACAGGAAGCTAGAATGAGGGTCTTAAAGCCTACACCCACAGTGACACACCTACTCCAGCAAGACCATACCTCTTAATAGTGCCACTCCTTGGGCCAATCTTATTCAAACTATCAGAGCTCCATCTTGTAGAGTGGACATTAATTCCAATCAGAGAATGGTTGGTTGTTCCCACATTTATGCCACCATTGCACAAACATACAATGTAGGAAGGCTACTGTTGTAGTTTTGAGGATTTAGAAATGGGGTGGTAGTTACATTACCTCTCTGGTCGACAGCAGAGTACTTTTGGGGAAGAGTAGAGGTAAAGGCTCTAGTTAGATACCTGCTGGACTTATCTGTTTGTCTTCTATAGTTGGGCTGTGCTATCAGATTGTGGAGAACAATCTGTAGCTTTGACAATAGCCTCTGTTCTTTACATGCCCATGGAACCTTGTAGCCAACAGTTTAGCGAGCTATAACTCATTGCTGGTACTGGAGGTTTCCCTCGATGTAAGATAACTAGTTAAGGAATTACCTCTTCCATTATTTGATGACTCTATTTAAATTTGTTTCATGTCTGTCTATATTTTAAGAAACTTCTAAAGTTTCCAGAAGAGCCCTCAAATGACCCTTCATGCTAATTTTCCTTACCATGGGACATTCACTCCCTTTCCCCTTTAATTGACATGCTCCTGTCTCATTCTGTCTCTCCATAGACATTTCCCCTTTTTTGGGAAGTTGAAAAGATATCATTTCATCAAGGTTAGACTCCATGCGTGTATTCCTGACGATTCTGATAAAGTTGCATGTTACAAAACCTACAAAATCAGGTTCAAACCACACCAGGATTTTCCGTGAAAACTTGGAATTTAGTCTCCAGATTATCATGTAGCCAGTCAGTTATCTCATGTTAGTGGTGATCATGTTTTAGTCACTGGAGTTCGCAGACTGAACGGGCATTTTAATTTTATCTTTTTTCTTTGCAACTCATCCACCATCTCATGATGGGCTTGCAGAAACATAATTCCATCTGTCTCCTCCATACATGAGATTGTCTTTCAGGTAGAAAATGAACTAGAGTGGAGAATCCATTATTCAGGAGCAGCCAGACCAACTCCTTTCCCAGTACCTCAATGATTTTAGGGACTTATCTTCTAGAGGGAATTGCCGGGCATATATTCGTGGATTAGAGGAGATGTGAAAGTCATTAAGTATGAATTCCGTCCATATAATCAGCACTTTACAAACCCAGGAAGTGAAATGCTGGACTTTAATTACCCACAGAGAAGAAACCCAGGACACGTGATCTAAAAATTATTTCTGGCCTTGGGACAGGTCAAGCCAGTGGTGTATGGAATTCTGACTGCTTAAAGCATCATAAGATAGTTATGGGAGAAGATTTGAGGTAGAGCAAAAACATTGCCCTCTGACATAAGCATTATGTCAAATGGGCTTGTAGATCATGTAGGCATGACAATGGCCATCTGGGAAAGCCACAGGTCCTAGAAATTCCAAGAAATCTTTCTGAAATGTAGGTCAACACACTGGTGACTTTGGCCATTAAAATTCTGGCACCTTTGCATGTAGGGCAGCCTTGATGGCACAACCACAATCATGAGGTCAGACTCTCTGGCCTGTATCTCTTGTAGATGTACCTCCATGGTTACTTGGCCTTCCTGGTGAATCTCCTTCATGCTCCTTCAAATAACTGTGATCTGAACTCTGTTAGATCTCTCTGTTTTTCTGGACTATAGGCTGACATTCCTCACCCAGAAACAGACCCTACCCCAGTGAGGGGAGCTGTTTCTCCTCTTTGCTCTCAAGGACCTGCTGCTCTCCATGGCCCCGTCTGTTTCTTCTAGTCACCATCAATTTGCTCCATCGTTAGCCAACAAGCTAATAACTAGCAGGTG
This sequence comes from Rattus norvegicus, assembly GCF_021556685.1. NCBI lineage: Eukaryota > Metazoa > Chordata > Mammalia > Rodentia > Muridae > Rattus > Rattus norvegicus. The sequence goes on along the minus strand of NC_141554.1, from coordinate 106,502,189 downwards.
ATCTTCCTGAAATGACGTCCCCTTAGATTGAGATCTATGGCAAGGCTCTGATAGGCAAGGCCAAGGAGAAAATTGTTTTAGAAAAGATTCCTGCTAGTAATGTGCTTTTCCTGAATTATCATATAAAAAAGAATCACTAGGTATTAGTCCACCCACCACTTTTCAGCCGATCTCTACAGAACTACAAAGATGAACTGTGTTGCAGTGATGCCATATAGACCATAGATGACTTCTTAATTCTTAATGATGATCCTAGAAGAATTCCTAAAATTGTATCAGTATTTGTTAAGATCTTTTATAGTGGGACCGCTGTTAGGTCCTTTTCTGGTAGTCAAAACTTCAATAAGAACTGTCAGTCTCCCATGTGTCACCAGTTAATTGCCATAGTAACCAGACTTTCTCCTCCTCAGAGCACATTCCAAGAGGTTGTAAAACAATTAACCGAAGGTCATAAAAAGGGAATTAACGATTTATTATAGATGCTAGGACAAAAGAAAATATCAACTGGGGTTATCTATACAAAACTTAACTAATAACGTAGTTATGGTTTTTAACTCCCAATGAACCTGTGGAGTTGTGTCAGATTATGGGATTAATGGGGTCTCCGGTCTGCTCTACCACAGGATTCAGGCCACTCTGGGAGGCGGGATACAGGAAGTTTGACCATGCTTCCCCCACGCCACTGCCAGGAGGGTGTGGGTCTGTGGGAAGCCACTGGACCCCGTTCAGGAGATGGGGAAGCACAGTCTGAGTGCAGGACACAGCAGGAGCTGGCTCAGGGGTCCCCAGGCCTGCAAGGAGGCTGGGGCCTTCTGGTTCTCAGGCTCTTGGGCACCCAGGCAACACAGAAGAGCTGAGAACTAAGTGGGGTCCTGCAGGGCTGGGTCTAGACCAGGGCCGAGAGGGGCAAGAGGGGGAGCTCTGGCTGGTCCCAGGGGCATAGTCCTTGGCTGCTGTGTGGTAGGCTGGAGGTTAGTGGCACTGCTGCTGGGAGTGCAAGGAAGCTTTCTTTGGGAGGTTAGAGGGCAGCTCTGTAGGTGAAGGCCTTCTCTGTGGCTCCCCACAGCAGAGCCTGATGAAAAGAGGTGGTCCATGGCTTCAAGGCATTTAGTGTCATGGCGGAAAGTGGATGAGTAAGTCTGTACCCCTTCTCAGAGTGAGCCTGAGATAAAATACAATTTGCAGGGAGGAGTGTCTGGGAAGGGGAATTCATTGGCTAAGCCTTCAGGCCTCTAGGTACCTCATTATAATGGAGATCTGTCTTGAGCCCATGTGACCTGTGGTCAAGTCCTCTACCTATGAAGAGGCTTGAGGCATTACCCTTACAAGACTGATGGTCACAAATCTATGGAGGGCTGTGGTCTATTGAGTGGCCCGTTTTCCTGGGAGTCAGGCAAAATGCCTACCACCCCTCAGGGTCTCCAGGGTTCAAGCCTCCTCATCAGGAACCAGGGTGTCTTTCATTGTCCCATATCAGGAGATGAATGCTTAGTCAGATAATTACTCCTAATGGATATGTATGCAAGCATTCCCTGCTGTAAACTTATTTCAATTTATGATTTAAATTTTATGTGTAAACTTGTGACCAACTTTTACCATGTGATCATGTATTCTAAAGGATGTATATGTACTGGGGACAAAGAGAAGGGTGCAAAGAAGAATTTTCCCTTATCGCCCTTTTTTATTTATTCTGTTTTTCCCATTTTCTTAGAGAGCTTTCATAGGAAACTTTGTATAACTTGGTAATAAACACTATAATCACTTTTAAAAGTGGCCCTTTTTCTTCCTGCCACTTCTACTAGCAGGCTGAAAGTTAGAGCCACGCAGTTCCTGCAGAGAGAGAACACAGGCTACATTATTTCATCCCCCTATGTTAGGCTACAGGTGTCAATCACCTAAGCCAGCAGCGTTTAATCCTCAGAACTAGCAAGAAAGGTTTTAGGACTCTTTACAGGTTATCATCAGCATTTCAGTATAGGCAGAGAGCTAGTGCATCCAGAGACCCTGCCTTTAAAGCCACAGCAGAGTCCTGTGTCCTGTCTCAACCCTCTTCATGCCTGGAGGCTTCCTCATTGCTCTACAAAGAAATTGTCTTCCGCATAATCCTGCACGGGGTCACAGAGCATTCTCTCTTTTTTTTTTTTTCCGGAGCTGGGGACCGAACCCAGGGCCTTGCGCTTCCTAGGCAAGCGCTCTACCACTGAGCCAAATCCCCAGCCCCCAGAGCATTTTCCTTACCCTTAAGTTAATCCAAGTGATTTGCAAGCTCCATCCTACACGTGTCCAGCTGTGCTCACAGCAGAACTCATGGCTACCAAGCTGCAGGAAACTACTCCAAGATTCACTCTTTTGAACGGTGAGAGATCTGACCACATATCTGGGCAGCAGAAATTGCTCTTGAAGGGAGAGAGGGCGTCTACAAAGAACTGTGTCCCTTCTCAGAGCCCTCAGCATGCACTATAAGTAACTGTCAAAGAATCACAGCAGTGTGATTTCACTGCAGACATTGAGTCTTGTCCCTTTCCAAAAGACATAGTGTGAAAACAGCAGAGGACTCTACTGTATGCATGTGATCATGTGTGTTCACATGTGTTCATGTGTGTGTGCATGTGTGTACATAAATATGTGACCATGTGTAAATATGGGTGTGGATACAAAGTCTTCCAAAAGACACTAGTTAGCGGGAGTCTTTGACATGTGAGGTCTTCTCTCTTCATGGGTGAGTCATGAGAAAAAGAAGCCACTATACAAACTGTATGAATGGAGTCCAAAGACCCTCCTGGATACTACAAACCATTCACATCAGTGACAGGCATTCAAGTGCCAGGACCTGAGGCACAGACAGTGGTCTAGTCAGGGTCTAAAGTATCCATCTTGGCTTATCAGCAGCTGGAGGGCATCCCTGGAGTCATATTCATCATGTGACCCTCCACACTTTCCTTGAGCTGAGAGTTGGTCCACAGATGCTGCTCTGCACGGTTGTTTTAGACAGGAGACTGGCACATATGGGGAGCTAGTTTCTTAAGGAATTTGAGGAAGCCTGACTGTGTTCCAGAACTTAGGAGGTCAGGCCACCATTGTCATGTGGTGCATCCAAAGGGCTAGAGATTTGGAACATGGTCTTATGGATTCTAGTCAAGCCTGAACTGCACCACTAAGGTACTTACCACTCAGTCAGGTCTCCAGATGGCTCCCTGTGAAGCCTATGGCAGGCTGTATGGCCAAGAAGGAAGAGTTCAGACAGCAATCTCATCTGTGATCTCCACCCCTGTGAGGTGTCTTGTACTGGATGGGGCTTGCTCTGACTTCAGAAGGCAGCATTTCTTACGTCTGGAATCTTCTCCATAAGATGACCTTGGCACCACTTGGCTGTCGTAGTTCACGTGTTGGACTGAGGATGGCCGGTATGTGTGGCCACTTCCCACTCCCAGCTTGCTTTAGCTCTCCAGAAGATCCAAATCATCCCTGCTGTACTCTGCCCTGGACAGTCCCTGACTGCACACACCCACCTAAAGGTCTGCCAGCTAACGTGGGCCTGACCCGTGCCTGTTTACTCACTTTGGCTATCGGGGTCAGCAGAACCACTGGGGCTGCATGGGTCATTGTGGTGCTTGAGAACTCGCAAACAGGCCATTTTTGTGCATGTTCACAACCTGAAATAGCCTGAACAGCCTGCCCAATTTAACTTAGTTCCTTTCCAATCTGACTCCCTGACGATGCTGTGTTTACAGCCGAGACTTCATGAATGCTGGACGTGAGATTCCTTTCTGCAGGTGAAGTTCCAGGAGCATCTTCCTTGTGCTACAAACATCTCAGTCAGACTTTGCTAACATATGTAAACATACATGTGAGAGCCCTTGGACCATCTTCACGCCCTGAAGAGTCTCCCTAGGGAAATGCACTTGGAGATGGGCCTGCTTATTTTACCAGTCGGGCTGCTGATCATGTAAGGGAGGCTGGTGATTGTTCTACTCAAGACCCAGTTCTGGTTACCCCTAAGGAATGTGCTTGTGGCTCTCGAAGCAGTCCTTCATGTAAATGAAGGGTGTGCTTGAACAATTCACAGGCCTATTGTTCTTCTAGCCTGCCAAGTGCTCCCCTTATGGCCTGGGTGAAAAATGACCAGAGTCCTGTTCCACAAGGCTCAGGTGGCAAAGTGCCAGTGCAAGCTGTCTTGAGAGAGGCTTTGCTATAGCATGGCCTTCTAGTGACAAAGCTCTGTTCCGACAGCAACCAGCTCTCTTTGCTGTGTAATGTGCTCAGGGTGTGTGCAGTGTTCAGTAGGACCCGTGCTGACATGAATGCAGGGTGCCTGGCTGTTTGCCTGCCTTCCCTTCACTGAAGACACCAGGACATGAGGGGGAAATCTCACAGCTGATAATTAGGAAGGGAAATGTCCGTGTTCTTATATATTGGCATATTTAAGGAAAGGGGAATATTTCTTAAAGGCCTTGTTTACCAATCATGGCCAATCATTGGCATTAGCTGCGATTTATATTCTGTTAACTCCTGCACCACTGCCCACGCTTAGTTCTTTTTTCTCAGAAACCTGACTGGGATGGGAGCCTGGGAACATTGTTATTTTTTTTTTAAATGTGATTCTCCCACCAACCCCGTGATGGGTCGCAGCAGTTTGTGTGGTGCAGGCTAAGCAGTAGAGCTCCATGCCAGATCCCACACATTTCCCACCGCACCCGCTGCCAGGATACATAAGAGGAAGGTTAACAGGAATGGAGCGACAGAGCCCAAGCGCTGCTCAGAGACACTGTAGGCAAAGCCCGCCCCTGCCAAGATGGACGTAAAGCCCACCCACCAAGAAAAAAAAAGCTGCAGGAAAGGATAAAGCATTAGACAAAAAGTGCAGATAAAAGGGAAGAGGGAATGGGGGGGGTAAGGGGGGAAGACCCATAAGGGGGAGGAGAGGGGATGTGGGCTTGTGGACAGGAAACCGGGAAAGGGAATAGCATTTGAAATGTTAGTAAAGAAATATATCTAAAAAAAAAATTAGCCAAGTTAGCGATCTGAATTAGATTCGATGTTGAGAAGAGCCATTCCAGAAAGAATGGGAGAGGAATAGGAGAAGGGGAGGGGTGATCAAAAGTCATCATACATGTGTATGTCTGTTGAGGAAATAAAAATATTTTAAAATAAATAAGATTCAAAAAAAGGGGGGAAGGGGGGAAAGAAGAGTAAACAAGCTGAAGTGGCTGCCAAGCAAGCTATAGATCTGCCTGCAGAAAGTGGACAGACGGAAAACCAGAGTCCAGACTCTGAAGGAGAAAAAGAAGGCAAATCAGCCAAGCATCCATCCCCTCTGTGGTCCATCAGTGGTCCCTGCCTCCCTTCTTGTACAACCCAGAGGAATATTTGTATCAACGATTTTGTAAATGTGAATTTTTAGTAGCTCTAGAAACATTTTAAATGCTGCCCACCTCATCCCATTTTTTAAGTATAAATGGTTTTTTCAAAAGAGGTTAAATCATTTACTGGCTGTTTATTTATTGATTGATTGATTTTTGGTACAACCAGAAATAGCAGGATACTGGATCAGGAGAGGCTGTGACTGTCTCGGGGGTCGCCATGACATTCCATAGAGGGGGCTAGATTTCTATCCTACAGGACAAAGCATACTAAATGGCAGTTTAGGGTCCCAGTCATGCATTCGTGACTGGAATATTTTCAGTTATATCTGGTCCCGTGTTTCCAGTAGAACTATTTTGTAAGAAAGCCAGTCTTTGGTCCTCTGCGAGCCAGGAGGATAGATCTGATATACATCAACCTAATTTTGTCTTTTCTAAGATGTGTGTGTGTGTGCGTGTGTCTGTCTGTGTGTATGTGTGTGTGTGTGTGTGTGTGTGTGTGTGTGTGTGTGTGCCTTGTGCCCATTGGTTCTGTCTTCCTTCATGTTCTATTTTGGATGATGTTGCCTGAAGCAGAGGATTTTCCTTTGTGTTATTCCTCGGTAATGTTCTGGGAGAGAGTGACCACCACCTGCAGATCTATGTAACCTCAGATTTTTCCGCTCACACCAAAGTTCCCGAAATAATGACTGCGAGGCTGAATTGTTTAAGAACAGTTACCCAAGTCAAAAACTCTATCTTGTTTCAGCTATCGCTCAAATCAAGCATCCTGTTTATTATATCCTAAGGCCTTCCACACGTTAGTTTCCTCTCTTCAGATTCATGAGACCATCTTGTGCAGTTTGAGATCAATCTCCTGCTATGCCGGAATCTACCCAGAATCCCAATCTCTCTAACAGATGTCCATCTTCTAACCCTGCCTCAGCTCACTGACCCTAGACTTTATCGTGAGAGGTGATGCTTCCACACACAAATGATTGTCTTTACAGATCTGTTCCTATGCGGTAGGAATTTGCCTTTTGATCACCGTAAGCAATGTTTCTATAGCAGATGATTATAGGTTGATGTCATTATGCAGGTGAAGGCAGGTTCAAGATAGAACGAGGCCTGGCGTTGGATGAGAAGGAGGGATGGGCAGGAGAAAAGTTTGAGAGAGGCGGAGGAGGCCGGAGTGGGGAGACAGATGAGAGAACATGGCGGCAGACTTTAAGATTCTCCTCTGTGCCTCGATACAGGTTGTTATGATCATTCTTAAGGGATGGATGTGTACAGGATTTTGTGTTGTAGTTGGATCAAAGGATATTGTGTGATGTGTTTATTTGGTTTATTTGTGCTTATTTTCGTTTCTCTGACTTTCATGTGGTGACTTAATTGAGTTCAAGAGAGTGTATGGTGGCCAGAAGCACCAGGCCAGTCAAGGAATTGGGATGTATGTGCCTGGCGTGGTGGAAACCACCCAAAAGAGATGTGAGTGAGGGTAGGGTGGGCTGACAGGGTGCCGCATTGGAAATGCTCACAGACAGTTGTCCCGCGCGACCTCGCCAGCAAGAAAACACGTGGGGACATACGAATCCTTGCTGCAGCTAAAATGTTTATTGAATCTTTAAGGAGAGGCGCCGCGCGCTGGCATGGTGCGGCTTATATACACCCTAGCGTGGCGCATCCACACCTGATTGGTCGCTTACCCATGATCTCATTAGGTACGCCCCGGAGTGGACAAAGACCTGGCACGAAGGCACTCTTGCACATGTGCACACAGTTAACTTCCTGAAAGGAAGTCGGCTGGCGCGGCGGAGGCCAGCGCCATCTTGTGTAGCTCGGCCTTCCACGTGGGGTGCAGTGGAAGCCAGCACCATCTAGTGGTGGCAAATATTATTGCAGCCCTCTACATCTCCCCCTTATTATTTTATTAATTAATAACAGTAAATTATTGTCCAGGCTGGTCTAGGTCCCTGCAGTTACGTCCATCTGCTGTGGCTCCTGTCTTAGGTCGTTCCTCTATGTCACAGCCTTATTGAAGGGTAACCCTATCGCCACCGGGCCCTGTGTACTGTGCATGAGGAAAGTTGCCCGTCTCTGGATACCACAGTGCTGTGTGACAGTAACTATTAATGACCTAGGGCGAACTCTAAAAAGAGGCCAGCCAGAAGATGAGTTAGTGGGGGAATAATGATCACCCTATCGCATGCAATGAGGAAACCTCAGCAATGTGGAAGGGCTGATCAAAGAATCATTGAGTCTCTCTCTCTCATCCCAGTGCAATGGATCCACAGATCTATGGGGTGCAAGAGCAGAGAACTCAGATACCGACTAATTTTTGAGGATAGATAACCAAATTTTAGGGGAGGCCCCTTGTTCAATGGCCACAAGTGCTTGAGTGATAACGGCCTTGTCACGTTTCTGTTGAGATCTGAGTTTGCAAACCAACCATAGCATGAACACTAATCCACAGCATAGGGCTGCACCAAACAGAGCCACTCCCGATAAGTAGTGGGCACCTCATTTGGTTCACTTCAGCTGTTACCACCAAGGGCCGTAGTCAAGCCGCTCCTATAATAAAATTTTAGAATTCCCAATTGTTAGTAACTACTCCAGAAAGTTCACCCACTGTGCTTGTCTAACAATAGATTGGGGGAGGATAGCTCCAGACACTGCAGACACAATGTCTGCAGCAGTACTGGCTGCTACAATAGCAGCGAAAGTGTCAAGGTCTTTTCCAGGACAGTTCAGGATCAGTCATTTTTCTCTGGAACAACCAGCAGACAATGGAACCATTTTTGAGATCTGTACAACCAGGGCAGAGTTCCCCAGTCCACAGCAGCTTTACGCAGGTGGCATTCCTGTGAAGCTACAGTCTGTAAAATGACAACACCAGTTAAGGCAGCAAGAGTCACCAGGGAAATGAGGGGGGCAGCAATGGCTGGAGTCCAGTCTTCTCCAGCAAGCAGCAGTGCACAGAGGGTCAGAGAGCAGGCCATAGTAGGACGGGACACATGCAGCGGTAACACTGACTTCAGCAATGGCAAAATCTCTGTGATGACAAAAGATGAGGGGGAATCTTCTATCTTCCTCTCAGGGCAGAGGAATGACTCCAGGGACCCGAACCAGGAAAGCTGAATCTTCATGCAACCAGGATCAGCAAGTCTCACCAACCACCTCTGGCAGCTGGCATACTCTTGTAGCATCCTGTAGAAAAACACACAAACATGCCCTCTTCCCCATATAAAATATCTGGACAGGATCATGTCAATAAGTGGATCTCTCTATTTCACCTAGGCAGAAGTATGCCTAGTTGTAGGGTGCCATAAACTTTGGCATCCAAATTTTAAAATTGAAATAAAAGGAGCATTATTTAGCATACAGGGATAACTCCCCCTTTTTATTTATTAAGATATAGTAAAGATATTATTTATTAAGGTAAGTCCTCGAGGATTAAATTGAGGACACTGAGCACTTGTATTTATAAATTGACTTGTATACCAAATTATTGTCTCCAGCATTATTGTTTTGGATATATAAAGAATGAGATTTTTTGACTAATTGTTCCTATGTAAGGCCTATAATCTGCCTGGTATCATTGTCCTCCCTTGTTAAGGAGTCCAGGCAATCCAGTTTGAGTTCTTAAATGGCCTATAAAGGAACAGTATTTAGTGTTCTTAACCACTAAGCCATCTCTCCAGCACCTCACAAACTTTATTTACTTAAACATAAGCATTAATTAGAAATGCCAAATCCTGTAAATATTGTCTAATTTCAGTCTTACTAGAAATCCCTGAGCTGGCAGGGCGAGGCTGAGAATTTAAAGTAAGCAAATGGAGTCTTCTTCTTTTCATATCAACTCTATTACCATTTTCAAAGTTAGGTATGAGTCTAAGGTTTAATTTAGTTGTCTGAGCCAGAGCACTGAAAGGACAGTGAGTTGTCAGACATTCACACTGAAATCACTCATTGATTTTAAGTAGAAAACCTGTCTCTAATAAAGCATTAAGTAATTGAAATCAATTGTAAACCACAAGCCACACATTGGCTACCAGTATGTGAATTGAAAGCTTGATTTTTTAAACATTTTAAAAACAGTGGCTAAAGCACGGAATTTAATAATGTACTGAAGCAACAGAAACTCAAGAGAATAAACAAGTGATCCAATCATACATGTAGCCTTTTCATTAGATGAACCACCTATAAATACAGTAAGCGCATTTCCTATGGGTTGTATGCACAGATATACAGGAAGTACAAAAGCATGTAAAGAGTAAAATTGTCAATTTTGCCTGAAAAATTTGTATATGTAATAGGCCAAATATCAGTATTTTGTAATAACCAATTTGATTGCTGTTTGGACTAAGGTATGTTTCACCAGGTTTCTTTTTAAAATACTTCCATGACTCTAGCCTACAATTTTGTATTAACACAACTGAAGCTTTATCTCCAATGTGCATAACAAAGACCTAAGTCCTCTGGTAGGGTGAGGTACTTAGCCAATTAACATATCCTTAGAAGCTTAAAATTAGCTTCAAATATTCTTTTCTGGAGTAGTGCAACAGCTACTCCCCAAATATTAAAGCTCATTTTGAGAGCAAAGGTTTGTAGTAAAAATTTCCATATACACTGAAAGATTTAAAGTTCTAACTTCTTATATTGAAGAAGCAACAAAATTACATAATAAAGCTATTAGCCATTCTTTTGTAAAAATTTTTAATGATATCACTTCATGGGCTCTCTAAAATTATAAGCAAGCTCACGAAATGAAAACTCAAAATCAATCCTCTAAATCTATCTTGGAATGGCAGTTGGAGTAAACAGACTGGCTGTAGTGCTCTCACAAGTTCCAAAACCTCATCAATCTTTCATAAATCTTGTAACAATCTCTACCTGTTTGATTTTTTCTTAATTAAAAATAAGTTTGAGTTAGTCAATGTAACATTGGCAATCCTTAATCACAATCCTTAAATTCTCCTTGTAACACCAGAGCACAACCACAACTTTGGGAAGTCACCTGAGTTCTGAGTACTGACTAGGCAGCTGTTCTTGGGGCAGTGGAATTAGCATCAAAATACAGATAGCTTCAGGGCAAACCACAACTTTGGAAAGCAAAACTCAACCTCCAACCAACGATCTAGTCTCAAAATCCAGTCTCCAGTCTATCCTTCATGCTACAAAGTTTGACTGTCAATTCCTACAAATGAATGCACGATGGTATGGTCTCCAATACCTCAACAAAGAGACATTGTCCTAAATTCTTTTAGAAGCCTGGTTTCTAGGATAAGAATTCCATAAAAATATTATCTCAATTTAGATCTGTTTCCCTAGGTTGGCTCATGCCGCATGTTGTCTAGAATGACTCCATCCAAATTACCAGCTTTATGTCAACTTTCTGTTACCAATATTATACCTTTTTAACCATATCCAATAACTTGAAAGCCAATAGTCCATAACCAAGGCATGTAGAGCATATTTATACATTTAAAACCAATCAGAAACAAATTGAAGTGGCTACACATATCTTTAATATTTAGACCAAACACCATTTTTACCTTTTTAGCTATGATTTTAAGAGAAGCACCTTGTCACCTGTTGAGTCCAATAATCACAGTCAAAGATTTTTTAAGATTGACAGCCATCAGTTTTATTACCATAGAAGCTGTGAAGCTCCTGGTGCCTTTAGGATCGGTTAGTATAAACATTTAGCCACCCCCTGGGGAGCTTGCCCAGAGGACTTAGGCTTCTAGCTACAGATGTAGGCTCTAAAACCCAATTGAAACTGCTTTTTTATTTATTGTTCCCTTCTTGAAGCGAGTTAAAACCAAGTCAAGGTGTGAACGACCAGCAGATAAAGTTTTTACCATTTTTTCTTTTGAACATGAAACATAAAACATTTAAACAATGAGAAGCAAGAACCGCAGACATAAACTGACAGACATGGGGACATCTTGGTGCACCAAGGACAGACAATAGACAAAGAGGGAAAAAACCAGATGGTGTCAGCAGAGAGGTAGGATTTTCTCTTTCCCACCACTTTCACGGTGACTATCCACTCGAGTGGAGTTGCTATGGACGATGGATTGTCTCAATTCCTGGACTAGTCCATCAACGTGTTGAAACCCAATTCCTGTAAGATACTGAGATATATTACGGGATATCTGAGTAGCACAACTGACATTCACAAATGGTATGGAAGTGAAACACAGTCCTGAATATTTTTACTCACAACCCAATTACATTAACTCCATCAAGCTGTGCATGGGTATTGAGATGTCCTTTTGTTTGATTCTCCTGAATAAATTTTCAGGCGGTCTACCTCTATCAAGTCTGATCAGTATGACTCTGCGAAGCTTCCAGAGCCTAATCACACCTTTTACAAGCACAAAGACAAAATTTTTCTCCCAAAATACTGTGTTCCTTTTATCTCCTCCCTTTTTCTCTCCCGGGGCGTTTTTTCCCCAAGCTCTCGCCTCCGCATTGGAGGGGACTGTCTGCTTGTTATCTTTTTTCCTTGAGCTCTTTAATTTTTTATCCAACCCTGTTTCTGACATGCCGCCTTGCCCCTCCTCCCGCGCTCTTTGCTTTGCTGTTACAGCTGGGCGGCTCCCATGTGACCTCTGACGCTGCCTGGCGGTAGCTAGAGACTCAAAGGCCAATAGAAAAAACCCGAGGGCTGCCAAAAACGATAATAAAGGCTTCCGCCGCATCTAGCAAGGGAGTGAGGTGGAACAGATCAAGGCTAAACATTGTCTCTCAGGGTCTCACCCGCGTCCTGCAGCTTCTGGACCCTTTCCGTGAACGGAGGCTCTCCTTGACGCCGGCGATGGTGAGGCGTTTGTCCCGGGTTCTCGGCACCAAATGTCCCGCGCGACCTCACCAGCAAGAAAACACGCGGGGACATACGAATCCTTGCTGCACCTAAAACGTTTATTGAATCTTTAAGGAGAGGCGCCGCGTGCTGGCATGGCGCGGCTTATATACACCCTAGCGTGGCGCATCCACACCTGATTGGTCGCTTATGCATGATCTCATTAGGCACGCCCCAGAGTGGGCAAAGACCTGGCACGAAGGCACTCTTGCACATGTGCACACAGTTAACTTCCTGAAAGGAAGTCTGCTGGCGCGGCGGAGGCCAGCGCCATCTTGTGTAGCTCGGCCTTCCACGTGGGGCGCAGTGGAAGCCAGCACCATCTAGTGGTGGTGAATGTTATTGCGGCCCTCTACAGACAGTGGGTCAGAAAGTTCTTGGGGCAGTGTGGAGCCCCTGAGATAAATTAGTGCCAGTTCCAGTGGCCGGCTGGAGCGGAAAGTATTGAGAGAACCAGACTGCCAGGATATGCGGGAGAACTGGTTCTTCCCATTTTTATTTTTACGGCAACAGATGATCAATACTTCAAGGAAATTGCTGGCATTCTTCCAGGGTTCGTGTTCATTCATTTCATGTTCACAGTGTAGGTATGAGTGTAGGTTGGGCCTTCACAGTTGAAGAGTGAGACATCACTCTGAAAAGTACGTGCTGTCATCTGTGCTCTCCTGGTCCCTGGTCTATAGATGATCCTGCACTCAGAACAACCTGACCCTGCTACATCTCAAAGATCCCTGGTGCTGCCTTGTGTCCAGTCTGGCACTCTGCTGGGTTAGTGACAATGACCACAGCAGTACCACAGAGACCAACATCTGAGCCTGCCTGGTTCAGAGGTCCACACACCTGCCGTGAATATGAAAGGGGGCTGAGCTGCCTCCCGTCCATATAGACATGTGCACACTGTGGTTGGGAAACAGCTGTGGCCATACACTTATTTTGGTTTCTCTGACTGTGGTAGGAAGGGCATCATGAACACAAGTAGCTAGGCGAGGAAAGGGTTAAGTCCAGCTTAACCTTCCTGATTATGGTACATCATTGAGGAAGTCAGGACAGGCCTTCAAACAAAGCAGGAACCTGAGGCAGAAACTAGAGCATGGTGCATGGAGGAACTGAGACATTCCCCCTTAAAAGAAAAAAAAAGTTGAAAATTGAAAAGTTTAGGTTTCCCAAGGAAGCAGACTGGGCACCTCAGAGGGAGCTACTGACATGGATGATGATGATGGATGGCTCTGACAAGGGAGGATGAGCTCAGAGCTCAGTCGGTTCTTGGGACATCTGGTCCAGGAAAACAAGGCAGCCAGAGCTGAGTCCATTCCTGGAATTTCCTGAAGTGGAAACGTTAAAGGTTCTTTGCACAGTCAGGTGTGTTGGATGGTGTTTTGCTGGGGCAAGCATGTGAAGGAGTGTTTTTCTGCAGTGGACTCAGGTGAGAGACTAACACAAACTTGTGTGAAGGAATGTTTGGCTGAAGCAGACACAGGAGAAGGACGCTCTGCTAAAGCAAACACAGGGCAGGATCTGTGAGGAAAGATTCTTTGCTAGCAACAGGCATGCATTGGTCCCCCTCACATTGCATAGTTGAGCTACCTTTGTCAGGACTCCTCGGGGTCGGACTGACTAGATGCACTGCTGAGGCAAGACGCATGCTGAGACAAGAGCCGAAAAGTCCCTGGAACGGACAGGTCCCCATAAACAACGAGTCTCAGTTTTTCCTGTTTGGAGGACACCTGGCACTATGTCCTGTGCTTCTTGAAATACACAGATTCTGGGGCCATAGGCTTACACTGTCAGGCAGGGAATATATGCTTCCCTGCAGGAAGTCCTAAGAGGAAGTGACATTGGAATCAGTGGTTGACCCTCTCCTGTACTTGCCCATGTCCTCCAGGGGACAAAAGTGCTGCTCACAGTATCCCCTTGTCACTGTTCCCCTCCACTGGAGCCAGTAATCACAAGCCAAGTTAGGAGACAGGGGGATGATGGACTTAGACATGATGTCCCCAGGAATGACCTGAGCACACAGATGCCGGCATCTGGATGTAGCTGTACCTGAAGTACCTGACATGCTGCCTCTAGTGTTCCTGGACTCCCAGGTGAGCCTCGCTCTTGCACCAGTGCTTCCGGGATGGGTATGGGGGGATGACCTAGGAAAAGGTGAACTCTGGTAAACAAGGGAAGTCTGCCTGAATTCTCACATAAGAATCCCCAGTGTGCCTGGTCTCCTAAGTGAGAATCCATGACCTGCTGTACTTTCCCAGTAGACTCACTGTGTCCCTTCCCTTGAGTGAGACCTTTGTGTCTCCTCCCTTGGTAAGATGCTTGTGTCCCCTGTGCTAACAGATGATTCTCCTGGGTTCCTCTGCATTTCCAGGCGAGCCTTTCATTTCTGTGCACGTCCAAGATGAACCCGTCCTTATCCCTTTAGAATGAGTTGAACCAGCATCCCCATGATTAAACAGTTTCTTTGAAGTGCCCAGCATCTGATAAAGCAGCCTTCCCATCCCTCCATGAGTTACTTGACCCCTGAGGGGCAGCTAACCCCTGCCCCTTCAAATCCCGTGGCTGACTTTTGAGGGCACACACATTTCACAGCTACTGACCTCAGAGTGTTTGCATTCCTGGGTCTCTGTTGCGCAGCTCTTGGGAGATGAGTCCCACTGGAACACATACACCTCCTGATGAGAGTTCCGGGTGGTTGTGTCTCTTCCTGATGAGACTCTCTGCTGACTCACCATTACCACAGGAGAGTCTCTATGCCACTTGAACCTTGACACTTGACTCCTTGGTAAATGTGCACCAGGAAACATGACAGACAGAACAGTACACCTTTGCTTTATGGCAAGTCTCTCTAGTGTACTTCTGCTCCCAGGAGATTCTCCGTAGAGATCAGGCACTTCCGGGTGAGAGGTCAGGTTGCTAGTGCACTCCCACTTGACCCTGTTTTAAGCCTCTATACTTCTGCCTGCTGTGTCCTGCTGCACAGCAGTCTCCCACAAGTCTTTGTAGAACTGTGAGGCTCCCCCAGGCACCAGCACTTCCACAGGAGTGGCCTGGTCACAGACACCTGCAGCCAAGAAGCCCTAGGGCAGCTGACCTTCCTTTGTTCCTGTCCTTCAAGGAAGGACACCCTACTGCTTCTCCTGGAACTGCTCATATTCCATGGGGAACTTACCCCAACACCCAGGTGAGATTCCTCGGTGCCACAGAGTTCCCTGTCTGTCTGTCTTGCTGATGTGCCTGCCCTTCCACTGCTGAACCTCTGGTACCCAGGACAATAAGTGGGTGACCCTGGCCTCTCTCAGCTGTCTTGGTGAAATTCTCTGGTGGATATGCATTTCCAGGAGAGATCACATGGTACATCTGTACGTCCAGGTGAGACTTCCTGGTGCTCATGTGTTCTGAGGTGTGACAGGGCTATTGTATCTCTCCTTGAATGCCAGGCACCTTGTGGAACCTTTGCTCTAAGGTGAGTCTCCCTGATACTTGTAGATCAAATACCCTCGTGAACGTGCTCTTGTGGATGAGTTTTACCCTGATTCATACACTCCTATCTGAGCACCCAAATCACATTACACATCTCAGCATCTCACCCTCAGGTACTAGGCCTCTGAAATCAGGCGCTCCATGGCACCTGCGTCTGCAGGTGGTCTCTCTAGTTGCATTGTGTTTGCAAGCGAATCCTGCAGCCACATCTGCTTGCCTATTGAACTTTCGGGGAAGACTCTGGTGCACCTTCAGGTCTGGGTGATGATCCTTGGCATACACAGAATTCAAAGTGAGGAACCTTTGTGCTGGTGACTCTCAGATAAATTCCCATGCTGCAGCTGAATACACAGGAGAGACTTGCTGGTGCAAATGCAGTTCTCTCTGTTATACCTGCTTTTCAGAGAATGGGCCATCTGGGTCGACCTCCAGTTCCTGTCATGTCATACAGGACCTGCTTTTCCCGAAGAGTCTTTCTAAGCTGCTTCAGACCAATTGGGATTCTCAAACATGCAATCATCTCCAGATGTGATTCTGTGGGTTGCATGCAATCATCAAGTGCAAGGGGCATTTGCACTATCAGCTGAGTCTCCTGTTGCACCGGTTCCTCCGGATGAAACTTCCTGTTGGACTGGCAGGCATAGATGGGAGTAACTGATGCACTTGAGTTCTCAATTCTGGACTGTGCTGGCTCGAATATGCTTGGCCCAGGGAGTGGCACTCTTAGGAGGGGTGGCCTTGTTGGAATAGATGAGGCTTTGATGCAGGAAGTGTCTCAGCATATAGGCTGAATTTGAGGTCCCCTGCTGCACAGACTCTGCCCAGTGTGGAATGAGAGCCTCCTCCTGTCTGCCTGAAGAAGACAGTGAGTCCCATTCTGCTGCCTTTGGATTAGGATGTGGAACTCTTGGCTCCTCTGTCACCATGTCTGCCTGGACGCTGCCTTGCTTCCTGCCATGATGATAATGGACTGAACCCGTAAAACTGTAAGCCAGCACAATTTAAATTGTTTCTTTAGAACAATTCCCAGCACTAAAACCCTAACTATGATAAGTATTCTTGGAGCATCTGAATTTCTAAGAAATTCTGTGGTTCACCTGCTCTCACAAGTGAATGTCCCTGGTGCAGCTCAAGCCCATATGATCACCACTGGTACATCTGCCCTTGCAGCTAGCCTGTCCCCTGCACCTGTGCTCCTAGCAAGTCAGCCTGGAGCACCTGACATGTAACGTCAATCATGGTGCTGCATCTGTAGTTGCAGGTGGTACTCCCTGATATGCCTGCAGGTTCCGATGAGGACTGCTGTGACACATATACATCCAAGTGCTATCGCCTGCTGCACCTGCACTTCTGGATGCCACATCCTGATGTATCTTCCCTCTGATGTCAGAGCTGGTGGCACACCTGCCCTCCAGGTGAGGCTCCCCTATGGATACGTATTCATTGTCAGAGTACTACAACTCCTCAAGCCTTCAGTTTCCCCTAATCCTGCATTTCTGGTTGAGCTGCTTTCCTGCCCTGGGACTCTTATGTCTCATTCTGAGGGCAGCCGTGGACTGTCTTCTGCAGGCAGCCAGAGGGGACTCTCTTTCAATGCTGAGCAGAGACAGAGCACTAGGAAACCTTAAAATCCACCTACATGGACGCACCTATTCCAACAAGGCCACGCCTCCTAATAGTTGCCCTGTTCCCTAACTAAGTACATGATTGTTTGCCTGCAGCTCTACCTGAGTCTCCTCCCTGAACCTGAACTCTCCACTTACACTCTCTGCGAAAGATGAGCCACCAGAGGAACAACTGTCACGGGTATAAACAGAGCCAGTCACCATTGCTTCCTCTTTAAGTTTTAATTATCCTTAGGTGCAGTTAAATTATTATGATGGTTTGCATATGCTTGGCCCAGGGAGTGGCACTATTAAGAAGGTGTGGCCTTGTTGAAGTGTGTCACTGTCAGGGTGGGCTTGAAGACCCTCCTCCTAGCTGCCTGACGATGCCCAATCTGTTCCTGACTTGCTTCAGATGAAAATGTAGAACTCTCAGCTCCTCCTGCACCATGCCTGCCTGGATACTGCCGTGCTCCCACCTTGAGGATAATGGACTGAACCTCTGAACCTGTAAACCAGCCCCAATTAAAAGTTGTCCTTTATAAGAGTTGCCTTGGTCATGGTGTCTGTTCACAGCAGTAAACCCCTGACTAAGACAATTACTGTGTTATTCCGTTTCGCCTTCATCTATTCCAATTCTCATGGGTCGTTTCCTTGTTGAGATCCAAGTTTCTATTTGATATCCCTTCTGACTAGAGAACTTTTCCTGATACTCTTGAAGAGAACCTTTTCTGGTTTTCTAGTTTGACTTTTGGTGCTGCAATGATGCACTGATCAAAACCAGCCTAGGGAGCAAAGTGTCCATTTTATCCTGTGTGCCCAGTTCACAATTCTTCATGGAGGGAGGGCGGAGCAGGACTCAAGGCAGGAGTCTGCCAGTAGGAAGTAAAGCAGACAGTACGGGGAAGACTGCTCACCAGTTGCCGGATTGCTTCTCCAGTCTGCTACAGGTCTGATGCAGTGCAGAACCCCCAGCCCAGGGAGGAAACCATTCGCTGTGGGCAGGTTCCTTCTCACCAATCAGCAATCAAAATCATTTCTCACAGACGTGGCCACAGGGCGATCTGATATGTGCACTCCCACAGAGAGTCACTCTCACATGACTGGACTATGTTAGATCTACAGCTGTACCTGAGTTGGGCACCTAATAAAGAATTCTCCCAACTTTTGCTTGAGAAAGAGTCTCATTCTCCACTATATGTATACATATATGTATGTATGTATATGTACACGAAATTTGTGTGTACCTGTTTATGCATAATTGTATATTTTATTTATATAACTTTTTGCCTGCATTTGACAAGAATTTACTGGAGATTCTTATCATGGAAAAGATTTTAGGCACAATTGCAAGATTATAGATGACCTAGCTACTGTCCTCTATCGGAATTCAGGCCATGTGCCCCTGTAGTTCTCTCTCTCTCTCTCTCTCTCTCTCTCTCTCTCTCTCTCTCTCTGTCTCTCTCTCTCTCTCTCCCTCCCTCCCTTCCTCCCTCCCTCCCCCTCCCTCCCTCCCTCCTTCCCTTCCTTGCTCCTTCCTTTCCTCCCTCAGAGAGTTAATAATGAAACATGCTCTGTTTTGTAACCTCTCCCTTATATGTGCGTCTGCAAAATACACATTCTGTTAATGATTCTAAATGATGCCCAGGAAACATGACAAGGCTGTTGTGTTCTTTAACTCACACATCTATGGCTGCCTGCACAAGCTACAGCTAGTCAACATCTCTTCAGTCCCACCACCGGGGGAGGAGCTATTAGCCGTTGTTGATGGTTGCTATGGAAGCAGAGTTCAGGATATAGCCACTGGTAAGTTGCCTATGCTCTAGGGATACTCTCAACCCACTGGAATTTACTTAGCACTAATAGGACTCAATGGATTGGGGGAGAGAGAGAGAGAGAGAGAGAGAGAGAGAGAGAGAGAGAGAGAGAGAGATTTGGATGGGGTGGAGGCAATGTCACTGGAAGGGGTCTAAGAAGGGAATAAAATGTAGATATTACCAAATGCAATGTTTGGAAATCTCAAATAATAAAAGCTTGAGGATAATGTCCCTTCACTGCCTACTTAAATAATCCCCAACCCGGCCCTCTGAGACCTAGGGCAAGAGGATTGTGTGTTGAGGCCATCTTGGGCTACATAATGAAACTCTATCTTAGAATAAAGAATACACACACACACACACACACACACACACACACACACACACACACACGACAGCTGCATTCCTGGTAGTTTTTCTCTTCTCCACCTCCAGGACTGCAATGGTGAACACAGTGCTCTAGGACATTTCCATTAGGCTTCTTGAGCCCACTCCCAAGAATCTTTAATTCTCCTCATTCCCCCCTGTTTCAAATGGAGGGATCTGTAATACTCTTCACCTATTAAGTCCTGTAGCACTTTCCTTTTCCTTTGTGGGACAGATGGACAACCCTTGGGCAGTGAGCAACCACTTCATCACTAACCACGAACCTACCTCTGTGTTTCTTGGATGTGCAGTCTGATCGGCAGCACATGAAGAGAGCTTGAACTTTCTGGTGGAATTCTCATTGTGTTCCTCTTAGGATATTGCATGTGTCTGCTGACAGTCTCTGTCCACCCATGCACTCTGGCATCTGGTTTGCTGGGTTTTGTACCAAATCTAGTGGTAGCTGTTTCTTCTCTGTGGTTCTCTTGGGTCCCACATCTCTAGTGTGTATCTGTTGACAGACAGAACCTTCCACTAGTATGTGTCACACTTTACTGCATCTCTACATGTGAAACTTTTCTGACTAGAGGCAATGGCTGCTGCTCTGTGCGGTGCAGAATTTGAATTGTGCCAAGGCTGCTGAATGAGGTTGGCTCTCCACAGGTCCAGTTTTAGGCCTGGTTGGCATGCATATGTGGTGTCCCTTGCTCTGGTTGTTAGAGATCTCCTCTTCATGCCTATCTTCTGGTTGAGTGCCCACAACTTCCAGAGGGGCAGGCAGTTCTCAGCACTGAGGGCCATCAGGGATGTTCTCTGGAGGACCCACCATGGCTTCCATTATGCACAGAGAGCTTGAAGGTCTCAAGGCATTGTATACTTTGTTTATCCTCACTGTGTGTAGCCCCACTGATTCTCTGCCCCCACAGTATCCAGCTCCCCCAGTCACCCAACACACCCAGGGGAGACCCCCCCTTGCTCCATCTGGTGGTATTGCAACTCTTGCATGCAGTAACAGAGGAGCATGAGTGGCTCTGGGACAATCCCATGCTTCTTGCCAACTGCTATCTGCAGTGTACTTCCTGAGTCTGTCTGTTACTAACAGCTCGTCTTGGTAGGGACTGCCATTGTCTGTGACCTCACAGCAGAGGTCACAAATTAAGTGTGCGTTTTCTCTTTCACAGAAGGTTCTGTTTGCTACGCCTGGCTCTGCTGCTTGCACTGAGTTCTTTGAATTCTATTAATTATAGGATAACTGCACCATCCCCCTCTCCTCTCTCCATCTACTTCTGCTCTCCCTAAAAAGTGATAACCTCTTATCTGCTGGGTGTTTTTAGTGTGGCCACAGGTGTAGCTTCCCTGACATGGACAGAAGGCCCAATCTTGCACAGACCTTCCTGGTATCCTAACCAACTTCCTGCCCCCTCTCGCACTGTGGTTTCTGTACCTAATGTGTTGTGTGTGTATGTATCAGTTCGGCCTGGGCACCCACAATCAGTTTTTCTCTGTATTTTGGCCATTATGGCTTACAGCAATGGTCTCTGTGGGAAAGAAAAAAAGAAGCTTCATTTTTAAATTACTTCAGGTTTTGTTTTGTTTTTTATGTGTCTGGTTGTTATGCCTGTATCAGTCTGTGTACTGTGTGCATGGGCATGCAGTTCCCTAACTTGCCAGCAGAGGGACAGAAATCCCCTATTGCTGCAATTGCACAGAGTTGTTGGCCAACACATGGGAGCTCAGGAATTGAACACCGGTCTTCTGGAAGAGCTGCAGTGCCTGAACTGCTGGGCCATCTCTTTACCTGCCATCACCTGAAGCGAGGATTTACTTAATGAGTAGTGATTCAGCACTTGTCTGTGGCTATAAGCATTTGGAAAGCAGTGAGGGATTAACTGGTCCAAGACAGTGCTTGTAGTGTGTTCTCCTGTATGACGCATGACCTCAGTAGACACACTGAGGAAATATCTGTGGGAGGAGGCCGACGCCTTTGGGCACGGGCCTGCCAAGGAGTGGAATGGCTGGGGCAAGCTCACGCGGTGTATTTCTTTGTCGGTTGCTGAGAATTCTGAAACGACACCTCCTAGCGGGCACAACACGAAGGAATGTGGCAAGCTGCTGCCTGGTGTTTTAGGATGATTGCACCAGTGACGCCTTACGTGGCTGACTCTCAGTTGAACCAGCTGGGGCCTGACACAGTGGAGACAGAGACATTGTGCTGCTAGTAGTGGCACTGGTGGGAACACTCTTGGTCTCATGTTCTTCCCATTTCTGCAAAGTCATGATCCTCCTGCCTCTGTTTTCAAAGTGTTGGGATCACATCTCCACCTCAGGAAAAGGTGAGAGTGTCAGGCGGAAGGAACACTACCCATGCCCTTCGGTTACCTTTTGTACACTCTGCAGTTTGGTTATATCTTGAACACGCCCTGTAAATGATTACTGTCTGTCTTGCAGGGGACTTCAGCCATTAGTGCTTGTGCTATCTGTCTGAGTGGGAGGACAGTCCTCTGCAGAGGTAGGCAGAGTGAGCTGACTTGGGTAGAAGGGACTGCCTGGTAAGAATGCCAGTTTCCAGCAGCTGGGACATATGTATTTGTCTTCCTAGTCACTGGGCTTGGCCTCTTTGACACTGTACAGGCCACCTGCTTTTCCGTGTTTCTCTTTCTGACACTTGGCTACTTGTTCGTTCCTTTTGCCTAGCACTTTCCTCTGACTGAAGGTCACACTGTCACCCAAGCTAGCTAGCAACTCTTGATCTTCCTGCCTTTCTTGGATTTTCAAGTGTTGCTATTATAGGCTTCGATCACCACAGCCCTCTGTCAGATTTGTATCGGGTTCACAGTGCATTGTATGTCAGGAACAGCAGCCTTGGTGATGTACACAATACACATTCTCTCTTTGCCTGTCTGTTATCTTGGCTTTTTAATTTCCTTTCTGCCACTTCCTTGGACTTCTGTGTATGAATACAAATTGTTATTACTCCCACCCGTTCCCTTTATGGGCTCTGGTTTCTCTGCCACATACAGAGACCTTTTCCCTCTTAGCTCGTTAGGGACTTCCCCCATTACAAATTCTCAACTCAGTGTGTAGTTTCATTTGCTATGAACACCTGTGACCTGTTGCTCTTCGTTTTGGGATATACCACAGAATTCTGATCCATTTTTCTCCTTCAAACATCTATGCAGTTTTCCCACTATATTAACCTTAACCTGCACCTGGGACTCCTGGGAAAACAGGAGAGGTTATGCTACCCCTACCCTGTGTTCTGCAAAGAGCTGATGACAAAGACTCTCCCCATGTGACTTACAGCACAGTGTCAGCCCCCTCTCCTGACACAATGCTACACTAGACCCTGCAAGTATTTATACTTAGATTCTCTGAAGAATTGCTGCCGCTCTCCTTCCCACTAAGTCGTCAGACAAATATGCCTGTGGGCTGAACTCTGAACCATCTCTCCTTCCAGGCCCAGAGAAGGGGCTCCCTGGACCCCGAGAGCAGCACCCCAAGCCACCTGAGAAGAGGCTTCCAGAGGGAGGCATTTCCTTCTTCCATATTGTCCTGAGATCCCTGTTGCCAGTGTCCCCACACGGTTCCTTTAACTACCCTCACTCCTGTCTATAACAGGAAAACTGCCTACAGCTGTGAAGCCCGGGAACTCGGGGTCACAGCACTGACTGGCCTAGACCACTGACCTACCTTATGCAAGACCCTCCTATGACAACAGACCTCTCCTGCTACAGTGGTCCTCTTCCCACTTCCTTAGTTGCCTCTCCAATAAGCAGCCACCTGCCCCACTACAACAATTCCTCCTGGGTCCTTTTACATAACCCTCTCAAATGGATTCCCTCCTGTTGTAGTCCAGATAGCTTTAGTTGACAGCAGTGCCCTTTATTCAAGTCCTTCTCTCCCCAGGAACCCGAGATGCTCCCACATTTTGTGTACAATTATCATGCACCAGACTTTGTCCTCATGTCGGCTTCTCTGCATCAATATTGTTTATGTACAGCATGTGTCCACAGCAGTACCACCCTCAACCTTCTGCAGCAGGGTTTCTAGTACATTCTTTGTTTCTCCAAACCAGAAGTAACTTGTCCTTAAAACTCTATCGTGAGTGAAGTTATGATTGAGAGGAAGGTGTATGCTGATTTGTGGACCATTTATACTTTGTTACTTATGCGTGTATTCGGAAGGTAGAATGGTGTTTTAATTGTTCAAAGTTTGGGACTATCTCCTCTTAATAGTTTTCCTCTGTTAAAGAGTTTACTAGAAGGCCACTGTTTGGGAGTGAAGCCCTGTAGAAGGTCCTAGGAAGACACCTGACTCCACTGTGCCTGGGAAGGTCTCCTGTGATCTCCTTCCTCCTTCAAGAGGAGGCTCCAAACTTGAGGGTCTCTGGCAGCTACAGCTGCACCTCCCATCAGACAGCAGGGAAGGGGTAGCTGACCACCTGCTCCCTAACTCCTCCCCAGGAACTTGAGATGGTTCTCTAAGGAAAGGGGGCCAGTGTTTGCTCAGTCTGTGTCCTTGGGGGATCTTCAATCAACGCTGTGAGTTGGCCATGACTTTGAAATGTGAGCTTCCTTGCTGATCATCGAGCAGTTTTGTGGCTTCATCCGGGCAGCCTGGGCAAGCATACAGATGTGCTCTGAGGAACTGGCTCTTGAGCATGGACCTGCAGATCCTCAGTGAGTCATTGTTGGGCTATCTGCAGGGCTTTGGGGGTTCTGGGTCATGCGGACTAAACAACTTTGCTCTTAATGTTCTCCAGAATTCCAGTGGGTGTGTTTAGTGAAACCATTCCCCCTGGTGGTGGGCAAGCTCTAGGGAGGTGGCTGGGCTATGTGTGAAGCCTGACCATGTGTATGTTCTTTCCCAGCCCCTTTGCAGACCAAGCCTCCTGTGGCAGGAGTCCTCGCCAGAAAAGCTCAAGCTCAAATGGGATTCAAACAACTTTTCCAGGTCCCACGTGAAGGATTTTTAATCTAAATTTTCAGTGATTAAATTTGTTGTTTGATAGTTTCATTCAGGTCCATAGTATATTGTGTTTACTCTCACCCCCTGCCCTATCTTATCTCCACAGTCCCTTTCATCCTCCTTCCTCCTTACAGGTCTCTTTCCCCCCATCATGCATGACCTTTTGTTTCGTGACCAAACCTCTGATTTTGACCAGAACTCTGTGTGGTCACTAAGACCCACACTGAGATACCATTAATACCCAGCGTGCTCATCTTCTGGTACACAACACAAGCACTGAGTGCCCGGTCTTGGAATCTTAGGGCTAACCAAAGTTCACCAGTGAGGGATGGCGCCCCCTTGAGCAGTTCCTCATTCTATCTATGCCTTGCTGTTGACAGGCCCAACTTTGTACAGGACCAGTGAAGGCAACCACAGCTGCTGTGAGTGAGATCATGTTCAAAATGACTGTGTGATGGCCTGAAGATAACATTTCACATCCCTGACATTCTTTCCTCTCCCTCTGCAGCATTCTGTAAGCCTTAGGGGGCTGAGGTAAAAATGATTTGTGAACCACTTCACAGAAGGAAAAACATGCTTGGTACTTTAAACAGAGTCTTAAACACAGTTTAAAACCCAGGGCAAAACACCCATATGCATAAGAGTTTTAAAATTTCAAGTATTTTTGGAGAAAATAACATGGAGTAAGGTGGACAGTACCCACTGGCAGCCAATGGTGCTGGCAAGCAAATCTCATTGCCTCTTTCTCAGAAGCCTGGCTTACCTGCCCAGTCCTGAGGTGTTCTTAGTTGTTCTGCTTTTCCTTTTGACCAGGTTTTCCATTAGCTCAAGAAACCTTCAAAAACCCCTGGAAGCAGATGAGATTTTTCAGTGCTGGGAAACTACTACCAAGGGAGGGTGAATTTCCATCCCAAGGACACCCAGCAACAGAACGGTGTTACTGATGTGAGTTTCTCTATTGACGGCTTCATCTCAGATGTCTCTGATCAAGAAAGATGGGCCTCCATGCAGGAGGTATCATGGGAAGTGATGACAGGCATTGAAGGAAGTTGCCGCATGTGAATCAGGGTGACATACTTGGACCTAGCCGAGAACAGTTATCTCTGAAGCTTTGAGGACAGGGGAGCAAAACAAGTTATTGAATCTGCAGCACATGGAACTCCGAGATTCCTTCCTGGTACTTGCCACTCCCCACCCCAAAGGATCCAGGCTGACTGTACCTGGGCTGTATGTAGAAAGCAGCTCTTCCTTGTACGTAGAAGACTCAGCAAGCAGCTGCTGGTGTCAAGCCTCATGGCCTACCAGTTGCCCAGAGGTACTGTCCCTGACTCACCTAGCTACCTTTAAGAATGCTCTGCTCATCCGTCTCTCACTCACCAGCCACCTTTAAGAATGTTCGGCATAGCTGGAGAACGGGAACCTAAGTCCCTGTGCAGGATCTGAACTCAGAAGTCCTAAGCAGGGGTCCTAAGTGCATTTTCTCATTTCCTTTCTGCTTAGAGGCCTGAGCCTGCTGATCATGTCTGAGAAATATAAAAAATCAGTCTGTAGGAAGTGATGGGATTTAGGGATCTCTGGTGGATTTATCCCCAGGAGTAAGCCATACCCTGCTCTGCACTCTTGTTTTAGGGGTGTGTGTGTGTGTGTGTGTGTGTGTGTGTGTGTGTGTGTGTGAAAGAGGGTGGCAATCTGAGCATTCCTAGATTATGAAACAGATAGCTCAGAGTCTAGCCATGCTGCCACCTCCCACTACCCTCTACCCTCACTTTCTTCTAGGCCTCCCATTCCCCATTGCCCTTTCTGGGTAGAAGTCAGAACCTCTTGGTTTCTTAAACATATGGATCTTGAAGTCCCATTTAAATGGGACCCTAGTTCTATCCACCATGATTACAGTTTGTGAACCACACAGATCTTCTAGAATGATATAAAGCCAAGAGACTCCTAGGATAGAAGTACCCAGCATCTGTGAGGTCCAGGCACTACTCCATATATTGCCTCATTACCATTACTACAGGGAAAGAATGGTTAGCCATGTCTCTGACATGTCTATACACTCAGTGCCGTGGAGCTCCCTTTGACCTTCTTGATACACCCAGTGACTGGAACTCTGTTGCTCAGATGAACTTGGCCTTACTGTATACTTGCCTTCCTGTTTAGGCCATAGTCCCATTCCCTGGTTTCCTTGGCTCCAAGAGAGGCTGCAGGCACTCTGATTGGTTCCTGCCTGTCTGCAGGCCTCTGGGGTACAGTGTTCAGCAGAGCCTCAGGTTCTAGTTGAGCACGTAAGTCAGTTGAATCACTGTACATGAATTTGAGAGGTCACGTCACTCTAGCCACATCATCTTCCCCTTGTAATCAGGACATGGAGCACAGGAAAGGAGTGGCTACAGGGTCTGTAGTATCCCTGAGACAACTATGATGGGAACGGAAGCAGTAGAGAGTGGTCACTCCACCCAAGAAGGGAGTGCCCTCTAAGCCATGCCTAGAAAAGATGCCTCTCTTGAGTTTGGTCACCCCTGGGATTCTCTCTCAGTTGTCTTTATCTAAAGGCTCCTTCCTGCCTGAAGACAACAGTGATACTTTCCAGCAGCTTCTTCAAAGCTCAAGAAATAAGTCTGGCTACGGTGCATTTATTGAATGAATTCATAGAAGTGAGTTAATGGGTGGGTCTGAATAAGTAATAGGTGAGTGTTGGCATAGGTAGGTTAATCCCACACATCGAAGTTTATAAGGACAAGGCACATTGCAATCTTCTGCTCAGCCAGGTCCTAGCCGGTCTCTGAGCATTAGTGAATACTGTGATGTCTCCTAACCAGACTAAGTCTCTGCTCTATAGGAGAAAGTCATTGTTCATGAGGAACAAAACCATGGGTGGGGCTCTGCTTTTGACATGCTATGGTCTCCTGGGCACGTTACTTCACCTGTGTTTCACCTCTGTCTGTAAAGCAGACTTGGGAGGGGAGGACTCCATAAGGATTTGATGACTGTATGTTGTTTGAAGGCTGAGCAGACAGCGCCTGGCATCTTTGCAAACGTACACATGGAGGAATTATTTTGTGCCAGGCACCACTAGTAACTTGTTGAAATATCTGCATTCTCTAGATCAGTCCACAAGGCTGTTGCCAGGAAACCTGTCATATTCTGAGCATGACTTCTACAGCACCCTCCTCCCTCCTACATTAGCTACACTGA
Organism: Rattus norvegicus; assembly: GCF_021556685.1. Taxonomy (NCBI): domain Eukaryota; kingdom Metazoa; phylum Chordata; class Mammalia; order Rodentia; family Muridae; genus Rattus; species Rattus norvegicus. The sequence goes on along the minus strand of NC_141554.1, from coordinate 106,474,555 downwards.
CTCTCTGAGACCCTGCAGTAAAATGCTACCTCGGGCTTTTGTACTTTCTGCCTAGCTTATAATCTTCTCAGTGGGGTCTTTTTGCCTCTACTATCGAACTGACTGTCCTGTGGAACCACTAGCAACTATCCAGAATGGCCTGTTCCAATTCTATTGCTCACCCTTCCTTGTCTGTATATGACCTGCCCTTTCTCTCACTTGTCTGAGTGTCTCTGTCACAGGATACTCCGCCTGTTCGCACAGGTTGTTTGCCTGCTATTTTAACACTTCCTGCATACTCAGGGATAAAGGAAACAGCATAGGACTGAAAACTATTTTACCCAAGGATGAACCGATGGGTCAAGTTGGCCAGTCTCGTGGTTACAGAGCCTGCCTTGGAGGAGATTGAGGGGTCTGGGCAGCAACAAGAGACCCAGAGTAGGCCCAGGACAACTAAATAAAAATGAGTATTTTACACATTGTCCTGAAGAGAGTAGGGAGTCATAAAGGTCCTGTGCAGAGTCATTCTGAGACCATGCCTGTTCAAGATGGGATGGCTGCCTAGGATGTTAGTGTTGGATAGGGGAGATGGCGGAGGAGGGGCTGGCCCTGGGAAAATTGCCAGAGTAAAGCTTATAGCCAAGAATGTTCAGATGGTGAGATACTCAGTGGGAGGGAAAGGCCACAGTGCACTCTCACCTTGCTGGACAACAACCATGAAGTAGTTCCCAGTCCATTACACTGGGAGGTCCCTGGGGCCATCTTGTCCTAGGCCCATCTGCTACAGGAATGACTCTCTCTCTCTCTCTCTCTCTCTCTCTCTCTCTCTCTCTCTCTCTCTCTCTCTCTCTCTCTCTCTTCCTCCCTGCTGAAGACAGAGATCTGATGGCAGAACTAGGGAAAGAGCCTGAGATCCTTGTTCCATGTTCTGTGTGTGAGAGGGCAAGAAAATGGACCCACAGTAGGGTCTTTCCTCGATAGATGAAATTCCCTACATGACTAGCACGATCACTGACCAAGGAGATCCAGGGGGTGGAGCCATTTGATTTGGACTATGCAAGCCCTTTCTGGGAGAGGTGTGCTAAAAGGTACCCATGAGTTCGTATCTACTAGCAGAGCCCAAGTAGAGCCAGAGCATAGCGCCATGAAGGAACCAGTGCTTGTAGAATCAGAGGAGCATTTAGGAAACCTTCAGGAAGACAGATCTATACCATTGTGTCTGGGCTCTCAGCTTCTAGCACAATACATGGACACAGAGGGGAAGAAGAGATTCAATTTTTAGAGTGGATTAATGAATTCTGTCACCAGTGCTGGATCTGTTGAATCCATACATCCCATATTACGTGAGAATCTTCAGGGCAGTGGTGCTGTTGTCTGTGAGGGACTGTTTGAGCTGGGAGGGCTTCGTGGAGGTGGGAGTGAAGGTGGAGATGGCTTGGTCTTCTGGGTAGTGCTAATCATCACTGTGACAGACTCTAGAATCACTTGGGAGACCTGGCCCATGAGCAAGCCTGTACGGTCATATCTTGATTACAGTCATTTGGGAGGAATTTTAACTGTAGCCAATATCTTTAGACAAGGGATCCTGGGTTACATACGTGAAGAAATGCAACTGAGCAGTGGCACGTAGTCATTACTCTCTGCTCCAGATTAAGGATGTGATGTGACCAGCTCCCTCCAGCACTTGCCACTGTGACTTCCTCACTGATGAGTTGTAACCTGAAATAGTGAGCCGAAATAAACCCCTTCTATTTTAAGTTGCTTTCATCAGGGTATTTTATCAAAGCAACAGGAAAAGAAACTAAGACCCTTTGTGACCATGCCGAAAGTGCAAGAAGACCACCAGGACTTGGGTCTGTAAGTATAAATCTGGAGGCGCCCCTGGCCATTTAGCTGAAGAGTCTTGCCTTGATCTTTGATCCCCACCTCAGTATTTTGCAACTCAGTTAGTCCGACAGGCTAGGAAGAATACTCTAGGCCAGTCTTGACTACATAGATAGGGGGAAATGTCTTACTTATTCTTTTATTGCTGTGAACAGACAGTATGAGCAGGGCAATTTATAAAAGAAAGAAGTTAATTGGTGACTTGTTTATAGTTTCAGAGGCTGAGTCTCTGAATATCACGGTGGAGGGCATGGCATCAGGCAGGCAGGTATGGGGCTACAACAATAGCTGAGAGCTTACATCTTACCCACAGGCAGAGGGAGAAGTGGCATTGGCTTTTGAAACCTCCAAGTTCATCCCTAGTGACACACTTTCTTCAACAAGATCATACCTCCTAATCCTTCATAGTAGATAGTCTATCAACCAGGGAGTAAGCATTTAAATCTAAGAGCCTATGGGGGCCATTCTAATTCAAACCTGCACAGGAAAGTTACTCAATGCTCACTCAGGTAACCCCTTGAATCACATAACCAAGGTAGTGTGAGATCACTGAAACTTTATCAAGTAAGGTGTCAAACCTTGGCTGAGGTACCTTCGAGACAGCTCTGGCAAGCTATCTGCACACACACAATTATCACCAACACTGCTTTCAGTAATGGTGGGGTTTCAAATCTACTAATGTAGATCTGTCCTATGGGTATCATCAAGAATAAAACTCAGCATTTACTCAACCTTTGTCCCTGGCGGCAGTTATTAAACATTTAGCAGTCCATCCAGGAGGGAGGGAGTCAGGAGAAAACAAAGCAAGAAATCCTATCCATGAAATGTGGTGAGCAAAAGCCACAAACAAATCATGCAAATGCTCAGACAATATAGCCAAACACTCAGAATGACATTCAGACAGGCAAACAAGTGAGTTTTCCCATACAGTCCAGGCATAGAAACAGCCTTCAAAACACAAGTCAATATGCATTCTAACACATCTATATACAGACACAATCATAAACATACACAAACTACCAGACACACACATACATAAATGCACAGGTAAAAATAAGCAGGTGAGATTCAGCCATCTGTCTTTCTTCTCCCTTCTGGATTTCTCTAGCAGGGTTTATTTCTAACAGCTGACCATCCCAACCCAGGCCACATTAACTGTTGCCTGTCTACTGGCCACACTGTGTTCTGATGGACAAATAGATGTTAGCCCCAGTTTAGGCCTTTCATTATTAGGCATCTCCTTGCTCTTTAAACACTTACTTTAATGTCCCACTCATCCCACTCTCTGATACAATCACTCCTCCCTTAAACCATCCACCCACTTACCCACTCATCAGTCAAACTGTCCACACATCTGTCTGTTCCTACTTCCATTCATCTATCCACTCACCCAACCATCCTCCCATTAATCCATCTTTCCACACATTTCCTCCTCATCCACACATCTAAATGCATATTTATTCCCCCTTCACACTTACCCTTCTGCCAAACCATCTGTCCTCTTTCTAGGAACTCTCTAGGGATAATATTCTGTTGTGTCTAGAAAAAGCCTGAATTCTGCTGGCTTGTCTGGAATTGCTCCCAAGTGAGAGTAGGCAATAGCTAATGTCTACAGCCTTCTCAAGTGAAGCACTATCTGGAGGTGGGCTACCTATCATCCCTTTTCTCCATATCAAAAGCTCAGCCTGAGTACATGTGTTCTGTGTTGAGTAGGAGTTTTGTGTATGTCTATAATATAGCTGTGTTGTGTATGAAGTGTTTTGTGTGTGTGAACATACATATTAAACAATTGTGTTGTGTGCTGTTACTCGTTGAGTAATGTATACAATGGTGTGTATTGTGTTGAGTGGTATGTTGTGATATTTATGTTTTCTGCATCTATATTTAGTGGGATATGCTGTGGGTTGTGATATGAATGTTGAGTGGTATATTTTGTATGTGTGTGGAGTAGTGTGTTGTATCAACTGTTCTATGTAGTGTGCCCCCTTCTGAGTCCTGAGCCATTTTTGCCAAAATTTCTTCCCAATGGCACACTGATGTGTGATTGCACTTAAATTCACACTGGGTAACTAAGGAGTTTATTAATCTCACCCACAGAACAGTGAGTGAGAGTTATATCAGGAGTGTGGGTGACTTTAAAGCAGCCACACTGGAGGGCCTCCACCCAGTATGCATGTAGACCCCCCACTGTGTCTGTATAGATGGAACCCTCTACTCACACTCACTGTACACTCCAGGCCCGCCAAGAGATCTAGAAACCACCTGCAATTAGAGGAGCTAAATTGCCTACAATGTGTTGGGAGGAGCAGCGGAGTACTCGGGTGAGGGTCCCATCGGTGAGCCTCACCAAGCCAGGCTGTGGTGATCTTTAGAGAGCAGTCCCAGCTGGACTCTTGAAGATTACATTAGTTTTTCTTGACGAATGGTATACTAGCCGTCTTTCTTCTCCTTCCTCGGCTTCTTGTCTCTGTTAGGGAGGCTTTATTGCAAAACTGTACTTAGGAAAACATCCTGCCTGGTCCACGTAGAGCCTGTGATCACAGTAGCAATGGGAAGAGAAACAGTCAGCCACATACCCCATTTTATTCCTACATGACCTAAGCTGGGAAAATCCAGCTGGACAGGATATGAAAGAAACTTTCTAGTCAGCTGACAGGGCCAGAGTTTGCTATTGTCATGCTCTGTGGAACCTATTTATGTTGTATCACTGCTGCTTTGGGGTGGGTGTGATATAATCTTGGTGGACCCTAAAGCTGGAAAGTATACAAGCCTGTTAGATTGAACAGTTTCTCTCTGGAGAGCTTAGGCAGTGCACTGAGAGGCTAGAGGGGCAGGCAGGAGTTCAGAATGGAGGGACAGGCTAGGACAGGAAGAGGGGACTTAGAGAGTGCTCTTGTCTGAAAGACCCAGTGGGGAGCCCATCTAGCTTAGAGAAGCTGACCTAGAGATCCTATAAGGATGTAGAATCTAGGAAAATGAGGTTAAAGTGCAGCCTGGGGTTATGGGATTGCTCCAAAGGAGCATCAATCCTCCTAGTGTGCCTTTGCTCATGTGGGATGCCTCAAGGTTCCCCACACTCATGGAATTAGGGGTCACCTCAATACAAGTGGCTCTCATTACTGTTTTGTAAAGGAATAGGAAGAAAGGATATTGTGGCTGTGGTGTCGGGAGCAGGGACAGCGAGCAGGACCTTTCTGGGAGAGTTCCTAAGATATGAGGACAGGGACTCTGTTGTGAAGGGCTCAGGGCGGAGAAGATAGGGCCTCTGTTCCCCAGTGGAATAGAGTGAATAAGACAAAGGAAGAAATCTGCAGATTTATAGAAAAGATGCAGTACGTTTCCAAGTGGCTTTGTAATCAGTTAGTGGAGTCTATGAATGTGGACTTACGTAATTACCAGCCGCTGATGAGCAGCTAGTCAGCCTGCTAGATTGCCTTCCTGTGAGCACTGAGTACTGGGGACTCTCTGGATATTCTAAGGAGGTTTTTAGAACAGCAGAAATAGCAGCAAGTAAAGATGTGGTACTACCATAAAGGCTGAAACTAAAGAGTTCCCAACAGTCTCCAGGGCAAAAGTGGCCAGAAAGAGGCAGCAGAGGCCATCTGAGATGGAAAAGGGCAGTGAGAATGAAGAAAGAGTTGTGAAGAAAACTAGGAAGACACAAAGAAGACTAGGAAGACCCAAAGGGGAGGGGAAAATCCTATGGGCTCCAATCACTGGAAGGGTTCCAGAGAGCTGTCAAGACTTCATTTTACCGGATAGTTCAAATGCATAGGGACAAATGAGGGCAAGGTGGAGTCTTTCCTGGCAGTTCAAATGGAAGACAGAGTCTTGCTCACATGGAAGTCAAGTTCAGCAGGGAATCCCACCTTTTTGTTCATCTCCAAGGAGATTCAACTAGAAAGTGAACCAAGTTAACCTAAGTGATTTCAGGGGCACCGTGGAATCTCACTTAAGAGGGCAGGTGAATGGAGGGTGTCTCCCCTGTAAGAACAGATGCACCAGAGGCTTACTTCACAGTAAGGTGCCCTAGTGAGTTCTTCATGGAAGTCCAGACACATCCGGGAACTATCCTGGAAGTGCACTTCTGTTTTAGGATTTTACTGCTGTGAACAGACACCATGACCAAGGCAACTCTTATAAATGACAACATTTAATTGGGTCTCACTTACAGGTTCAGAGGTTCAGTCCTTCATCATCAAGCTGGGAGCAGGGCAACATCCAGGCACACATGGTGCAGGAGAAGCTGAGAGCTCTACATCTTCATCTGAAGGTTGCTAGTGGAAGACTAATTCCCAGGCAGCTAGGGTGAGGGTCTTATAGTCCACACCCACAGTGACACACCTGCTCCAATAAGCCCACATCTCCTAATAGTGCCACTCCCTAAGCCAAGATATATGAACCATCACAACATGACATGCAACAGAATATTTCATCAGGAAATTAAGTCACAATAGGAAATCTTACCTGAGAGAACAGATGCCCCAGAGACTATCATCTGAACTGAAGGTGCATTGCAGAGCTTCAAGTGGAAGTGCATGTGGAGAAGGAAGAGTGACTTGCAAGTTCTATTTTCCTAGGAAGACTCAGTTGGAACTCTACTTATACCAAGGATGCTTGTCTGGAAGTGAGGCAGACACTGAAGTCTCCTGTGGAAGGTTAAGGATACTGGGGAGTCTAACTGTTGACTTAAGTATAAGATGCTGATTCAACAGATTTGCAGGTATTTCAGGGAGACTAAGTACAGTCATAACAGTGGGTCTTACAAGTCTCACCAGATAAACTCAGGCAGTGAAATGGTTAGTGTTGTCAACTTGTCAAAGTCTAAAATCACTTGGAAAAAATGACTTTGTGAATGCTCATGGGGAATTGTCTTCTCTACATTAGCTGAGATGGTTTGAATATGCTTGACCCATACGGAGTGCACTATAAGGAGGTGTGGCTTTGTTGAAGGAAGTGTGTTATTGTGGGAATGGGCTTCGAGGCTTCTAGGCTCTGTCTCTGCCCAATGTAGAAAGAGACCCTCCCCTGCCTTTGGAAGAACTCTTGGCTCCTCCGGCACCAAGTCAGCCTACATGCTGCCATGCTTCCTACCATGATGATAGTGAACTGAACCTCTGAACTTGTAAGCTAGCCTAATTAAATGTTTGCCTTTAAAAAGATTGCCTTAGTCAGGGTGTCTATTCACAGCAATAAAACCCTAGTTAAGCCAGACAAAAAGACTTGTCTTAATTGTGGTCAGGATCGTTACCTAGGCAGGGGGTCCTGGGCAGTATAAGAGTGGGTAAAGGGAGGTGACCATTTGTATGCATGTGGTCATCACTCTTTTCTTCTGACTGCAGACATAATGTGGCTTGCTGCTTCAAGTTTCTGCTGCTGCCATTTCCCTGTCATGTTGTGCTCCAACCTGTAGCTGTGAGCCAAATAAAACTTTTCTCCCCGAAGTTACTTATGTCAGAGTACCTCAACATGGTAACAAGAGGAAACAACAAAACACTTGGCAATTCTAGGTCAGTAGGTAATCTCACTTGGAAGTGCAGGGTCTCTGGGGAGCTTCACTTTAAAATACAGTTGTATCAAAGAATGGGTAGACTCATCCAAATTATTGGTTCTACAGGGAGATCTAAGTTGCCCAATAAAATAGTGTGTAAGTGCAGAGGCGCCACTGTATTTGACCTAGAAGGTATGATTCATCAGGGAGAATTACCTGGGGATGCAGGAACAATAAGGAAAGTCAGTACAGGTGACCCAAGAAATTTACCTGACAACAGGCGTGGAAGGGATATCCCATCCAAGAGTAAATAGTCAACAGAGTCTCATGTCACAGGTGCAGATGAGCCCAATTTTCAATCCAAGTTGCAATAGACTCTGACCTACAAATGTAGGCTAGGCACATGTTAGGGATTCTGACCTAGGAAGACAGGACACCAAAGAGTACCACCTGGAAGTACAATTGTACCATCAAGCCACACCTAGAATGCATGTGTAACAGCAGAATAGTATTTGTCCGTGAAGATGAGCCATTGAGCTGTATCTAGATGCTCTTGTGGTACATATGAACTCATTGGAAAGTTCAGTTTTACAGAGAGTCCTATTGAAGAGATTTTTGGACAAGGGAGACGAACCTGGATATGCAGAAGATATGATTTATCTACAAGGTCAGGTCTATCCTGAAGAATCATTAGAGGTATAGCAGGGATACAAACCTGAAAGAGATGGTTCATCCAACATGAAGATTCAGTCACATGAGGATATCTCTCCTGGGAGTTTGGGTGAAGGAGGAGGTCCCATCTGAAAGTTACATAGCACTCTCAGACATCATGTTATATAACTGCGTCGAGAACACAGTCTTGGAAGTGTAGATACAAAATTGAGGCTCGCCTAGGAGAGGAAGTAGATCTGGGGATCTTGCCATGAAGGACAGATACACTAGACAGTTTTTTTTCCTAGAGTGGAAGTGCCCAGTGAGTCTTTTGAGGAAGCATTGCAATTTCATCAAGTAAGACTCACCTGGAAGCCCAGATACACTAGGAAGTCTCACTTGGATATGCAGGTAAAACAAGGCATTTCTCCTGCTACCGAATGTGCATCAGGGAATCTGACTTAGAATTTTAAGACCAGAAACAACTCCTAGAAAGTCTTTATTGGAATTTGAGGTGAAATGTTCAGTATGGAACATTACTGGTGGGCAGGATATACTAAATAAAAGGAGAAGAAAGGATATATTCTGCTTTGAGGACAGGATGAGTACAAAAACCTTTCCTGGGACAAGAATATGGCACAACAGCCATTGGGAGGATGATGCCTCTAGCTCTGTGCAAATTGAAGCCAGGTAGATACACCGAATTCTTCAGGAATACCTCCAACTGCCCTTTTAGAATTCTGAGGGTCAGGAACAAATCAGACTTACAGTGAAAGTAGTTTGCAAATTTGTGTTTTCAAAGTCACGGGAGAATCTGAGATAGAACATGGATCATAATAAAAATCCAGACACATCAACTCCAAAGCCATTCAGAGGAAAAATGTTACACAAACATTTCCCTCAGGGCCCAGGCTGGTATGTGGGCTGTGCACCAAAAAGATCAGGGTAAAAAGCATAGGAGTATGAAGGTGAATGCCTGGGGTGTATGGGAAATGTCTCAGAAATGCTGACCACAGATTGTTATAATTGGAAGCCTGTCCCAGCCCTGGCCAGATGCCAAGAGCTGCCAGTTGAGTGAAAGCAGATAGATTCTTTGGAGAAATGTAAAGATGGAGAAGGACTCTGGTTCTCAGACTACAGAAATAGCTAGTAGCCTGGAAGGGAAACAGAAAAAAGAAACCAGATTACCCCAACAAGATCAGAGGAGCCTAAGTCATAAATAGTTACAAATGGGGAGGTTAGGTAAAAAGCAATAAAGGAGGTCAGGCCCCAAGACCAGTCCACAGCTCTAATATAGTGCTATCTATGGAAGCCAGAACTGAAATGACCACCTTTTCCTTTGTTTCTTCTACCCTATGTCTACTAGCAAGGACTCAAGTGCAGGGATGAGAGTGGGTGGTAGTTGTCTGCAGAAAGCCCTTGATCCTGAATGTGGACATATGCTCTCTGGTTCCTAACTTCTCATCCTGCCATTTGGTGTCCTCTATTAGCAGGCCTTGGATGCCTATGGAAGGGTTCATCCAGATTCATAGAAAACATCCAGCAATCTGATTTCTAACTCACAGGAAGCATAGCATCAAGATGTAGCCAATGAATGAAAAGGATAAGTGACACAAAGTTCTATGCTGCTAGATGGGGGAAAAAACATTCCCACAGCCAGGACAAATTGTTAGGTTGAAAGCTGGGGAAAAGATGACACAGAAATTGTGGAAGTGGCCCATCAATGACTGTTCCAGCTTGAGACCCATTCCATGTGAGGAAGCCCACCCATGACATTGCCTGGAGGGCCAAGACCCAGAGGCTGGATAACCCAGGGACCGAGGACAGAACCAAACGTGACCAGGAAAAAAATCAATGCAGTGAATCTTAATGATATTCTGCTATACTCATAGATTGATGCCTAGTTCAATTATCATCAGAGAGGATTTATCCAGCAATTGATGGAAACAGATGCAGAGACCCACAAGCAAACATGAGTAAGAGCTCAGGGAGTCTTGTGGAAGAGGGGGAAAGAAGGATTGTAAGAACCAGAGTGGTCAGGGACACCACAACAAAACCCACAGAATCAACTAATGTGGGCTCTTAGACACTCAAAGACACTGAACCACGAACCAGAGAGCATGCATGGGTCTGACCTAGGCCCTCAGTACACACGTTACAGTTGTGTAGCTGGGTCTTCTTATGAGACTACTAACAGTGGGAGCAGGGGCTGTCTCTGACTCTGTTGTCTGCTTTTCCTTTCCTCCTCCTAGTTTGCCTTGTCCAACCTTGATTTGAGGGGAATGTGCCTAGTCTTGTTGCAACATCGTTAATGCAATGTTCAGTTGATATCCCTGGGAGGCCTGCTATTTGTTGAAGAGAAACAGAAGAGAAAGTGTAGAACTGTGGGGAAGGGGAGTTGGGTGGGAGGGACTTGGAGGAGAGGAGGAAGGGAAAACTGCAGTCAAGATTTTTAAAAAAAAGTGTCACAGCCATAGAAAAAAGAGGCAAGCATCAAGAAAATGGTCCATCCACGTGAGACCTTGGAAACAAAGCTGGGTTCAGTGTTGGCATCCCTGGGGACTACCCCTCAGCACCACATTTCTTATCTTCCAGCTTTTAAAAACCCAAGAAAAAAGATTGAAAGACAAAGTTGGATGTAGATCTCTCCTGAGAGACACAGCCAGAATACAGCAAATACAGAGGCGAATGCCAGCAGCAAACCACTGAACTGAGAATAGGACCCCCGTTGAAGGAATCAGAGAAAGAACTGGAAGAGCTTGAAGGGGCTCGAGACCCCATATGAACAACAATGTCAAACAACCAGAGCTTCCAGGGACTAAGCCACTACCTAAAGACTATACATGGACTGACCCTGGGCTTCAACCTCATAGGTAGCAATGAATAGCCTAGTAAGAGCACCAGTGGAAGGGGAAGCCCTTGGTCCTGCCAAGGCTGGACCCCCAGTGAACGTGATTGTTGTGGGGAGGGCGGTAATGGGGGGAGGATGGGGAGGGGACCACCCATAGAGAAGGGGAGGAGAAGAGGTTAGGAGAATGTTGGCCCAGAAACCAGGAAAGGAAATAACAATTGAAATGTAAATAAGAAATACCCAAGTTAATAAAGATGGGAAAAAAAAGACAAAGTTGGGGACCGGTACCAGGAATCGTTATGTGATGATGATAAGACACAGCCAAGAGGCAGCCAATGCACTCGTGAGGCCCAGCAATCAAATGAAAGGTACAGAACATTCCAGGGAGACTGAGAAAATGGAAACAAGCAGATTTACAAAAGCTTGTTGTTGGTTTATTCCTGATTGCGGGCCAAGCTTCTCTGTATGAAAAACCCAGAATCTCTCATCCTAGCGCTGGAACCTCTTTATATCATATTCCTAACCTAGGCAAGTGCAGCCAGACAAGCCATCATCAAAAAAGACAGGAACATGCAAGTATCAGAGAGAGGTGATGATGATGGTTTTATATACTGTAGGCTTTATATTAGCATTGTATAGGAAGGAATCTGCACATACACACTGCAAATGCTTTGTCTGCAAAGCCTCCCAATGCACACTCACGCATGTACACACACACACACACACACACACACACACACACACACACACACACACACACAGCCTTTAAAATCAATTTTCTTTTTCCTGGAACCCTGGTAAAATGCTAATGAGAAAAGGCTTGTAAGACCCATAGATCTCATTCTGGTTTCCCAGGCTGCCAGCTCGCTGACTAAAACACAGTTTAAAGAACCAATTTCAGGGTTGGGGATTTAGCTCAATGGTAGAGCGCTTGCCTAGCAAACGCAAGGCCCTGGGTTTGGTCCCTAGCTCTGAAAAAAAGAAAAAAAAAACCAATTCCTAGTTCCTGCCCCTGGGATAGGCAGCAGGGATACTTACAGTAACAGGAGAGCACAGTAACTCTGTAGCATGGCACACACACACTATCAAGGGGACATAGGAGTTGGGCTACGGATTGGCATGTGTCTCCCTGGCTAGACAGGTACCAATAGTATCTAGTTTCTCATCTAGGTACAGATTTGGAGATTTCTGTAGCTGTGACTATATCCCAGCCAGCTGACTTTCATCAGGGAGATTCCATCCATCACATGGCTATGTCTCATCCAATTTGTTGAAGGTATCAGCACAAAAATAAATAAATAAATAAATAAATAAATAAATAAATAAATAAATAAATAAAACAAAACAAAGCAAACTAACAAAAAATTTTTGAGAGGGGAAATTCTGCATCAAGGCTATAGTTTCAGCTCCAACTCAAGTTGCTAGGCCTGCTATTCTGCCCTTTACACCTTTGCAGTGTTCTGTGTGGGTGAACTCTTCTAAAGGTATGTTAGTATAAATGAACATGTAATAACCCCTTTGTATGAAATCTATGGCTGAAAACCCCCATTTACTTCCCTTTCATTGGTGACTCAGATAGGTGGAATATAGAAAACAAGTAGAAAGAAGGAGACAAATCCAGGAAAGAAAGAATCATGGAAGAAAAGAATGCAGGAACAATACTTACATGTGTGTCGCCCTCTATATCAGGGGACTGTAAATACTTTTCCTGTACTAACAAAACTACTCAATTGGGCTCTTGTAACCACACTTACTACTTTGTACATCTTTAAAGTTGTAGAATCCAAGACATAGAGAAACTAAGTAACCTCCCCTCGGCCACACGTCTGTCAGAGTTGGATGCAGGATTCAGAAGCAGGCAGGCAACTTCAAAAACTTAGTGCTGGTCAATGGAAATACGTGAAATACTGATGACATTTCTTTTTCCACTGCTGGATATTGATTTCAAGGTTTCACACAGTGCAGGCAAGCACTGTATGATGAATACATCCCCATCTGTTAAGTTATATTTCCTTTTCTTTTTTCATTTTTTATTGATTATTTTATTTATTTACATTTCAAATGTTAGCCCCTTTCCAAGTTCCCCCTCTCCCATTTCCCCTCCCCCCTTTTCTATGAGGGTGTTCCCCCACCCGACTGCCCACTCCATCCTGCCTCCCACCCCCACCCCCAACATTTCCCTACACTGGGGCAATGAGCCTTCACAGGACCAAGGACCTCTCCTTCCATTGATGCCCAACAAGGCCATCCTCTGCTATATATGCTGCTGCAGCCATGGACCTATCCATGTGATCTTTTGGGATGGTGGTTTTATCCCTGGGAGCTCTGGAGTATCTGGTTGGTTGATATTGTTGTTATTTCAGGGGGGTTGCAAAACTCCTTCAGTTCTTTCAGTCCTTTCTCTAACTCCTCCATTGGCGTCCCCGTGCACAGTCCAATATTTGGCTACATGCATCCACATCTGTGTTGGTATTTTCTACTAGCATTTTGGTTCATTTTGCGACGAGTTTTCTCTGTGTAAGCCAAACTGGCCTTGAACCCTAGATCCTCCTACTTTAGCCTCCACAACTATTTAATAACAGGTGTGTGCCTCTGTGTCCATCAGCATATGTCTCAGAGACAAGAGTGAGAATTAGTCTGGGGAAAAATCAATACAATACATTCCAGAGATTGAAAGACGTCACAAGTCCTTTTATTCTTGAGATTTGCCAGCCCCTCTCTTACCTTTCTCTGGCCATCTCTCCAAATCCAATGTCTTCTCTCTTCCGTCCACTTTTGTCCTGGAGCTGAACACTAACAGAACCTACAGAGGCATTAAGAAAACACTAATTTTTTCCCACTGAAAGTGTTGGTGGGAGCTGGGCACTGGGGGTGGGGATGGGAGTCTCACACCTTTAATCCCAGCATTCAGCAGGCAGAGGCAGCCTAATCACTGAATTCAAGGCCAACCTGTTCTACAGAGTAAGTTCCAGGGCTACACAGAGAAACTCGGTCTTGGAATAGAAAGAAAGAAAGAAAGAAAGAAAGAAAGAAAGAAAGAAAGAAAGAAAGAAAGAAAGAAAGAAAGGAAGGAAGGAAGGAAGGAAGGAAGGAAGAAAGAGAAGAAAAGAAAGTGCTGGAGGGATCAACTCTTACTTTGAGGTGTTTAGCACTATCATCAGGTGGTACCTACACTCAGGCAGATGTGGAAGGACCATGGCTTCTATCCTGTACAGCTGCTTGTGGTGAGTTGAAACCCACTGTTTCACAGCCAGGACAAGAAAGTGAAAGATTTTTTATTTCTCTCTGCCTTCTATCAGGACCTATGTTTCTTCACCATAACAAAAGAGACAGTCTTAGCTCCCTTCCTCACCTATCCTTTCATCTCAGCCACCCGCTGGTATTTGGCTTCTTCATGGTTTTTGGAGCCTGGGCCTTGATAAACACACATTTCTTTGGCCTAAGATAAACACACATTTTAAATCTATGGAGACAGATTTGCAGAGTGGTTTTACAGTTTCTTCTTTGAAATGATCATAGCATCAGGACTGTGAAGGCTCAAGGAGCAAACCACAAGTCTTCCCTGACACCCTATGCCTAGTACCTCTGTGGCCTCTAAGGTAGTCCCGAGCAAGCATCCAGTTAGATTAGAGCATACTTCATCAAGAAATAAGGGTGAGCACCTTATTTCCATTTTTGCTGTAACCTGTTGTGTTCCGTTTTCCTGAACAGAGTTGCTGAGGATCACTCTGAGGATGTGTAGGTGGGCAGGGTTGCTATTCAGTAGTAGCATACTCCATACCTCCATGGAAGGAGGATATACGTCCAAGAGCTATATCCTCAGAACTCACAGCTACAGCGAAGGATCCTACCACTGCAATTGAACTCCTGTGCAGCCTGGAACAAGAAAGGGGTTGACTTTTCTGAGCCCAGTTTCATCAGTGCTGATCACAGGCTGATGCTGAGAATGTCATGAGACAAAGAGCATGGTTACCACAGTCCCGGACATGTAGTGAGAAGCCCAGAAATAATCTCTAGATTCAGAAAGAGCTGGATCAAGACTCAATTCGTTCATTGACCAGCTGGCATTGAGAATACCATGTTCTTTCATGAAGCCTCAGTTCTCTCAACAGAAAATTAAGTTTCCTAGTATTCTGCCACCGGCAAAGATCAATGAAGGAAACAGATCTGGAAATTCTTAAAGCACTCTGGATGGCTGAGAAGATTCTCCACAGCACATGGCTTTGGTAACAGCAGGATTCCCTTACTCCTCAGCCGCTGAAAGTCTCAAGGACTCAAGCTTGCCTGTGCTATGATAGACAAAGTCCTGTCTCAAAAACAGTCCAGAAGGAGCCAGTCCTTAGATACATTGGGGTTATTGGGGTTAGTCTTCCCCCTCTCTGTCTCTCTGTCTCTGTCTCTGTCTCTCTGTATCTCTCTCATACCAGCTCTAAGGGATCCGGTTGATGATGAGACTTCAGCCTCAGGGATAATGCCTAGTCAGTTTGAAAGAAGCATCACAAAACAATGGATATAAACATAAATATTCAGAAGGTAGCTTGCTAACATGGCTAAACAAGACATGGCTGTTGCGCATGTGAACTCACTGCAGCTGTAGTTACCTGCATATAACATGTGTACAATCAAGCCAACCACTATTCCAGCATGGATGGAGGAAGGGCCCCTGATGTTCCAAGCCTAGCCAAGATGTACTAGCAGTTGACAACTGCTGTGAAAGAGACACCTTTGGGGGGTATGTCAAGATACACTGTATATATGTATGAAGATTTCAAAGAATACAAATATTTAAAACTTATTCAAATATGACTAAAGATGTGGTCCAGGTATAGTGGTGGCACAGGCATCTAATCCCAGGACTAAGGAGGCAAAAACAGATGGATCTCTGTGAGTTCTGGGCTAACCTGGTCCATTGAGGGAGTTCTTGTCAGACAGGGATACATGGTAAGACCTTGTCTCCAAAAGAAAAAAGAATGTAGATATGAATGTAAAAATAACGGAACATGGGATTTTTTAAATGAAAGTTGTTTTTGAAGCACAGATTGAGATAGAAACTAAGAATAATGAAACAGGAAGTTTATGTTCGAAAATTGCACCAATGACAAAAAATAACCAAAAACAAAAAACAAAAACAAAAAGAGCACCAGTGGAAGGGGAAGCCCTGGGTCCTGCTAAGACTGAACCCCCAGTGAACTAGTCTATGGGGGGAGGGCGGCAATGGGGGGAGGGTTGGGAGGGGAACACCCATAAGGAAGGGGAGGGGGGAGGGGGATGTTTGCCCGGAAACCGGGAAAGGGAATAACACTCGAAATGTATATAAGAAATACTCAAGTTAATAAAAAATTATAAGCCCGTGGGGGAAAAAAAAAAACAAAAACAAAAACAAAAACAAAAACAAAAACAAAAACAAAAACAAAAACAAAAACAAAAACAAAAAAACCCCACAAAAACAAAAAAACACATTTATTGGTACATTGGGAGTGATGGGTGTCACACCGTATTATCCAATTGTCAATTAACATGTGTGAGCAAAGATAACAACAGAGAGAAAGAGAGGTGGGGCAGAGAGAGACACAAAGGGAAACAAAAACTGAGACAGAGACAGAGAAAGCAAAGAGAGAGACAAAGACAGAGAGATATACATAAAAGGAGAGAAGGGGGAGGATTAAGAGTGCTTTACTGCCAGAAACAAATGAAGCTCTGTAAGAAGAGTGACAACCAGGTGGGCCCCTAGAGGTATAAGAAGTGAACACAAGCACCCATCCCTTATCCAGAAGCTATCTCCAACTGATAACTACTTGCAAATGAACCTTTAGTTTCCTCCAACGGAGTCTCGCTGGGAAGACAAACTACTCTTAAGGGTAAACTGAATGTCTATCAGTAGATGGCTAACAGAAAATTAACTCAGTGTTACTTTTGGAAGTTATTTGTCTCATAATGTCCTGTTGCACTCTTCTTTAAATATATAGCTTTTAATTTTAACTTATATGTATTTTTTCTTTTCTCTTTTTAACCTTTGTGCAAATACCATGCCTTCCAGTTTAGTGCTTTTATGGAATTCCTCAGAGTGTGAGTGAGTGGGTCTCTGATTCCGTACCTTCTCTTGAGCTTTTCTCCTCCCCGTTTGATGATCTTATCCAGTTCTGATGCATCATTTTGTTTTATTATATTTTGTTTTATTTTTAATCCCATAGAAACCCATTTGTTTATTTTCTAATGAGAGGCAGAAAGCAGGTGAATCTGGAAGGGAGGGGAGGTGGAACGAAGCTGGGAGGAGTAGAGGGAGGGGAAACCATAATCAGGATGAATTATGTGAGAAAAGTATCTATTTTTAATAAAAGGAAAAAAATTTAAAAGAATGGAGTGATAAGGTGAGTAAAAATGGCACTTGTGCCAAGGAGCTGTCACAAGTGCTGCAGCATATTTTCATTATTTAAGTGCAAATAAATCTTAATATTTTAAAAGAAATTTTATATAATCTGTTGTCTAGTACAATGAAACCACAAATAATAAAAAGTTATGCAAGAAATGAGCTAGCCTTTTAGAAATGTAAAAGGTTTTGAAGAAAGTACTAAAAATGTACTGTTAGTAATAAAATCAACATAAAAATACTCCACTGCAAAATATAGACAATGGGACCAAAAGTGTAATCATCACCCATGGCACCAGAAACTAATGCAGTTTTCCAAAGTAATCTTGTAAAAAACCTTAGACACTGCAAGACTTCTAGAAATTCATGGAAGATTGGCATTTAAAAAGTGTAAGAGTCAGATTATGAACAGGTATGCAGCAAAATGATGTCTTCTGGACGTGATATTTCACTTGTATATTCATGGTGGCTGTGGTTATCTTCATAAGATTTGGTTCATCAACCTTTCATGATGGATGGAGTCAGGCGCCCACGAGGCTGTTCCCCTACCTGAGAGACTATTGGCAGTTAAAGGCCAATAAAGGAGGGAGTGTCTTTTTTTATTTTTAGTGATATAGCTACTGACAATGGATTCTTGCTACAGAAAATAAGCAACTCAGAATTCAATGTGTCACACACAAAAAGAAAACATGAAAGTAGAAGATTCACTTCTTGGAAATAAGGTTCCAGCTAGAGATGGAGGGGCTAGAGGTGGAGAGGTTAAAGACGGAGGAACTACAGGTAGTGGGGGTTTAGAGAAGGTAATAAGGTGTTGAAAATAATTTAAATTATATATATATGTGTGTGTGTGTGTGTGTATACATATGTATATAAAGAGTAAAAGAGGAATTTAAAAATGTACAGACCCCTTGGAAAGATTAGAATTCCCTCTGCATAACTGAGCCATAGATAAAAGTCAGTCTTCACAGAGAAAGAACTAGATGAGGAAAAGAAAAGAAAAAAGAGAAAAAAAAAAAGAACGGTGGATTTTTCTCTACCTGAAAAGCAGACAAGCCAGTGCCCAGCTGCTTGCAACAGGCCAAGGTCAGTGGTAGCTGACATGGAGGTACCTTATCCTCTACAAAGCAGCCATCATGAGAACAGGGAGCTGTTCCAGGACCTTCCTGGCATTCAGGTGGACAGAAGCAGGCAGCAATGGGTGGCTGGTGGAGATTGTGAGGTCAAAAGTTGTGATTGTGGTGGCAGAAGTCAGTTGCTGGGACAAAAGTATCTTATTGGGGGTAATTTTTTCTTTCTTAACTCTTTGCTATGTTAAGACCAAATGTAGCTGACTTCTGGCAATTAACTCCTGCTGTTTGACAGCAGGAGATTGAGAAAAAAAAAGGCTTAATTGCTTCTGCTCTTTTACCTCTAGTTCAGAGGCCCCTTGCTGGCCAGGCAAGAGGCTTGGGGTTTGTTAACTCTTCATGAGCCACAGAGAAAAGAAGAGGAAGAAAGAAAGGGAAAGGAGAGTCACAGAAGCACAAAACCACACACTCTGGATGTAGCAGAAATGGCTACACTCAAATTTTATTATTGCGTTCAGCTTTTCATAGCTTTTAGACAAACAGTTTTCTACTTAAAAAAGAATTACCCCGTGAAGAAGGAAGTTACAGAAGGATGTTCGCAGTAACTTCAAAGTCCTGTTTCATTCTATAAACTCATAAGTTCAAAGCAAGTTTCACATGGCCTTGCTTTATCATTGTGGACGCCTGTGGCTTCATCCTTGGATCTGACCTAGATTGAATGTTTTTCCTTAATCATAAATTTGCCTTAAGCTTGTTTCTCTTCTCAGTGTAATTAGCACATGACACACGAAGGTTTACAGAACTCTATTTGCAGCTTTCATATGATAGAGGGCTCAAAATTATTTGTGTAAATAAATTTGTGTAAAGGAATTCTATAAAATTATTATTAGGAATTATGAAATTCTTAATTTGTCTACACTGCTTTACTATATCAAAGTACATCTTCATGTTGATCTGTAAGAAATCTGCCCAATAGGGTGGGCAGATGCCCAGAATCATTAGGCTATATAATAGTGGCAGGAAAGGCATATCAGGAGCAAGAAGCTATCCTGGGATGAAGTCTGAGGACCCTGCATCTCAGAGTTTTCCCATTGTAGCCATGCAAAATGCTGAGACATGTCCAAAAATCCACTCGCTAGTCTTAGTCTCTCCTAGATGACTTCTGACAGAGCTGGACAAAGATTGCCTGGGCTTTAGACATGTACTGAGTCCCTCCCCTGCAAGCAACTCTGCTTCTTTTATGGGGAAAAAAGCCCCACCCCACAAACACTGCCCAGTACACAAATAAAGAAAATCTATATAACTGCTCATTCCCATATGACAGCATCCACTGGAGCCCAGCCCTGGGAAGGCAGCACAAAGCCTGTTATTCTGTAAAATGCATCCAGAGCTGACTGATACAAGACAGCACACTCCCCACCATCTCCTTTCCAAGAAGCCTACAACTTTGGATCACAGCCAAGACCATGACTTGCTCATTTGCTTCTCCTCACTTGTTCCGTGTGGTTGAGGCAATTCAAACCCCAGCACAGGTACTTCTCATCTGGGGTCATGAACAATACCCTGACAGAAGGCCGGGTTGCATGGAAGAGAGAACTGCTGATAACTATGCCACCTCACACCAGAAAGAGGAGGATGGGACCCATCCCAGGGGAGCAAGGAATTCTGAATTAAAGGATGCAGAGGAGAAGGCTGAAGGTCTATAATCCCCTGAAAGCTGATAAAGTTAGCATCCAGAAGAGAAACAAGTCAGGCCTGAATATCGATGTCAGAGAAGAGTTGAAGAGGAACGGGGGGGGGGGGGGGTCCTGAGAACCGCTGTACTGAACATTGGCTAGAGGTCAGCTTGTAGCACATGTAGAGATCTAGTCTAGCGTCGGAGACATGAGCAGATGGCCCAAAGGCAGGGAAGATTTAAGCCTACTTCCATCACTGGAATAAGCTGGGTCTCTGATAGACTGTGCCTTCTGATGGGTTATAAGTGTGTATAGTGGAGGAATGTACACCTATCTATGACAGGACCTCAGAGTCCTGCCCTTTCCTTAGTGTGCCATGAGGGAAACTAGTAATGAGTTTCTGTGACAACCAAAATGGTAGTCAATAACAAGTCTAGTTCCAAGGTAGGCAGGAAGAAGAGCTCACTTAGGAACTTACAGCTCACGTTTCCATGGCTGCTCATGAGTATCTGCTGCTTCCCTCTCAGGCCACCAGGGGATCTGCAACTAATTCAGGTCCTCCTCCCTCTGTGGCCAAAGACATTGTGGCATTTACCTCTGTACCCTGTGTCTATCACACAGGGTCATCCTTCCTCACACAGCAGGAACAAAACCTGTGTCTTGCCCCCTGTACCTTATAATGACCATCCAATAGCCACTATATCCCCTGCTTTAAAAAAAAACAGTGACAAAGCTATTTCTGGTGAAATGACCCCGAGTCTGGGGCTTGCCAGATGAAAAGATGGGAATTAAGGGTCCTGATGTCCCTCAGAGCACTCTATTCTACCCAATTATTTGCACATCTCCTTAGGTCTCTTAGAATCTTCTCCCCCAGGCTTGTAAGGTTCTTGGTCAGAAAGGACACCATTGTGCTCATGGTGTAATAGCACTATGGTGCCTGCCTGTTTGCTTTGAGAAACCACCCCCAACAAAAAGAAGATTCTCCCTTTTTATTCACAACTGCCAGGGTTTCCAGCTTGAGGGCATACCCCTATACCAAGCCAAGCCCATCCCCAGGTATAGTAGGGTACACAGGAGTAAGGAACCTGCCAGGTACCCCCAAGCTGTGCTCTGGCTTTAGAGATCCAATGAGACAGAGCCCTCCATGTCTTGCCTAGCTGAACATTCCTGTAGACATCAAGGTGGAAAAAAACAGAGGAAAGCCAGCTGATCACTCTTACCCTATCAAGGGCACTTTCTGCTTGGGGATTGCAGTACAGGGCCCTTCTCCAAGGCAGAGAGCATGAATATAGGAGCCAGACACAGTGGTCAGCTGCTGTGCTGACTGCTGGATGAGTAAGCAGAAATGTGAAGTTTCAGGAATGTTCCCCAGTAGAGGCCTCCTTCAGAGATGTAAGCAGAGAGCAGGGGGAAGAAAAATAGCATAGATCAGAGGAGAGGGTGAGAAATGCCCCTCCTGACATGCTGACACCTCTGGAGACCTCTGTCCAGTAACACAGCATAGACACAAACCACCTACACATACCATTTATTATTAAAGCAAGAAGAACCTGAGGTGATGATGATGGTTAGCTTAAGCAAATGCAAGTACTGAGGGAATATACCTGGTATTTTGTCTTATCATCTTTGGTCATGTGAAAGAGCCAAGAATATTTCTCCTAGGCCTTTGCCTTTCCCATAGGGAAATGTGGACACGCCAGGGCATTCCCTTCATGTCCATGCTTTCAAGTGCATTAACTTATCATAATGTATGCATTTCTTTCTAAAAGGCCACCTTGTGGGAAGAACATTCAGCGCTGTGCCCCATCCATAGTTCACAGCTTTCTTACACAGGCTCCCACAGACAGGCAATATGATGAAGTTGTGGGTGGAATGTGTGGATGTGTGGATGGATGGATTGGGGATGTGTTGGTGAATAGAAGGGTGGGAGTCTGTGGGTGATGCTGGATGGCTAAAGCATAAATAACAAGTGTTGGCTGAGTAAGGAAACACTTGCCAGGGGATATTTCAATGGCCAAAATGGGGCTAAATTCCATTTGTCTATCTAAGAGTAGTTTGACCAAAGAGCAAGGACAAGATCACATAGCTTGGGTGTGTATGGCTAAATGAGAAACGTCTCCTATTAGAGAGAGGTAAGGGAAAAAAGAGAACGATGGGCCGACTGAATCTCACTTGGTTTTGTTCATGTTTCTGTGGGGGAGAGGACAGCGACAGATAAGTGTGAATTTATGTGTCTCTGACTCTGAGTCTATTCCTGAATGTTTCAGTGTGCTGCTGTATGTGTCTGTGTATCTGTTTGGGGTGCATGTCTGTGCCCATATCATGTAAGCTTATGCATTGTCTGTCTGAATGTGTCTGTGAAGTATTTGACTGTGTGTCTCTCTGTGTTGTATGTGTTTCCCACACCTTGTAGCTGGGACTTTTCTCTTCCTTGTTTCCTCCTTGCCATTGCCCCGGGGGATGACTTTTTACATTTTGCCATTTCTGTGGAGCAAAATCACCTTGGTTGCTTTCCACTTTGTCAGCCTTAAAGGTAGTGCTGGTCAGATGTGTGTGCCATGCCAACTTGCCAGAATAAGTACTATCTGGCCCCAGGATGGCTCAGCCTAGGATTGAGTCTTCAGTTGTTAAAACTACTACTTCATTCCATCTCATTTCCTTGACCTAAAAAATGATTCAGGTAGCCTGAGGGACCAAGTGACTGTGCAGTCATGAGTCAGCCTGGAGAATCTTTTCTATGTCTGTCTGCTCTGCCGAAATGCAGGATTCTGGGTGAGCGCACAGAGGCAGAGTAGGGCTCTGCTGGAAAGGTGCCAGGGGCTCTCTAAGATCAGCCATTGTCCAGTTCATCCTGGCCCGTAAGCATAGAAGCTCTGCCAATCTTTTCCCTCCTCCTACCCAGCCACCCCCAGAAAGCCCTCTCTGCTGCATAGGCTGCTTGCTCACTATCACAGACAGGACCGTGTGATTGTCTTTATGTCTCTCACTGAATATGTGTCAGTAGCATCCCAATACGGTGGGTGATACCGTTTGTTCATCCAGCCTGAAAATACAATCCTCTTAGCCTGTGCTTCACATGTTCTGGTGGATGTCGGGACACACCCCATTTTCATGAAGGTCATCACAGATGAACCATCCTCTAGTGCAAACATCTGTTGCTTCATGGCACTGTGCCTTCCCTGCCTTCTAGACCCTGAGAGGAGACATGATCCCACAGGTGCCTGTTGCCAAGCAACAGCCCTACCAGGGCTGAATTCTGCATCTACACAGTCCACACACTAAGTGGGTTCAATTTCCTGCTGCATCTGACTTCATTGTGAAAATCCTAGCCCTTCAGGGTACCTTACCTTTATGAAACAGCCCTGACTTGGGTTTATTTCTCCTCTCATTTCTTCCACCTTTGTCATGGGGATGGGGTATATGGCCAGAGCTGCGCTCAGAGGTCAGTAACAGCCGTCCTCCTTAAAACGGAGATATCAGGGGCCTTACCTTCAGATGACAAGTTTCGGAATTGGTGGCTCCAGTGTCTGTAGAGATGAAGGAATCTACATCTTTCCTCTATATCCAGCAAGGTGAGGCGACATTTTTTTATAGTCTTACCCACTCAAAGCATGTCTTAGCATTTGCATATGCTTAATTAATCATCTTTGCTTTCTCGGTCAGGCTAGCACCAGCTCCTTGTTGTTTCTACCATCTCACTGTGACGTCTTCAATAGCCATACTCGCTGGTAAGTGTAGAACCCCATCTGTCCTGCCTACAACCATCTATGGCTCCTCACTGTCCTTGAGGCCAAGCCCAGAGCCCAAAGATTCTGCAGTGGCTGTACCCTCCCCCTTCATCCCTCCCTCCTCTCCAAGCCAGGCTCTCAGGCCCACAGCAGTGCGTTATTTCCCCTGAATGTCCCCCTGATGGTTGGTTATCACACTCCAGATCGTCTTTGGATAGAATAGCGTGTATTTGTCTGTTCCTCCTTTGCATACGCACATTCTAAGTGTTCACCATAGATGTCCAAAAGAATTAAGAGACCATGGAATGTAAGGAGCCAGAGGCAGCATATCCTGTAAGAGTAACAGACACATAAAATAGGGGAAGGGAAAGCTGGGTGCAGACAAAGGCATGGAGACGGATGGAGAAGTGAAGCAGGAAGAAGGTTGGTACTTCAGTTGCTGGGGAGAGTTGCCAAGGGCAACTGCGACAGTTCAGTAGTGGTGCCAAAGGAGGCCTTATACAGAAGATGAGGTGTGGCTAGAGACTTAATGTGGGCTATAGAGTAAATCCCATGGATAGGTATCTTGTGTCCTAGGTGATTAATACAAAGGCCCCCTCACGAGAGCTTTTCAAAACCGTCTCAAAAGAGGCAGAGAAACGGTGTAGCAGGATGTAATGAGGAGGGGTCTGCAAACATCATGCTGAGGAAATGACAATCCGGCTGTCAGCTTTCCCGGATGGTTGAAGTAACTCAGCAGATGTTTCAAGAAACCTGCCATGAACCATGGCTTCATTTCCCATAAGCAGTGACTTTTCTGGGTGCTGGTGCTGTGGTGACAGCACAACACTGGGCAGTGCTCAGGGACCAGCCAGGATCTACCGCAGCAAGGACATGCAATGTACCCAGTTGCTTATTAACTCACTTACACATTAATTTACTCTCCTGTACAAGCCACTCATTATCACCATTTTCAGCATATTCCTCCTCATGTCTCTCACTGAATTTTTATTCACTCGCCCATTCATTTATTCATTTCCTCACTGCCCCATTTACTCTCTATTACTCACTCATTACAGCCTATTCCCTGAGCCTAGCAAAAGATAGTGGAATGAATTCATGTTGTCCTCAGAAGAAAAAAAATCAGAGACAGTTGCGAGGGAATCCCAGGGGTGGCTAAGTGTGGAGGACGACTTTCTCATGGGCAGGAATCACAGGGTACTCTGCTCTTGAGTGTGATGACCAGATTCTTCCCTCTTAAGGCCACTGATTCCATTCCTGCTCCAGGTATTCCAAGGATGCTACAGATTATGGAATCACCTCCTTCCCACAAAGCTGATCCATAGCCTTAGCTGCAAATGGAGGAAGCCACCTGTCATGACCTCACGGAGCCATGTATAGTAGTGGCACAAAATTATCAGGCCTGCCTGTCCCATCCAGCACTGAGGCTGTGCTGACACTCAGTCCCAAAGGCCATAAGATAGACAGAGCAGAAGGTAAAGCTGAGTTCACCAGGGCTACTGAAGTATGCCTTACAGCCAAGGCAATAGGGGAGTAGAAAATGGCCACATGTCCCTGTCACACTGCAATAGGAAGATGAAGATGGCCAAGTGGGATAGAGCCAAGTTTACCTCACTGGGAGATTCTAGACACCAGGTGTGTTAGAAAGCTGGAGTCTGAGGGAACCTCACCCCACAGACTCCAGAGTCAGGAGTACATGTGTTCCTAGCAAACTAGGTTTGGAGTATCTGTGAAAGGAAGCTATCTAGAAAGCTGGCTAAAAGCCATGACCATTAGGTACTTCTGTCCTCTCAGGATTACAACTTGTGAGGTCTCCGGGGTTTGCACACCATAACTGATTCAGAAAGGCCTAGGTTGTCCTTCAAACAAAGTTTGCATGACTGAAGAGGCCAAAGATCCTGACACCTACCCTGTCTAACTTCCTCTGGGATGAGGCCAATGTAGCCACCAAGGGTAAAGGAAATAGGAGGCCCAGAGTCAAATGCTTCACTATGGCTGTATGGGTAGCTTTAGCCTGGTTGGCCATAGAGCTATCCATCCTTAAGCTGGATATATCCAGTCTGAATGTCAGCCTGGTAGAGTCATAGGTGCTCTAGATCTGTCTCAACTACCCCTGCTCTCTGGAACGGGGACTTGATCATCCAGGTACCATCTGCTTCCCACTTTTACTATCCAGAAGACTCCGGGCTTCTTCCACACATTCCATAGCCCAGTTTCTGGTTCTCGGTCACAGGAAGCACTTCATGCCTTCTTTCTCTGCAAGTGTTTTAAGGAACCCCAAAGAAGGAAAAGCGTAAGGTGACGTTGCAGGTAAGGCTTAAGACTGTTGGTGGCACCGAACAATTGCAATCACATCCTCTACTTGTGAAGTGCTCTTAGCTGACCATGGTCTACCATGCCCAAGTGCCATTATTTAATAAGTGCACTAGGGGAAGGGCCCTTAAAAAGAGAGGGCAAAGAAAGCTGTGGTTCAGCCTCAAGTGCAGTCTTGCCCTTGCTCTTTACCTGCCCCCATGCATGAAAGCCAACTTCAGGGTTCCCCAGTGTGAACTTCAGGCTGGGTATGCAGTTTAGCCACTGAGCTGAGAAAATGTAGTTCCTGCTGCAGTCCAACCTTCTCAGTCCATGTCCTGCAGGGGACCAGGACACCTACACCAAATGCCTGTAGGTTTCACTGATATCGGTGGCTTTTTGTTTGTTTGTTTGGTTGGTTGGTTTTTGGTTTTTGGTTTTTTGGCCTAGGAGTATCTGGGCTTGTGGTTCCAGGCCTTTACTGGAGACCCCTGAATCTTGACTTGGAGACGACCAAATGTGGTGTATCAGTGCTGACGTGACTCTAAGACTTCTTACAAATAAAGTTGGGACTGGAATGTCTAAAAAGTGAAGAAGGATGTTTATAGACAAGAGCAATTTTGTCTTGGGTACAACTATAGCAACAGGTAAGGGTGGCTAAATAAGCAAAACTTTACCCATAACTGGACTGTGCCCTGAGTCTTATGTCCCTGAACATTTCACTACTGTGTTCATGAATATGCAAACAAGAAGGATGACAGGCATTCTAAGGCTCCTGTCCAATATGTTAAGCAAGAAAGGCAGCCTGAGTTCGTCTATGAAGGGGCCATTGGCTCTAATGACCAGTACCCATTACATTCTGGAATGTTCTTGCATTTCAGGTCCACAGTAGGTTATGGCAGTGGTCCAAGTGGTGTACCCTCACCCCCTGATGCCTTCCTTACCCACAGCTGGTTTCCTTACCCACAACTGGCTTCCTTACTGCTGTCTTCCTTACTTGCTGACAACTCTTAGGAATGCTACCAGATGCTACCATTGCTCCCTCAAGACTTTTTTGTTCCTTGAGACAGGACTCTTGGACCACATGACATATAAAAGTGAAGGAGCCCAAGAAGGGGCTAGATTCCACATAGAGCTTACAAGCTCTGGGGTGGGGGGGGAAATGGTGCATGGCATTTGTGAGCACCCTACTGCAGATCAAGTTCTGAACTAAAAGAAAAAAAAGGGAGATTGTGATGTCAGGGAGGGCCCTGCTGGGGCTATTGATGAAATCTGAATGCAGAGTGACTGAATGTATAAGAGAAGTTGTCTTGGTCCTTAGCCAGCTTCTCTTGTCACCCATATAGATGACCTCTTGGGCCTGTAATGGCCCTTGTCCTCAGGCTTACCAGGCTTCATATTTAACCTTTCTTCCTAACTCCCTTGACTGCCCATAGGAAGAGAAACCCCAACATACCTAGGGTCCAATAGTGTCTAAAAAACTGTTCACACACGTGTGCCCATATATTCACCCATGTCCAACACACACACACACACACACACACACACACACACACACACACACCCTCACTCTCTGCTCACTGCATGTACTTTCCAGCCCCTGAATTCCATACCACAGCTTGTGGAAAATGACAGGCCAGTTCCATTTCTGAGCACTGTCCTCAGCAACCTCTCACCACAAATGCTCTCAGGCTGTCACCCTGTCAGAGATGTCTAGTGTTGATAAGTGGGTCTCAGAACTGGTTTGAGCAGGACACCTGGCCTCAAGGTCTATTGAGTATGCTGTGCTGGTTTCCTGGTTGCACCAGGAAGTTGGTGGCAATTCACCTAATTGCTGAGACCCCAGAATGTCACATGAGTGTCTGGGAGAAAACAAAGGATTCTGTGAAAAAGAAATGAAAATAGTAATACTCAGAAAAAGCATGACTGTGGTGGGGGGGACTTATTGGGAAGAAATATTTCAAAGGGAAAGGCAAGGGGTGACAGAGGTATATGAGATAAAAACAACTAAAATTCTTTATATAAATGTATGAAAGTGACAAGTAGTAATCAATCAATCAATAATAAATCAATGTCTGGTTGGGTGTGTGGTGGCACAGACCTTTAATCCCAGTGCTCTGGAATCAGGCAGATCTTTGTGATCAAAACCTTAATTACCAGGGAAGAATGTTAACAAGAAGTGTGCCAGCAACTATCAAAGGCAAAATCCCAACACATTCATTTCAAAGACCTAGTTGGTTGGCTTTTGTTTGCCGTAATGTAATCTAGAATTACTTCTCTAAAGTTAAATGTGCGGTCTAATGGGCTGAGCTAAGGACTGGCTTTACAGACAGAAGGGCTGGAGAAAACTTCAGAGAGACGTGCTTGAAGGTCACTTTCTTTGTAAAGGTCAAAGCAGAGGGATTTCTTTGTTACCTTGACTCAGGATGACTGGAACTTCCTATTTTAGAAAAATGGTGTTATTTTCAACATTCTGTTTGGCAAAAGAAACTCCATTCACTAATCTTGTCTGCTAGAGCCTACTGCAAGGGTTCAGCTCAAAGCATTAGCTTCTGATCAGTATCGTCTAACTGGAGGAAAACATTTGCAAGTTTCTGAAAGACAATCCATGGGCACTTCGAAAAACTGAAAGAGTACATGTTCTAATATGCAATAATTCCATGCAAATAAGGTATAAGCTCTTCACAAATGAACATATACATCCTGCATGATTTCCTTCTAGACCAATTAGTTCTAGTTTTTAAAAAATATAAAGATAAGAGAAAGTCTACAGAATAAATGCAGAGGAATAATGCTGGTATTGGCATATAGTATAGGGGGCATGACACTGAAACAGAAAGCTTAATCCAAGAACAGGCCTCATACATTGGAATCGCATAAATGATAAAGTGGCTCAGGTCACTGGGGTATTAGACTGTTCAATAAATGACACTGGAGATGTCACTTAAAAGCATCTGATCCAATCCCAGCTACCTGAGGCAGAGCCACGTGGATCACCAGTTTGAGGCCCACCTGTGCTGCAGGAGAGTTAAAAGCTGGCCTGACAGCATGAGCAAGTTAGCTAAACCCTGATAGAAAAGAAAAAGTCAGCAGGGTTATAGCCTAGTGGTAGAACGCTTTGCAGGTAGATAGGAGGCCCTGATTTCAATCTCCATCACCACAGAGTAAAAAGGAAGAATGAGCATACCTTATTTCCCAAGAATTTCCTCCTAGGTATTTACCAAAGACAAATGAAAACACGTGCCCCAGAGTATGTGTGCATAAAATATCCATAACGAATTTCACCTACAATGGCCCCAAGCTGGAAATGACCTAAGTGATAATTGGTAGGAAAATCAATAGACCCACAATGGTCTCTGTACATAAGGGAATCCTACTCAGAAATTTTAAAAGAGCTAATTGTTGATACTGCAACACTATTCCAGCCATGTTGTAGCTATCACAGATGCATTATCCTGAGTCGAAGTACACACACACACACTGTTGCATGATTCCATTTTCTGTGGTATTTCATGTTAGTACTTAAAACTAACTTCTAACATGATGTGCTCTAGGGCTGAGAGTAACAGGATGAGTGCTTTTACTGGGAACGGAAGTGTTGTTTTGTTTGGATAAGCAGCTAGGCTATAGGAGTGCATACCTTTGCCCAAACAGGGGTGCATTTTAAGATTGTAGTATTTTGTGTAGACTATATCTAAAAATAGGGTAATAGAACTTCCTGGGCATGAATAAGACCCTAGTCTCAGTCCTCAGTACCACAAATAGTTATGTATTATAATTATGTATGTATATGTATATGCACCTTAAGGCCCATATATTTATTCTATATATTTATACTCCCGTATATTTATTAAAGACAAATGAAAGTGTGTACTCAGAAAGATTTAAATAATAATAGCAGCCACTTAAGAGAACTTATTTTTTTCTATGCAATATAGTACTCATATTTTGTGATTATATAATGATGAGAAATAACTCTAAAACGAGCACCTCTAAATCTAACATCCAATTTCACTAGCACTTTTCAATGTGTTTCAGCTTC
Source organism: Rattus norvegicus (assembly GCF_021556685.1). Lineage (NCBI taxonomy): Eukaryota > Metazoa > Chordata > Mammalia > Rodentia > Muridae > Rattus > Rattus norvegicus. The sequence goes on along the minus strand of NC_141554.1, from coordinate 106,444,527 downwards.
TCCCACCTCCTCAGTGTCTGTCTTATTTTGAACTTTGTATCCAATCTTTTCAAAAGCAGTTCTACTGCAGAGGCTAGGACAAGAAAATTGCAAATTTTCAAGGGCTTTCAGGGTTACAGAGTTAGCCGAAGACCAACCTGGGCAATTTAGCAAGATCCTATCTCAAAGTGACATTTAAAGTGTGTGTGTGTGTGTGTGTGTGTGTGTGTGTGTGTGTGTGTGTGTGTGTGTGTGTGTGTGCGCGTGTGCGTGTGTGTGCGCACGCGCGTGCGTGCACGTGCATGCGTGTGCGTGTGCGTGTGTGCGCACGAGTGTGCGTGTGTGCGCACGAGCGTGCGTGCGCGTGCGTGTGCGTGTGCGCGTGTGCGTGTGCGCGTGTGCGCGTGTGCGTGTGCGCGTGTGCGTGTGCGTGTGCGTGTGCGTGTGCGTGTGCGTGTGTGTGCGCGCGTGTGCGCGTGTGCGTGTGCGTGTGCGTGTGCGTGTGCATGATTTTTGTGGAGTCGGTTCTTATTGCCACGACCTTCACATGATTTCGGGGATCGAACTCATGTCATTAAGTATATGTGAAAAACACCTTTACCTGCTAAACCATCTCGCTGTCCCCCGAACTTTTAAATTTTAATTATGACTTCTCTAGAATAGGTTTAGTTTAACATTAATAATCATCCGGGAGCTCACTGTAGCCTTTAAACTAGTTAGGATTTTTAATTTTCTGGTAGAAATACTTAAGTGGGTAGTATAGCATGAAATCCACCCATGGCATATGGACTGTACCTTGCGGATAAGAAAACTGAGGACCGCTGGGTGGCGCAGGAATACCTAAAGGTGCTTGCCTGTAGGAAGGAACGCTGTGATAGTCCAGGGCTCAGTGATACGCTTCCCAAATGCCCGGAAGGCCCCTGTGCAGAAACTGCGCGCACTGAGCGAGAGCCTGCGGGAGTTGGGACTGTTGCTCGCGGCCGCAGAGATGCGGCAAGCGACTGGGTGGACGCCACGTGGGGCTACTAGGAGGTGGTTCCAGGAGCGCTCATCCTGGATCACTGCCTTCCTCCATCTGCACGCACGCAGGCCAAGCTGGACCACTCGGAGGTGCTGGAGCTGATGGCGCGCACGGTGAGTAGCTGCGCACCGGCAGGGGAGCAGGCCACTGGGGCCTGCCAGTGGTCTTGGAGCTCATTTGCTCTGCCGGCCCAAGCAGGGTTAGTCTTGTCGTCTGGTGTTGAACGCCTTGTACTCTAGGTCCTGCTGGGCGGGAGGTAGTAATAGCTGCTAGCGTTGCGCGGAGCACTACTTTCCACCTCCAGTTTTCGGATGCGTGCAGAAACAGCTACAGGCAGAATCCGGAGGGCTCCTTGCCTCCTAATTACATTCAAGAGATGTACTTGCCCACAAACCTTCTTTGCTGCTAAATTTCAGAACCACCTCTTCTGCAGCTTTTTCGATCTGCTGGAAAACACCCTGAAGCCCCTGGCCTGAGGGCCTGGCCCATGGAAGGAACTTATGCAGTCCCATTTACCTAGTTCCCAAGGTCCAAGGGACAAACCATTCCCTAACCTGAAGAAAAGCTAACAGATCAACTGAGTCAGGAGCCCTTTGAGGCTGGGTTTCCTGCTTGTGGCTCTGGGCAGCTCCTCCACTGGCCTAATCCAATGTCTAGAGACCTTGATGGCCAACATCTGTCTAAGGCCTTCAGGGGCGTGTGTGTCTTCCCAGATTTAAATCTCCTATGCCTACAATTGAGATATGGCTAGCTGCAGAATGCTGTTGTGTCCCACTCCTCCCTTCTCTATCAGTAATTTCGCTTGCCAGACAGTCCCTGACCACTGGCCTAGTCTCTATCCCCGTTTCAGAGGGGCATGGGTGTGTCTGTGTATTGGCATGTACCGACCCCCTTTGATTAGTTGTATTTAATTAGTATACGAAGTAATGGACTTCATTATGGGGTTTTCAAACAAACTTGGTTTTCATTGATCTTCTTTCTCCCACTGCTCTCTCCAAATTCCTTGCCCCTTCCTTCTGGTCCTCCCATTAGTCTCTCCTACTTTCTTGTGATATGTATTTCCTTATCCTTTTTTCTTTCTTCTATCCACTTGTAGTGGTTTGAATAGAGTTGGCCCCCATAGACTCCTGTGTTTGAATACTTGGCCCATAGGGAGTGGCACTTTAGGAGGTGTGTCCTTGGAATAGGTGTGGCCTTGTCGGAGGAAGTGTGTCACTGTGGGGGTGGGCTTTGCCAGTCTTCTCCTGTCTGCCTTTGAATCAAGGCAGAACTCTCAGTTCCTCCAGCTCCATGTCTGCCTGGATGCTGCCATGCTTCCCACCTTGGTGATAATGGACTGAACCTCTGAACATGTAAGCCAGCCCCAATTAAATGTTGTCCTTTATAAGAATTGCCTTGGTCATGGTGTCTTATTATAGCAATAAATCCCTAACTCTAAGACACCACTCCATATAACCCTCCCTAAAGACCTCTTTTTTTTCTGCTCTTATGGTCCTCTTCTTACTTTTTGACAGACGGCGCGCGCGCGCGCACACACACACACACACACACACACACACACACACACACACACACACACTTCAGCACTGAAGTAGGTGGATAGGAGAATCTTGAAGAGCCATCAAAGCTTCTCACACTTGGGCAGGCAAGATGGTTCCAGCAGGTAAGGGTGCTTGCTGCCAAAGACCAAGGCTTGAATTCCATCCCTAAGACCAAAAATTTGGAAGGAAAAAAACTAACTGGACTGGGCACTAATACCCTAGTGGGCAGGTTTACTATATAGCAGTGATTAGATGCCAGATGGGGAAAGGCTCTCCATACAGTTTCTTTGGTGCACACAGCCAGTTGCACCACATATCCCAAATGTATTCAGTGAAGAATTTCAAATTAAGTTTGAGGAAAAGAAAAGATGGGCATGGTAACACACACCTGCAATCCCAACTTTCAAGGTACTGAGTCAGGAAGACTGGACAATGGAGGCCAGCCAGAGCTACATAAGAAGTTTAAGTCAGAAAGAACTATTGCAAAACAGAGAGAGGAAAGGAAGGGAAAGGTGGCCTGTGTACAATTGGAGAACTTGGGCTTAAACTATGTTAGGTACTGTGTTATCCTGCTTTGGTTATTATACTGAACACATTCTATAATATAGCCATTTCCATAATATATGTTACTGTTAATTCTGTTCTTTTTTTCTTGTGTTTTAAAGTTTTTCTTGCAAAGGTCTTTCAGAAATCTCCTTGGTTAGATGAGATTATTCCTAGCTCATTTTAGGAGGTGAGTGGACACTGGAGCAAGGACTTGGACCCAAGTCTGATATTAGAAACCTTACTCATTCCATGATATTAATTTTATCATTCATAATGGCATTTTGAAACCCAGAGACCTGCTCAACATACATCTTTTCCACACCTTCTGTGACCTTCTAAAACTATGTCATAACATTTTACTTCCAATGTGTAAAACTTTTGTTTCAATAAATTAATTACAAACATGAAAAATAGTATTTGTAATTATATTATTTCTCCTAGATTTTTCCAAATTTTACCATATTTCACAACCAGAGAAAAATTATCTGATACAAGCTATCAGCATTAACACAAACTTCTTCCCAGGGTTATGCTATTTTATTTAATCAATAATCAGATTGAATCAGCAAGGTTTTAAGGGCAATATTGTCACCAAGCACTGGGTTCAACTTCTCTTCCAATTGTGTAACTTTGGCCATTAACTAACCTTTCTTGAAATTCTGCTTCCTATTCTATTGAGTAGAAATGTTAAAAATCCCTACAATCAGCCATATAAAGTTGAAATTAGACAATATATAGGAATCACTGGAAAGGAATGTGCAAATACTAAAAATGTTGCTATAACAAACACCCTATAGTCACTGGCATGGAGAAAGAGATCCCTGTCTTGCCCATATGAAGACAACCATTACTATATATTAAAGGCCACTTTTATATTTTTGGTTGTGAGCCTAGGCTTTAAGGGCTGAGCCATCTCTCCTGCCCCCCCCCCCACCCCCTGAAGGCCACTTTTATACCCCCGTTCATCAAGTGCAATGTTAAAAATGATAGTGCATTCAGGCTTCAGGATCCAGGGTAGGACCCTAAAGTAAAGCCCTGTGTCTCATATGCCTGATTCTGAATATTTGTTTCTATGATCTCCATAGCTACACTCAGGTACTAACCTGGGAGAAAAAAGACTTATTTCTAATCTGACTAGCTACATGGGCTAGGTAGATTCTTCCTGGGAAGAGAATCACTTCTAAGGGCACAAATAAATCCATCAAGGCAATTAATTTATAGTCTGTTGCAATCTTCAAAGAGCATAGAAAGAAAGGGAGATACAGCATTTTTCCCCTTATGAGACCAAAAATATTTTTGTATTCAAGGTTAAATAATCATTAAGAACTAGTCATCGGGCCTTAAAATGAAAAAAGGGGGGATTATATTATGAAATATTTTACAACTTTGGTTTCTTTGTTATTACTCTATTTTCCTTTTTAAACTAACCATTCCATTCGTTTACATCTCAAATGATATCCCCCTTCTCAGTTACCCCTCCACAAACCCCCAATCCACCCTCTCCCCCTCCCCTTTGCCTCTATGAAGGTGCTTCCCCACCATTCCACCCTCTCCTGCCCCACCCCTCCAGCATCGACCTCTGCTGGGGCATAAATCTCCACAGGACCAAGGGCATCCCCTCCCACTGATATCAGACAAGGTCATCTTCTGCCACATATGCAGCTGAAGCCATGGATCCTTCCCTGTATACTCCTTGGTTGGTGGTCTAGTCCCTGGGAGCACTGGGTGGTCCAGCCAGCCTACCTTGTTCTTCCTATGTGGTTGCAATCCCCTCTGATCTTCCAGTCCTCCGTCAGCTCTCCCTCCAGGGTCCCTGAGCTCAGTCTGCAGGTTGTCCCCCAGCATCCCCATCAATATTGGTAAATTGCTGGCAAAACTGCCCAAGGAACAGCTACACCAGGTTCCTGTTAGCAAGTGCCTCTTGGCAACAGCAACAGTGTAGGTGTTTGGTGTCTGCAGACAGGATGGATCCCCAGTGGCTAATTTAAAAAAAAAGACATTCCATGCGTTGTACCTTGAAAAACAAATCCAGTGAAGATGGTATGACATGGAGAAACACCCTACCATGCACATATCATTTGGAAAGAAACAATATTTGCTGGGTCATTGGTTTGTGTTAGTTTGTTTACCTAAAGTCATCACTTAAGTTGCTTGGACATGAATATTGCTGGAATTTACCAGTTACTTAGTCTTGTGCTCAATGTCCTCTAAGAAGATGTCTTTTGACTAAGATAATCTTGCTTTGGGTTTTGCACTATATCTAACTACCCTGTCTGGTTGGTTTCTAAATGTCGCTATCTGTGCAGTTGCTTTCAGTAGCCCTTAGCAGGTTCTCACTGTATGATTATTCACCCCTAGTCAGTGAGGCCTCAGTATCCTAAATACACATAGGATCTGAAGAGTCAAGAGTCGGTGGCTACTACTGATTTCATTTGACTCACTGTACTTTGACACTTCTAAGACATTGCAAAGGTAGAAGAACCACAGACTAGTTTCCATCTTGTTTGGGTTAGCTTGATATTAATTCTGAAATGACTCTGAGTGGTCTTTAGTATTTCTTGGATTTATTTTCTTCTTACAGGACTGTGGGTTGAACCTAAGTGCTCACGTGTTCTCCTCATGCGTTCTGCCACTTAGTTATTCCCCCAGCCCTCTTTTCACTTTTTGAGGTGCTCCTTAAGGTGCTCAGACAGACCCTTCAGCTCACACTGAGCTCAGGTAGACCTTGATTTCCTGATGTCCTTAGCTTCCTAAGTCATGGGGGTTACTTACCTATTGCACTGAGCCTTACCTGGTGTCCTTTTAAAATGTAATACCCAGTTAGATGGGTAGTTAGAGTGAGAACTTAACTTATAAGCAACTAAACTTTATTTGCTCTCAGAAGCCACACTGAACCAAAAGTGTCTCCCAACAAATATTAAACTTAATGAATAATCTAATGTGCTAATACAGCGTCTTTGATTTCATTCATCCATTTGTCCCTATTAAACATACATATCTGCATTAAAGATAGATGTGGTTCACTTGTACCTAAAACTAAGAGTTCTCAAATTAAAAGTTATATGTAACTGCCTAAATTTTTGATAATTAAATATAGTTTCTGGAAGACTTGCTCCCCAATATGAATCAGAAATTATTCTTTTTAAAGATTTATTTATTTTATGGGAGTACACTGTAGCTGTCTTCAGACACACCAGAAGAGGCCATCAGATCTCATTACAGATGGTTGTGAGCCACCATGTGGTTGCTGGGAATTGAACTCAGGACCTCTGGAAGAGCAGTCAGTGCTCTTAACCACTGAGCCATCTCTCCAGCCACCTGAAATCATTCTTATCATGTGCCATTTGGAATTTTTCACCCTGTTTTTTCTTCTTTCATCATTTAAAGATAATCAATTGCTAAATATATTAATGTAACATAGAAAGTGCATGTTATCATGACTGAATCATTCCTTTATTAGAAGTTTGCTTAAAAGCTGAGTCCAGAATAATTGAACAAATGGCATAGCTTTTTGCAAAATAAGTAAAATGCCACTAACCATGAAGACTATCTGTTACAATTCATTTTGGGGTCTAGTAGAAAATCAATTTCATTGGCACTTCTACCTGGGAGAGTAATTTAATTCTTGAATCTCAATCTCTCTCTCTCTCTCTCTCTCTCTCTCTCTCTCTCTCTCTCTCTCTCTCTCTCTCTATCTCTCTGCAGAATTGAGCTCTAGGCCTTAGGCAAGACCAAAGAGGAAAAGAAAATCAGCTTCTTCAAAGTCAATAAAGACTGGAGGGAAAGCAACTGATAAAACTACTCATATGACCACACATATGAACTATCAGGAAAGATACCAAAGGACAAACTCTTATTGAGGTAAAAGACAACATAAAGGTATGTGTATATTTTTCTGCCTGGGTTTTTGTAGCCCTCTTTTCTGGGATTGAGAAGAACATTTATTTTGCAGCTAACTATTAAATTATTAAAATATTATTAAAATATTAAATTCTATAGTTTATTCTATATATAAACTATAGAATATATAACTATTCTATAGTTTAGAATAATAAACTTATATTATTCTAAAATAAGTGTCTCTTATTCTTGGGATAATACTGTATAATAATGGAGAGAGCATAGGATTTGTCTCTCAAAGACCTAATCTGTATTCATGACTTTTCTTTGTACTATATGTTTGAGTTTAAAGTTACTTAACATTAACATATGTTAAATATTTACTAGATGTGATTATGAGAATTGAAAAATATATGTAAATTTATTGATATGTGGTACAGAAACAAGAAGCATTCCTCATCTTAGCCCATTATAGATTAAAATGATGTTTGTATTTCTGTGATGAAACCTGGGCATGTGGACTTCTTTTGTTAGTTCTGTGTCTAATATGAACACTGTAGGCTAGGGCAGAGCACAGGATGGGTGGGCCTGTTCGGGCCTGAAGTGTTGATTTGGTTTGGGTGGTATAAAGTCAGGTGGATACAAGGGGATTTGCTAGCACATAGGATTGTGCATCCTGGCCAAGGTCCGAAGGTTGGGGACAGCTCAGGCACAAGATGTGCAGGACCTGGCTCAGCAGAGAGGATGGATATAGCATTGTGGGAGTGAAATGCCAAGTATTGGGAGCCCTGGTGCTGGCCACAGGCTATGTATTAAGGCTAAAATTATTTTGCCAGGTTTTGCCATAACAGTGTTAAAGTTAGTTAAAAATAAGATCTTAATACACATCCTAGCACATGCGTTATAGCATGTACATTTTTCAAAGTAACCATAGAAGCAGGTTCTTGTTTTTTCCTGCAAAAGCCAGAGGGAGGTGTCACAACCCCTGGAACTGGAGTTACAGATCGTGAGCCACCATATGAGTAGGTGCTGGGAGTCAAACCCAGGTCCTCTAGAGTAGCAGCCAGTGCTCTGAACTGCTAACCCATATCCCAAGCCTCTAGTTTTAATACTTTGAGGAACCTCCAGACTTATTTCAATAATGGTTATATTAATTTGTGTTTCCACCATTGAGAAAAAGTTTCTGTTTCTCTACATCTTCTCCATTTGTTAGTTTTCTTGATGATAGCTTTTCTTACTGAGATGAGGCGGAAAATATTCCACATTTATTGCTATTCTACATAGCATAGCAAAGAAGTGGAACTGGCTTAGATGTCCATTAACAAATATGTAGATAATGAAAATGTGGTACATTTATGATATAGACATTATTCAGCTGTAAAGAAAAATGAAATCATGAAATTTTTCAGGAGGATGGATGGACTTGGAAAGTACACTAAGTGAGATACCCAAATTCAGAAAGAAAAGTTACATGTTCTCCCTCATATGTGGGTTCTCTCTCTCTCTCTCTCTCTCTCTCTCTCTCTCTCTCTCTCTCTCTCTCTCTCTTTCTCTGTGTGTGTGTGTGCGCGCACGCGCGTGCATATGTGTACTCTAACTGTATGCATAGCATAACCTTTAGAAAGGAAACCAAGAAAGGGTGTTGTTCAATGATGTGGAAGGGTAGAATGCAAGCAAAAGGACACATGCGTGGCGAATGAGGATGTAATGCTATTTTTTCTAGTTTCAACCCTGCCACAGTTTTTTTCCCTTTTTATGGAGAATAGGTATACAAAAAATGTAATGGATAGTTAAAAGTTCGAGCCCTAAGGGAAGTTCCATGGCGTTAGAATGCCTCTTCTAACTGTACAGAATTTGACTGAAGTGTACAGAATTTAGACTAAGTAAATGTTTGAGTGGCTAGCTGTGTAGTGTCTTTATTTCTGAGTTCATTACAATACAGTGCTTTGTTTAACAATAAAATAATTTTAAGATTTCAAAATCATTGGAGATGAGTATTCATAAATAGGGGCAATTTGTGAGACTTATACTTGAGTGACAAAGAAATAGTGTACTAAAAAGGAGCATGAGTAGAAGTGTAGAATATATCTGCAGGAATGACCACAATGTTTTGCATGATCCACTTATAACTATAGGAATGTGGCAACTGGTTCCAATACATATTCAGTGAGGAAAGCAGACATACCCACCAAAATAGCTTCACTATAAATTAGCAGAAGGTTAACTAGAACTGTAATAGGAAAAGTTGCATTTTCTTCTTTAAACTCTGCTCTGGTTTAGGTGTAAAAAGTTCCCCAGAGCCTCAGGTGGTAGTCCTCTATGGAGAGGTTGTGGAATCTTTAGGAATTGGGGTTTATCTAGAGTAGTTTCATCACTGAGCACTGGCCTTGAGGTGCTCCCACTTTGCTTCTCAGAACTCTATAACAAACAGATACTATATGTTCGTGCTATCTTGGATAGATCCCAAAGCACTGTGCCAGCCCTGCTATGTATGATGCATACCCGAACCTCTGAGCCCAATTAAATCCTTCCTCCCTAAGTTTCTTCTGTCAACTATTCTGTTATAATGAGGAGAAAAGTAAATAGCATAGAAATTTGGTACTGTGCGTGGGGTCACTGCCAGATAAACCAGGCCGTGAGATTCACAAGCCTCCAGAACTGGTTGGTGAAAAGAATATTGAAGAGTTTGGAGCTAAAGACCAGATATCTAAAATAGTCAGCAGAGCTTAAAAGGCCATTCAGGTGGGAGTTCAGAAGACCAAAATCCAGATAAAACGGTGGAGGTAAAGGCCTGGCACCCGAGGTTTCAGAAAGGAATAAAGGCTCTCCTGGTAATTGGCCTTCGAGCCTCCCATGTTACAGTCTGGCAAAGAATCTGGCTATATAATCTTCATGTCCTGAAGTTTTGAGTACGGCTAAAGTAAAATACTATGCCAATTTATTTCATGGAAGAAATTCTAAGATTGTAGAACAGTAAGCTTTTGGCATGGTCACTTATCTGTACTTTTAGCCAGATTTACAATGAGAATGGAGCAAAAATAGCACAGCAGAAAGATGTAAAATTATACTGTTTAGTAAATAAAGGTGTATGAACATACTTAAAATAGTAGACATGCTGTGTATACAGTGAGTACAATTGTTAAAGGAATTGGTATCGTTAAAAAGCAACCACAAAAAATTCACTAGAACAGTGAGATTAGTGCCTTCAGGATAAGCTCCCAACCACCCACAGCTCCAAGGTACAACAATACAAACTCACTTTGAAACCTGGATTTAAAACTAGACTGCTAAAACTGGAGTGATGTCTCAGTAGCTAATACCACACAGTATTCTTGCAAGGGGCCTGTGTGGTTCACACCCTCTATTACTCCAGTTCCAGGAGATCAGTGTCTTCTTCCGATTTCCATGAGCATCCACATGCCCATGCCCCACTCCACCTTATCCACAAATTAAAAATAAATATATAAAAGCAGAATGTGTGAAAAGGGAAGAACCTTAGGGTACCCTGATGAAATGGGGAAATGTTTTCCCTGGTTTGGCCATTCAAGTACTTGGAGGCCACTAGAGCTAATGTGCACCAGGGCCAGACTACATTACAAAGCTGGCAGGAAAGCTTGTTAGTATAATCAATAGTTTTGTGACCATGAAGTCTTGACCCAAAACTTCAGAGGAAAAAATCCTATGAGGTTAGGCAATGAGTAACAGAGCCAAATTCTCTGAATCGAGGTCCCAATAGGCTGCTGTGTGTAGGTGTTAAAGAGAACCCAAAGTTGCAATGGAGACACTTAGATGCAGGAGATGCTAGAAAGGTCAAACACCTGCTGAGGAAAGTTGAAAACATTGGGTAGAGCCAATGCAGGAGAGAGAACATGGATACTCCAGGAAGCAAGGCTGGAGAGCCAAGGTTCCCCAAGTCCATCAGAGCCTCCACAGTATCCTCGTGAACTCTAATACTGGACATAGAGCTGCAGGGATTAATGATTGTCCTGAGGTGCGCTGGTCTTATTTTTCTCTGCTCTTACCTTCCTCTTCTTCCACTCCTTACTTTTGAAATGGGAATGTTGATTCTGTGCCATTGTATACTGGAAGTATGGAACTTGGATCTTTTATGTTCTTTCAATTCTTTTATTCTATGTGTATCGGCATTTGCCTGTGGGTAGATGTAGCAGGTGCATGCACTGCCCACAGAGGCCAAAAGAGGGGGTTATATCCACCAGAACTGGAGTTTACAGATGGTTGTGAGCCGCCATATGGGTACCAGGACCTGAACTTAGGTCCTTCTGCAAAAGCATCATGTACTCTTAAACACTGAGCCATCCCTCCAGAGCCTGGATTTTTTTTTTAATTAGAACTTATAACTTAGAGTTTGCCCGAGACTTTGCACTTTAAACATCTTGGTCCCCTTATATTGGTGTTGAGAATATAAGACTGTGGGTATTTTTAAAGTTGGACTAAATATATTTGTTTTATGAGATAGTCATGAACCTTTGGAGGAAAACTACAGTTTGAATATAACACTTGGTCCCTAGCTGGCAGTGCTGTTTGGGGAGGTTCCAAAACTCTGAGAAGGTGGAGCTGGGCTGAGGAAGTTCGTCACTGGAGGCAGGTCTTGAGGGTTAGTTGTAGCCTGGACCTGCTTCCAGTTTCATCTCTGCTTCCTGGCCCAAGCTATGCATCAACAAGCTGCAACACAGGCCCGCTGCCAAGAATGGAGTCCCCGCTACCCTGGATGGAGCCCTCGCTTCCGTGGATGGAGCCCTCGCTTCCGTGGATGGAGCCCTCGCTTCCGTGGATGGAGCCCTCGCTTCCGTGGATGGAGTCCTCGCTTCCGTGGACGGAGCCACCGCTTCCGTGGATGGAGCCCCCGCTGCCATGGATGGAGTCCTCGCTGCCAAGCCTTCCCTCCCAAGATCAACCGTATCTCCTCAAACTGTAAGCCAAACTAAACCTTTCCTCCCTTGAGTTGTTTCTGTTAGGTATTCACTCACAGTGAAGAAAAAAGTAATATGGATGCTAGCCAGTCTCTAATATTTGGTTACAGACATTTATGATTTGTAAGCATGGACTGGTTCTTTAGTATTGGCAGAAAGTAGGAAGCTTATAAAAATATTTAGTCCCTATTATATAGGTAGGTAGTTTAGGAACAATCCCACATTCTGCTGGTGTACTTTTGCTAAGATCTGACAGGCAGATAAGGTCTTCTGAGACTTTTCAGTCCGGTGGATGCCTTCGCAGATATATTACAGACAGCTTCCATAACTGTTCTTTGAGTTATTCCCCAAGGTTGGGAATAACAGAGCTACTGCGATGTTTCTATTTATAAAAGGTAAATAAACCATTTTTCAATTCCAAGAGACTTTCTTTGTGAAACCCAACTAACCAAGATCCCTTACTCCAACATTTAGAAAGTAAACGAATCTATAAGGCTGTAGACTTCATCTATGTAAAATGTAAATTTCCAGAAATGTTTCTCTGGCATCTTGAGAGCTTAACAAAGGTATCATCTCAAGTTGTAATCATTTGCTTAAAGAGGGGCTAAGGAGTTCTATTATTCCTTTGTTTTGACGTGATGAACTAAAACAACGACCTCAATTTGCAAATGAATTTAGGATGAGCTGAAATGAAAAGAAAAAGAGTGCTGTTCTCTTATAAGAGAAACAAGATACAATAAAATCTGAAAGACATGTTTTATACTGGTTCAAAACTGCTCTATAATGTGTGCCAAATGTCCTACTTTATATTAGATAAAAATTAGAGGAGGCCATTGTTTTGGAGTGTAAGCTCTTGCATGAAGCCCTGACAGAGCACAATAAATATCAAAATATTGCTACTCCTACTGAAGCGAGTTATCTGACCTTCCAAAACTGAAAGATAACAGTGCAGTCTCTCAAACAGGCCAGTTACAGTAGGCATGATAATGAAGTCCTCCCTGTTTCCAATCTTTAGCCACCAAAGTAACCTGAAGTAACCGACAGTTAACAAATCAGTGCATTTTCTTTCGTTCTCTCTATATATCTTCTGTCAAAGGACCTTGGAACAGCTAACCCAGTTTGTTATTTATGTATGTTTTCTTCAATTTCTCTTTGTTTACCAATCCTCTGTTCACGTCATTGAAGCATTTATTTGCTCCATGAAACGAAGCATTGCCTGATTCAAGCATCACAAAGCCGCTTAAAGACCTTTAAGATTAAATTTGCTGTATTCTGCTATTTATTTGACAGCAGTCTCATCCAGATTGCCTATGCACACATAACTTAAGTATGCTTATTAAATAATCAAACAATAATTTTCTATGCTTTAAGAGAACATTCTGTGTCCTCAGAATTTGTATCTCTTGAATATGATGGATACCTATAGATATGAAACAGAATAAATCACGTTAGAAGTCAAAAGCCTAGGCAATGTATGTAATATCTGCTTGTCAGGACTTGGAAGCAGCTAGAAGCATGAATTTACATGCAAACTAAATCCCAGGTAAAACACCAAATTAGAAGCCATGAAGGAAAAGACAGAACTGTAAGCTATGTGGAATGGAGCAAACCTGGCCACAAGCACAGAGAGACACGTCAAGAAGGTAGTCAGGTAGAGTCAGCATTTCTTCCAGGGTCAAAGTGGGCAAGGCAAAGTAAAAACATCAGAGAATTACTCTCTGAAATGAGGGAACAATATGTACAAAGTTGTCCTGGCCAGAGGATTCATGAATATTCTCTGACTAACCATAGGACTGTCTAAGAGCACTAGAAAAACATAAGGGAAAGTGGTGACTTCCATCAGCAAAGTGACAGTATTTCTATTCTACTAAAACTAACTCCAGCTAGTCTTTCACTTTTTGGTAATTTTAGGATGAGTAATTTCAACAAGCAGCATCTGCTACAATCTGAAGACAATTCTAGCTTACTTAATTCGACTTTGAGATCTGTTAAAATATGCTAACTGTCTATAGTGAAAATGACATAGCTGTTTGTAAAGGATAAATTCAATTTTTACACATAAAACTATTGATGGTATATAATTTTTAAAATTTAACTAGAATATACAGGTAGCCCACACCATATTTGTATATTACCTATGCATCTGTTTGATGGTTTACTGTCTTTTACCAATTATTCAATATTTTCAATTTCTTCTTTCTGTAGATGCAGAAAATTCACCAAAGATCTAGCTGTTGTATCATTCACCCCTGCATGTTTTAGAAATTCTACTTTGTTGTCCTTTAAATAACAAACAATAAGACTAAAAAAGAAAAACAATGAGTTACTTCACGTTACCCATTTCCCTCAGGGTGTAAGCAAGGCATTCTCCAATCTCACACTGCATTAGAACTGCCCAGGTACTTTCAGAGATACAGAGATTTTCTTTTAATTGATCATGGTAGGTACAGACACAAAATATTGCCCAAAATTCCAAGTGAGTGTAATATGCATACAGAATTGAGACTCCACCATGAACACACACTAGAAACCAGACTACCCGAACTTGAATCTTGGCTCTGTCATTTATTCCTCATGTAGGCAAAATAGTTAAAACTCTCTGCTTACCTGAAAAAAAAACCCTGTGTATGTTAGTAACAGCTATCTCTTACAGTTGCATAAGATTAACCCAATATATATACCCTATGTATAGATATAACGTAGTACAAAGTTTCTTCTGTCCTCAGGTGAGCACTGCAATCCTGAGTCTGGTAGCAGCTCCCCGGGGATTCAGCATCTGTAATAAAGTGCAGCCAAACATATATTACATTTAATAATAAATTACTTACAAAGGTAATTTTGAAACATTTCTTCTCTAGAAAATGCATACACTTGAATATATGGGATCTACTTTCTGAAAACAGGAACTTAAAGTTAGCTGACCTTTAAAATCACCATCCCGAAGAATGACAATGTACTTAAGCTGAAACTTTTTTTTTTTGCTTGTGCCACATAGAAGAGCATCTTGAGGTACAAGGAGGTTCTGGATTTTCAGCAAGCCACATTTATTTTAGTATCTGTCCTCAATGCATATGCTAACCTGGCATAATTTGTGAAAGATCAGATGATGGATTACGGATGGTAGAATGGGGCGATGTAATTAACGGGCAGGTAGTGCGACATTCGGGTATTGTACACATACACTCAGAAATGGAAAGTGCTTCTCTTATAGGAAGGAAAAATGATAGCAAAAGGTTAAAGAAGTAAAAGGCAAGTTCAAAAAGATCTCATATATGAAAGTATGTAATGAAATCCTATCTTTCTTTGTCTATAAAACAGAAATTAAAATGTACACAGGTAAAATATTAAAAGAAATGTTAAAACATTTGAGGTATTGTTTCTGGCACTTAGGTTCTCAAATTCTCAGCACATGTTCTTTGCATATCATCATTTCCCCCAGGTCACTCAGGAGAATGGAGACTAGTAGAGATTGGGGAAATTCAGTGTATTTTGTTAAATCCAATGCCCTATCTCTTGTGCCATAATATAAATAAAGACTACATAGATTCTCTGCTTCTGCTGAAAGCGAGAAGCCTAGGAAGTCTGATTGGTCAACTCTGGTGGTAAATGGTTAGCATATTGGCATTTTTGCAAGACCATTTTGGTTATCTCTAAAGATACTATGGCTTTTTCCCCCTACTTCTTTCTTATTCTGAGCCATTACCAGAATTGTTCTTAATGTCACGTTCACAGCAAAGCAGTTTTGGTTTTTTGTTTTGTTTTGTTTTTATTTGTCTGATTTTTTCCTTTTGATTCAGGGTCTTACTATTTGCTCTGTCCGCCCTGCAACAAATTTTGTAGACCAGGCTGGCCTTGAACACAAAGATCTGCCTGCCTCTGCCTTCTGAGTGCTGGGATTAAAGGCATCTGTCGCCATACTGGGCTGCAAAGTTGTTTTGTTTTGTTTTAACCCCATCATATTGCTTCAAATTATTCCACTTTATATCCAGGAGCCAGTTACCAAGCCACATTTTGAGGTATTTATTCTGTGTATGGATTTGTGTCTTATTTTGCTTAAACTACTAATACCACAGTCTGAACAATTAAACAATGAAATGTAATGCCCCACAGCCCTGGGAAGTCTGTGGTGAATGTGCCAGTAGATTTGGTATTTAAAGAAGGCTCATCCAGCACTGAATCCACCTTCCAGCTGTTTCTTCACATGGCAGAAGAGCAAAGGGGGGCAAAAGCTATATTAAGCCTCTTTTATAAGGACACTGATGTCATCTGGTTGCTTGCAAAAATTCCTCTTTTTAATACCAATGAGAATTTGGTTTTAGTGTATTAATTTGAAGGGACACACGCATTCAAATAAAACAAATGTTGAAGAATTTGTAGACATAATTTTTGGCAACATACTTCCTTTTTTATATTGGCAACACTCACCCTTTTATCCTACTAATATCTCATAAGAAATACACAAGCACACACTATTACCTTAAAATTGTTTGGTTACCATTATTAAGTTTCCATTGGTATTTCTAAGAATTGAATAAAGTATGGTCATTGTGCTTTGGGAACCCCAGGGGGTATCGGCTGACTCTGTACCAGGTTCTACGCTTGGTCCTTGAAAAAATTATTTCAATTCTCTTCTACAATTTTGCTGTATAGTGTTATCATTTCTACTCACTAGATGGCAGTCTTGGGTAATATAGTAACTATTGAAAGACTTGCATTGCAATCTGTGTCCTTGTATATAGCCAATCTTACTGCCATTAGGATTGCTCGGGAACCTCTGGTGTAAATATTGGAACTGACTACAGAAGTCATCTATACTGTGCGCTTGAATGCTTAATGTGGAGGATTATTAATAAATAAGGAGGGTGGTGTGTGCTAGTAGGGTTTGCTGAATGAGGGGGAGGCAGGAAGATCATAATTTGAGACCAGCCTGGGCTATATATTTGAGCTTGGCATAGAAGCATGCATCATTAATTCCAGCACTCTGGAGACAGAGGCATGTGGATCTCTGTGAGTTTGAGTTAGCCTGCTCTACATAGATATTTCCAGGACAGCCAGGACTACATAGAGGGACATCCTCTCAAAAGCAAACAAATATATATATATATATATATATATATGTGTGTGTATATATATATATATATATATATATATATATATATATATAGGCTAGTTTATATTTTACTTCCTAGTACTTTAAGGAAAGACAGAAATACAGCTCATTACTTCATTGTTATTTGAGTATAGAAAAGGGCCCCCAGTTGTAAACATATGGATATATACACATGTATATGTGTATAATAGGAGATCGGTTCGTGCCCTTAAGCAATGGATACATGTTGATTTGATGGAGACTTGGTTTAACTGTCATGGAATGTTATGTTAGTCTGTATTCCATTTTGTATTAAAGCAACAACTTTAATTCTGGGTGCACTAACTATTTTAACATATATTTTATAAAGGTGAAACCAGTAACATAACCAAATGAGGTCTCAACTCTTGCTAATAATTAACACTGGGTGCTTTTTTTGTGTCAACATATTCAATATCATGAACCAGAGGGTGTTTAATGAAGATAACTCACCTAAACCCCATATTACATTTCTGTGCAATTATAATAGGTTTTTGAGAAACAAAGTAGATGAAACCTTGCTGATGTGAGGTAAAGGTGATAGGTGATTGGTCAGGTTTATAAAAGTTGTCGAAGTTCATGGGTTGGTCCTATCAGAAAGGTGTCCTGAATTCATGTTAGTGGCCTCTCTGGCAGTCAAAATACTTGTTCTTTGCTAAGTCCTATTTCACATTTCAGCAAAATTTTCTAGATACAGGAGAGACAGTAGCCTGGCCCATTTTCAACATTCAGTAGTTTCCGAATTAATTATTAGAGTTGGTAAGAAAGAAAATGATATATTTTAACCTTTTTCTCTTGTGTTTTTCCATCCCCATGGCTTCTTGTTATGTAGTAGAAATTTTCCTGTGGTGTTCCAAAAGCGATGGTATAAAAGATGATGGTACAAAAGACTAGAGCACAATGCTAGACTTCCTAGACAGATAAATGCACTCAAGAAATACATGCTGTTTTCACTCAGCCATGACCTCCATAGTGACTGTTATTGGTGATTTGCTTTGTGTACTTGGGTTTTATATTTCTTTGCACTTTAGTAGACAGCTAATAATAACTGGATGGTGTCAACTGATCGCATTATTCTTTCTATTCATTGCTTACTACGTCTTATGTAGTCTAGTGAGCATTAGTACACAATACAAATCCAGTTCCATGCTTTCTCTCCCACACTACCTGTACCCAATACCCCAGTCATTCCTTCTGCAGTATTCAGACCATTTTGTTAAGTCATTTTCCACCACCTGTAAATTTACAAACATTTTACTTTTGCTTTGTAACAAAGGAAATGGCCAGATGCTCTGGCCTTCATCTTGTACCCTCATGCTGAACAAAATCACCCACATATCAGGTTTGCTTATTTTCTATTCACTGAGATCTCAGGCTCCAGTGTAAGAATTGATAATGTGGGACTCTGGTCCACTCTGCCCCCTAGTCTTCCTTGCACTTTGTAATGCTGCACACACCAATCTTAGAAAGAAAGAAATGAACGAAAGAAAGAAAGGAAGGAAGAAAGAAAGAAAGGAAGGAAGGAAGGAAGGAAGGAAGAAAGAAAGAAAGAAAGAAAGAAAGAAAGAAAGAAAGAAAGAAAGAAAAAGAAAGAAAGAGAGAGAGAGAGAAAGAGAGAGAGAAAGAAAGAAAGACATCTTACAGCATCTTACAGTCAGTTGTCATTGGGCCCATTCAAACAGATAATATTGTTGGTTTTAAAAGGATTCAATTTATAGTGGTAGTTTTCTGCCCTGTACTAATTTTTGCCAAAGGATCAAATGTTATCTCTATTAAGGCCCACTCCTAACTCATGTCTAATTCTTTACTGTAGATAGCATGCCCTTGTTCCAGACCATCAAAGATTAGGTTGTAAATTTTCTGTGATACTGATCACAAATGACATGGAGAGTCTGTTCCCTCCATCTATATTCTAATATCATAAGAGCCTTTAGATTTAAATCAGTGGTTTTCTACCTATGGGTCGAAACCCCTTTGGAGGTTGAACAACTCATAGGGGTCTCATTATCAGATATCCTGCATACCAGATATTTATATTACAATTCATAATAGTAGCAAAATTATAGTTTTGAAGTAACAGTGAAATAATTTTATGGTTGAAGGTCAGTACAGCATGAGGAACTAAATTAAAAGGTCATAGCATTAGGAACCTTGAACACCACTTCAATAAATTATATGGTCCAAATAGCAGGGTACTTTCATCCCAGTTTGGACATGCTACAGGGCTTCTTCCTGATTTTGGACTTACTCCAAGCTGGAATACTTCCATGCCACTCACTCAGTCAAGGTAGCAGAGCAACAATTGCAACTTACAGCATTTACCTTCACCAAAAAGAGGTCTAGGTATGCTGTTTCCTACTTAGTGGTGGATAACACCAGAATGCTATAATATGCCCTGTGGGTTTTCATTGTTGTCCCAGTATATTCTCAAAACTACTGGACCCCTCCCAATTTCACTGACATGAATCTCTAATAGTTGTCTTCCTCCCATGTGCCAGGGCTTGAGTGTAACTCTCCTTTCTCATTTGGTCCAATTGTTGATGTTATCTGCATAGTGGATCAAACTGCCCTTCAGAATATCGGTATGATCTACATCTGTGTGACAAAGCAGGAGTGTTACTATATCCCTTGGGCAGAGCCATCAATTATTTATGCTGTCTAAGTAACGTGAATGTAATTTACTCCTGTTTGTTTTTCATGGAAAATAATTTCATTAGATTGGTGACTACATATCATGTATCTGAATCATGTTTATTTCTTTTAGCACAGATACATGTAGTACAGACATGGTAGTTGTTTTGAGTGTTGGGTAATTCTCTCCTTTATCATAAAAACGTGGGATATTTTTTATGGTCTAGACTGACTAACTAAATTGGAAAATAATTGGCATCATTTTCTACGCATCATCAACTCTTTAAGGATGGCACGGGTTTCTTTTGTTCTCCACAGAATTTTATATAAGTATGTATTATTGCTGTGTGTTTTATTGTCTTGGCTACAGTAGCATATTGACAATTTCCACTTTCAGGTATTTCCAGAATCAGAACAATTTTTTCTTCACAGATTAAGAATGTGCTGATTGGCATTAACTGTCACCTTGATATAACCTAGAATCACTTGGGAAGAGTCTTAATAAAGAATTATCTAGATCAGGTTGGCTTGTGGGCATGTCTTTGGGGAACTGTCTTGATTGTTACCTGATATGTGTAGACCCAGTCAACTATGGGCAGCACCATTTCCTAGGCTAGGCACTGAACTGAATTAGTTTAGAAATCAGGCAAGCAAGGACCCATGTATTTTTTCTTTCCCTGCTCTTGATAGCTGATATGTATCCTTTAATTTTCTTCCTTGACTTCCACACCATAATGGACTATGCATTTTGTCAGGGTATTTATTTGTCACAGCAACAGAAATTAAAGAACACTGCTCTACAGTCAGATTCTCAGCACAGGGACATGTAAGTTAAAGGAAAGTATTCCGTATACTTAAGAGTAACCAGTAGGATTTTCTGCAAATTTTGTGATGTTTATAAACATGGAAAAATTTGGAATAGATTTGTATACTAAACATATTAAGGTATTTATTTCATACTTTTCTCTAATCTTGTGTGTGTGTGTGTGTGGTCAGGGTGAGAATCAGAAAATAAAAATGAGATTATATGAAAATGTATACTAAGAGACTAATCAGGTATAAGAAGATATGAAGACATATTTTGAGGGGTTATTAAATTATTTTATTTACATTCCAAGTGTTGTTCCCTTCCTGTTCCCCCTCCCAGAGTTCTTCACTCCCCACCCTTTGCCTCTGAGGGGGATGGTGCTCCCGCATCTACGCACCCCCCTCACCCACCCACCACCACCTCAGCTCCTGCCCCCAGTATCCTCCTTCCCTGGGGCATCAATTCTCTACAGGATCAGGTGCATCTTTTCCTACTGAGGCTAGACAAGGCAGTTCTCTGCAATGTATGTACTGGGGACCATGGACCAGCCCATGTGTGCTCTTTGGTTGGTAGCTTAGTCTCTGGGAGCTCTGCTGTGTCCAGTTTAGTTGACACTGTTTGTCTTCCTATGGGGTTGCCATTCCCTTCAGCTCCTTCAATCCTTCCCCTAACGATTCCATAGGGGTCCCCGACCTCAGTCCAATAGTTGGCTGTATCTCCAATCTGTCTCAGTCAGCTGCTGGAACCTCTCTGAGGGCAGCCATGCTAGGCTCCTGTCTGTAAGTACAACATAGGATTAGTAATAGTGACTGGGTTTGATCCCTGTGCATGGGATGGATCCCAAGTTGGGCCGGTCTCTGGATGGCCTTTCCTTCAATCTCTGCTTCATTTTTTGTCCCTGAATTTCCATTAGACAGGAACAATTTTGGGTCAAAAAAGTTTTAGATGGGTGGGTGGTCCTTTCCCTTCACTTTCTATCTACTGGAGGTGGTCTCATCAGGTTCTATCTCCTCACTGTTGCATATTTTGGCTAATGCCATCCCCATTGAGTTCTGTGAGCCTCTCACCCCAGATCTCTGGGACTGGCTAGATATTCCTTCAGCTTTCCCCCCAACCTTGCACCTGCATATTTCCATCATTCTCCTTGCCCTCTGGGCTTCTCTCCTGTCTCCCCCCATATCTGATCCTGCCTCCCCTTTCCCCTCCCTTTCCCCTCTCCCACCCAGGTCCCTTTCCTTCTTCTGCCTCCTGTGATTATTTACTTCTCCCTTCCAAGTGGGATTGGAGCATCCTCACTGGGGTCTTCCTTCTTGTTAAACTTCATATGGTCTATGGAGTGTACCATGGTTTTCTGTACTTTTTGGCTAATACCCACTTATCAGTGAGTACATACCATGCACATCCTTTTGGGTCTGGGTTACCTCCCTCAGGATGATATTGTCTGGTTCTATCCATTTGCCTGCAAAATTCATGATGTCCTTGTTATTAATAACTAAATAGTATCCCATTGTGTAAATGAACCCAACACAGAAAATAAACTTCAGACCAATTTCACTTATGAAGATATTATTTTTATAAAAAGTTCTCAATTATTAGGTTGCAGCTATAGTAAATGCCATTTGGTGTGATAGTTAACTTGGCAAAGTGCTTGCCATATCATCCTGAGAGCCTGAGTTCGATTCCCAGAATCCACACACACACACAAAGCTAGCAGTAAGTCCAGCAGTAAGGATGTAGAGACTAGTGGATCCCTGTGGCTTAACCAGCCTATTCTCAGTGAGCTTCTGGCTAGGGAGGCATAGTGTTTTTAATAAAGAGTGGTGAGTGTGCCTGAGGAAGGATACCTGAAGTTGTTCTCTGGTCTCTGTACATATGTGCACATGTATGCTCCCATATACATAAAAAAGCACAATATAACTAACTTATTTTTAAAAACTATTTTGCCTATGAATGTCTGTACACCACATGTGCCCCTTGTGCCTGTGCAGGCCAGGGGAGGGAGTCAGATCCCTGGGAACTGGATACAGGTGTTTGTGAGCTGCCATGTGGGGGCTGGGCATGAAACCCAGGTTCTGTGGAACAGCAGCTGGTGCTCTCAACTGCTGAGTCGCCTCTCTAACCCTCCTACTTTATTTTATTTTGTAAAAATATTATTTACTATTCTATGTGAATCAGGGTTTTGCCTTCATGTATGGCTTTGTGTTATGTGTGTGCACCGAGGCCAGAAGAGAGTGTTGGATCCTCTGGAACTGGAATTACAGATGGTTGTGAGCCACAGTGAGGGTTCTGGGACTTAAATCTCTAGAAGAGCAGTTAGTGCTGTTAAATGTCCAGCCGACTCCTCTATACTGCTATATGTTAATTAAATAGATATCCCAAACCGCCAATGTCAATAAATATACATTTAATTTCATTAAATATACATGTCTATAAATATACATTTCATATAATTAATATGCATGTAATATTATATAAATATATTAAATATACATGTCAATAAATATACACTTCTATAACTTCAACTCCTAACCAGGTACATCCTATGATATCACATTTTATCTATTACCTATTTTTCAAACTGAAAAAAGGTGAGAATTGAATTTACCTCTGAACTGCAACTTACCATATATTTTCTTTACTTTTAGATATATTTTTGTGCATGTAATTCAAATGGTATAGCTGCATGTCTTTTTTTGTTGTGCTGTTCAGTGCTGAATCATATTATACTTAATGCTAGGTCTAACTGCCCTCCACCCAAAAAGTCATGTGCTGAAACTTAATTGACAATGTGACAGTATTGAGAAGTGGCACTGTGGGCTGGAGAGATGGCTCAACAGGTAAGAAAACAAACTCTTCTTCCAGAAGACCTGAGTTCAATCTCCAGAACCCACTCATGACCTGTAATTTCAATTCCCATGTATCCAGTCATTGCCCTCCTTTGGTTCCCATAGGTACCACACACATGATGTACAGATATATGGGCAGGCAAAACACATATGCACATAAATTTGTTTCTAGTTTTAAAAAAAGAAGTGGCACAATACACTTAGCAGGGCTTGAAGGCAAATGCCTACAAAAAGAATGCATGTGCACATGTATACCACATATACACTATACACACATATATACACACTTTAATATATATACAAATATATAAATATATAATGTATAAAATATATTATATCATATATTTTATATATTATATATTGCATATTATATAATGTATTATACTATAATATCTATCTATCTATATCTATCTATCTATCTATCTATCTATCTATCTATCTATATCTCCTTGAAAGAACTCAGTATCTTCCATTCTTCTACTGTGAGGACATAATATCCATTCTTTTTTTTTTTTTCCGGAGCTGGGGACCGAACCCAGGGCCTTGCGCTCGCTAGGCAAGCGCTCTACCGCTGAGCTAAATCCCCAACCCCATAATATCCATTCTTTAATCTTCTTTTATCCTATCTGCCTGGCTAGACCCCAAATACCAGTTTCTTGATGTAGAAATCCAAGCCTTTAGAAAAAAATAAGAAAAAAAAGTATTTCCTTTCTTCTTTGCTTCCTTTCTTTTGAGGCAGGGTGTCACACTGTATGTAGGTTAGCAATCCTCCTGCCTCAGCTTCTAGGATTTCAAAGTTCTAGGATTTCAAACCCAGGTCCTCAACTTGGGTTATACATTGTTTTGTAAATTATTTAGCAGCATAATACATAAGCCATTTTATGCATTGTCATTTGTATAATCTTAATGTGTATATTTGACTTTTTTCCAATGTTATTGAACAACTTTACATGTTTCTATCACTTATTACACTGGAACAATTCGTTGATAAAATTAAGCATTTCTATTCTATCCACTCACATTAATTTGTGTTCTTTTCGGCTCTGACCTTTAATGGCTGAGACATCTCTCCAGAACTGTGTTTATTTGTTTTATGTGTACAAATGTTTTGCTCACATGCATGTCTGAACACCAAATGTGTGCCTGGCTCCTACAGAAGTCAGAGAGAGTGTTATTCCCTGGCTTTAGAGTTAGAGACCATTGTGAGCTGCCATGTGGGTCCTGGAACCTAAACCCAAGTTGGCTGCAAAAGCACCAGGTGTTGTGTAGAGGAGAGCAGCATTAACTAGAGAGAAATAGGATAGGTTATCTGGAAGAAATGCACTATTATGTAAGTTTTAAGGGGTGTGTAAACACTTCTAATACGGGAGGACCTGGGTCATTTCGATAAGTGATAAAACATTGAAAAACTGCCACACTGTGAAATAACATGATCCTCACAGGAATCTGTAAGATTTAGTATTGTTCACTCCTTTAGTAAAAGAGAAAAGAGGTGAGGACAATGAAGGGGGACGAGAACATTAGTAATTTAAAACCGTGTCTCTAACTTTGCCTAAGCAAGCAAACGTGATGACTGACAGCCCTACAGAAACAAGTTGGAGGGATGGACACAGAGGAAACATGATCAGGGACAGATGCCAGAGCTCTGAAATAAGCAGTGAAGATGTGCCTAGAAAGGAGAGCAAACACAAAAGACGTTTGCTGAGTTTGTCTCTGAACAAGGAAATAGAAGGAGTTTGTTCACTATTGCCTGTGAATAACTACAGCCTCACACAGCAGTGTGGATGTCACTTAAAAGCGAAATGTTAACTAAATGAATAAAGTCCCAGAATTCTATCCAAACTTTGGTGAATTTTGTAAGCAATCAAACTAAAGAATATACTATTCATTCACAATGTAAAGATGGTTACATTAATTCTTAGTTACTTTTGCCAAGAAATTTTATAATTGCAGACCAACTTTAGTATTATTGAAAGTCCTTAAAGGTTTTAAAATAGTGTTTTTTAATTCTATGAGAATTTCATATTTATCATATTTGCCTCTTATTCCTCCCTTAAGTCCTCCCAGATGTGCTGCCTTCTTCCTACTCTCTTGTCCTCATGTCCTCATGTCCTCTTTTTGCTTGTTTGTTTTAAAACAACCCAATGAGTCTAATTTGTGCTGCTCATATGTTCACGGTAGTGGAACCATCTGCTGGAGTATGATGGGTCTAGCAGAGACCACAGCCTTAAAGAAAATTGACCCTCCTTTCTCCCAAAGCTTTCAACTTATCAATAGCTACTCAGCTGGGGTTGGGGCTCTTAAAGTCCCTTCACCGATGCTGGAATGGGATTGTCTTGATTTTGTACAGATCCTGTGAAGGCGGTGAGTTTATGTATGTAATAGCCCAGTTGTATCCAACCTCTGGCTCTTACAATCCTTCCATCCCCTCTTCTTCCATGGAAATGTGATACAAATGGTCCATAGGTGGCTCAACATTCCACAGACACTTCTGCACTTTTTGACCACTTGAGAGTGTCTTCATTAATGTCCAGTTATTTACTGCACAAAGAAACTTCTTTCATGTCTGAGAGCTGCACTAAACTGTGGGTTTAGTGACAGGGATTTAGAGGGCAGTTTGTAGTTACATCCATTTAGCAAAACAGTAACAGGTTCGCCCCGCAGCTATGGATCCTTGGGTAGATTTACAATACTGGGTGTTTCCTTTTTTTCCCCAACATCCAAAGCTTTTATTTTTAATTTTTTTTCTTTTCTTTTTTTTTCGGAGCTGGGGACCGAACACAGGGCCTTGCGCTTGCTAGGCAAGTGCTCTTGCTAGGCAAGCTAAATCCCCAACCCCCCAAAGCTTTTTTATTAACAGTAAGAGTCAGGGTTAGTTTTTGGAGCCTCGGCTGGCCCTTCGGCCTCTGGCACGCTCGAACTTCTAGCCCTTGGAATGGACTTAGGGTTTGGTGTGGCTGTGTGGAGTTCCTGGGGCCTTGCCAAAGTGTCTGTACACCTCTCGGCCCTTCCGAGGACCAGACAAGACCACAGTGCCCCGGCCCTTGGGAGACTCCAGAGCTAGCTGGTCGAAGGTCAGGATCTTACACCCCCCCACCCCACCCCCAGCCTTGAGGATCCGACTTCTGGCCGGCTACTCACTCTCAGTGCACACACCTTCAGCTTGGGCACTTCCAGAATTCGCACATCATCTGTGACCGTCCCCACAACCACAGCAGTTTTGTTCTCCCACAGGAAGCTTCATCTTCTGGATCATTTGGGACAGGGACAGAGGTGGCTGGTTAGTGCAGCTCATAAATAACCTTTTCAGCACAACCTGATTGAAGGTGGAGTTGGTCCGTCTGGCCAGAAACCTGTACAGCTTGACTAGCAGCCACAGGTAGATGTCCTGGCTCTTGAGCTCCTTGCGCCGAACCTTTTGGTCCTTGTGGTGGCGAATGTCAACACCCATGATGGCATCTCCTGCTCGGCCAGGTCCAGAAAGCGGGTGTTTCCTTTTAAAACAGATTTTCGTTTGTTTGTTCTTGGAGACAGGGTTTCCTCTTTATGACAGCCCTGGCTGCCCTGGAACTCACTCTGTAAGCCAAGCTGGTCTTGAACTCATGAAGATTCACCTATCCCTGCCTCCTGAGTGCTAGAATTAAAGAAAGGCACATGCCACTACCGCCTGGCTTTAAAAGAGATTTTTAATATAAGAACCCTTACAGAGTTTTATGAATAACTGATGGGAATAGCTAATAGAATATAAGTAGTAATTTATTTGAAAGTGAAAATGAATTTCTTTAATATAAATGTAGCAGTAAATTAATTGGGTAGCTGTATTTCTTTACCTTATGTTAGTCCCTGATAACCACACAGAGACACCAAGATTTATTTAAAATTACACCTCAGTAGCTGAGCTATTAAATTATCTGTCTTTACTTGCTATGCTAATCTGGTTTCTTCCAAGTACCATCCCTTGAGTCTTTGCATATTATTACTGATCTGGATGTTGGGGCTCCAGGTGTGTTTCCAGATCTCTCTCTGGACTCCTTCCTCATGGCTCCAACTCCTCCATCCTTCTCACTGATCTGAATCAAACTCCATCTCTCTCTCTCTCTCTCTCTCTCTCTCTCTCTCTCTCTCTCCCTCCCTCCCTCCCTCCCTCCCTCTCTCCCTCTCTCTTCCCCTCCCTCCTCCCCCTCTCTCTATACTTCCTCTGGCTGGCAGACATCATACCATATTCTCTATATTCTCTATTCTGCCCAGCCTTTAATGTTCAGCATTTATTGACAAGGCAGAGAATAAAAGGTAAGAATTGTTTATACAAACTTGAGACAGGAGATTCTTGGTATAAGCCTTACTATGTTGTATCCAGATTGAAACAAGATAGCAGGGAACAAGAAATTAGCATTTGAATAGTAAGGGTAAACTTTACACGATGTACAAAATATTATGCCTAGGGAAAGAGTCTAATTACCAAGAATCAAATTGTTTCCTTTAAATTTCATTTTTGGGGTATGGAGAGATGGCTCCATTGTTAAGAGCACTTAACTACTCTTGCATAGGACTTGTGTTTAGTTCCTGTCACCCACATGGCAGTGCATAACAGTCTGCCTCAGTTCAGATTTTGACAGCTCTTCTGATCTCCTTGAGGTCCTGCATGAACTACAGTATACTTATGTACACTAAAGCACACACGCTTAAACATAAAATTAAATATATACTTTTAAATTAAAAATAAATCTCATTGCTGGATAATAGCTTGGCCTCTTTCAAATTTAATTTAGGTATGATAATAAGCATTATTTGAAATCCCCAAAAAATTTTATGTTAAAAACTGAAAAAATAATTAAATTTAGTTACTTGGTCTATATTTTTAAAATTTCTTTAGAAACATAATTATAATTGCATTTACTTTTAAATAATGTATATTGGCATATGAGATCATTTTGCCAAATTCTTAAAATTTAATGCTTGAGATCAACAAGCTGAAATATTGGACACTTCGAAAATACAAATAATGCTTCACAACAGGCCAGCCAATTAGACTATTTCCAATAAATACATAATCATGAAAATTTCAAAGCAAAAATATTGTTTTGCAATGCCTGGTTTTAAATGTGTATTTTTTTTATTATAACAAAAATAAGAGTATTTAAACATGCATCTATGTGACAATTAGTATGTTTTAAAGGAAGGGAAATTAACAAAAAATATTGGAGTTCTAAGGGGGTTGGGTAAAAGTGATGAGAATTAAATGCTGACTAATAGTTCGCTTCTTCCACTGAGCACCATATTTACGGTAATTCTGATGGCTAAGCTGTTGTTTAAGGGGCCATGAAGACTGAAGGACCAGATCCTGCTTATTTCAAAATAGGGGGAAATGTTTTTTAGAGAGATTTTTGAGTGAGATCAAGAGATAGCCTGACATTTTTTTTAAGTGTTGTTATATTAGTGCGTCAGTCCCCACCGTATATGGGCATTTGTTTTTACATCCCGCGCTTTTTGCCCTTCGCCCTTGGCCATCTTTTCTTCCTCTCCGGGGGTTGGGGGGAGGTACGTGTTGCAGAGCCGTGGGGGGAAGGGAGAGGCGTCCTGCGGGTTCACCGCTCTCCTATTGGCCTACGCTGGGAGCCAGAGCGAGGCTCTAGTTGCCAAAGAGGAAGCGAGGGACGGGAGGCGGAGCTTGTGGGAAGGCGGTGCTAAAAAAAGCCTAACGGAATCCAGACGCCAGTGCAATTGTGCGCGCCAGGCTGCGACGGCGGCGGCGGCGGTGGCGTCGCCGAAAAGCTGTAGCTCAGCTGGCGAGGTCTTCCCCTCGGGAAGCTCCCTAATCTGTCGCCTCCGCCGCCGCCTACGCGGTGGCAGCGGCGGCGGCGGCGGCCTTGCTGGCGCCTCCCTCCTCTGCCACCTCCACCCCTGCCTGCTCACTTGCCGGTGCTGTGGAGAAGGCGGCGGCAGCTTTGGCGGCTCCACTATGGCGGCGGCGGGGAGGGGGGACAGTAGTTTTAAAGTAGACACCTGCCCTTGCCTCAGAGAAGGTGAGTTCCCGTCCCGGGACGCGAAGGTGGCCTGTTCGCCTTCGCCGCCAGTCTGCAGCCGGCCCGAAATCCGGGCTGGGCGCGGTTCGACACCGCCCCACCCCCCACCTGCTGTGGCGCAGTAAAGGCCAAGCTCGCCCCGCCCCGTCCCGCCCTACTCCGCTGGGCTTGGTCCTGTCCCACCCCACCCTACCCCACCTCACCCCCTCCCTTTTTAGGCCCTAGAGTGTCAGAAGGACTGAAGCTGCAAGGGCATCCCTAACCTCCCCTTCCCCCAAGGCCCTCAGGCAGAGAAATGGCAGATACTCTTAAGGCAGGAGTTTGAAGGGAAAAAAAATAAACATCATTTTTGTCTTAGACGCTTGAGTGTGAAGTAGGATGCTGAGGTGCTGGGAATAGGAGGCAGAGCAGAAGTGCTGTGGATCTCAAGGGCCAGGGGATGGCAAGCAGGAGCAAAGAGGAGCTATTAGAAATTTAACAGGAACCCACCCCCCACCCCCCACCCATCTCTCGTTGGCGAGATTCAACATATTGCAATGTAGAAAGCCAGTGAAGAAAGTCGGCAGTGAGATGGAGTTAGCAATTTGGGCAGGTTAGCTTGTGTACTTTAGCTTTCAAGTAGAATTTGTTGGATGGTAGGGTCATAGGTTCCTCTCCAGCAATGAGGCCTGTACTGAACAGAAACAGTGTTTGGCAGAAGCACAGATTTCAGAAACCATTTGGAGAATTTTCTTTGGTATTTGAGGTTATGACCTAGCAAAACAGGGTTTAAGGGCCCATCTTTAACAGTGTTTGGGTTCAAGTAAGTGTTGTCGTATCTGCCAACACTTACTATGCCAAACATGGAGAGCTATCTCTTGACTGTTTGAATAGAAGCGACCTTTCACACAGGCTATTATGTATCTGTGAGCAGCCTCCTATTAGACTGTGAAATTTGCCATTGCAATGTGTTTTAAAGCAGTTTTGGAGATGTTCTTAAATGGTTAAGACTGATTCTGCTGCAGAAGCGCTCAGATTTAATAATTACTGTAAAATATTTTCTGGGTTACCTTATCTTGCTCATGGGCATCCGAAGTGAAAGATTGTGAATGTAAAAACAGAAAAAGACACTCATTAAAATTAACCTCATAAAATAATTTCCAATTTATAAATTATATATCCTTGTGTGCAATTCTATAATATTTCACGTCTTTCACTTTGGTGGAATGGCAAAACAAGTTTTTAAAATCCCCCATAATATTTGCAATGGGCACATTATATTAGTGTCATCTACTAAATATGGAAATTGGGACTCCACTGTGATATGATCATGCTTTATTAACAGTCTAACTGAAGACAATTTTTGAAAGAGTAATGTCTTCAATCAGCCATGAATTATCCCACGGTTTGGAAACTCCTCGGCTTTTATATTTTCAAGGGGACTTTGTGGCTGTTTTTTCCCTTTTCCTTTTTCTTTTCTTTCTTTCTTTCTTTTTTTTTTTTGTTTCATATTGAAACATGGTCTGTGTACTTCACACTTGCCTCAAACTAGCAGTGAATTGATCCTCCAGTCTCCACTTCCTGAATGCTGGGACTACAGGTTTGTGCCACCACTCCTAGCTTTTAATTTATATAACAAACTTTGTCCATAGCCAGCAAATAGGTTAGAGTGGTTTTGTAGGCATGGAACAATTTTGGCTCAGAGCAGTTCATAGTAAAGTTTAGAGACAGTGTTTCATAGCAAAATGCCTTTTTGCCTCATGATGTAACTTCTTTGGTTACAGTATTTTTGAATATATGCAAATAAGAAAAGCACTGTAAGAGAGAGCATTTCAGGGGCCTGGGTGACTGCACAGTAGGAAAAGGAGACTGTGCCAAGCTTCAGAACTGGAGTTTATTTCCAGGAGCCCACATGGTGAAAGGAGAGAACTAACTCCTGCAAGTTGTCCTCTGACACACACACACACACACACACACACACACACACACACACACACACACACTGTGGCAAATGTGGACTCAAACAAAATGAAGAAAAAAAGAATTTAATAAAGTCAAAACAATATCTGGAGTCTGGCACAGTAAATACAGATTATGATGTTCATAAAACTACTAGACTTTGTGATCCTGAATTGGTCCCAAATTTCTTTGATTTGGGCTTTCATGTCTAAGTAAGGGACTTAGAGAAGACAAACTCTGAAATTAATTCCTGATGTGAAAATATGATTGATGATTTTGAAGTTTACATTGTTATTTCTTTTGGTAGAATGTGGTGGCTGTATACAAAAATAATAACTCATAAATCATGAGAAACCTTGACGATAGTTACCACTTCACACTCATTGAATAGTGACGTCTGTGTTGAAATACTGTTGAGAAATTCTAGAATATAAACAAAGAAATGTAACTGTAATCTCAGATTGTCTGCCCTTTCATTTTAGTTAAATATTCTTCATAAACTCTGCAGTCCAAACTAAAAACACCTTACATTTTCATTTAAAAATGGTAGATGTTTAACACATTGTAATATTCAAACACTGTTAGTCCTCAGAATTTTGTTAGATATCTATAAAACACTATTTTCTAGCAACAATGTATAAAAGACAAGGAAAAAGTCTTGCTTAGTTGTGTGCTAATGCATTTTTATTTTTCTAAATTCTAATTAAGATACAGCTCTGAAATATGTCAGAGTATTGTCGGGGTCACCATTATTACAAGATCACTCCTGATAAAATCATTAAAACTGGTTTGAAAAAAATTTGCTGGCCCATTTACAATTTGTAGCCAACCTTCACAAAGACGAGCAAATGTCAGTAGACATAAAAATTGTCATATAGGGGATGTTAAAATTTTTAAGAAATTCTACTGGAATATTGAACAATAAACTTAAGCAAAAGAAATGCTAAGTAATAGGCAAAAGGACAAACACATGAAGAATTCATGGGTAAGGGGAGCTGAGTGGTGTTTTAGGACATGCTATATTTCATTAGGTGAAGTTTTTCAAAACTATTTATGACAAAGTGAATTCTGATCCAGGAGTGACTCTACATATATTTGTAGTTAACATCCCTTGCATATTTGTTTTTCCCTTTTAAATATTCGTAATTTAGATGGGAAAACATTATACATTTCAATTTGTTTGTTAAATGGTTCCTATGGCAATTACCTTTCCCATAGCAATTACAAACCACTTTCCTTTGTCTCCCTATTGTTCAGTAAAACTTTGGGTCATATGTCATTAAGTCCTCCATCAGAAAACCTAGTTAATGGCCTTTCCTTCATTTACTAAGTAATCACTGAATGCCAGCGTGTGTGAACCATACTGGCTAGTGCTAAGAACCTACAGATGAATTAGAAATATCTGTAATGGGCTTGGGCAGATGACTCAATGGTTAAGGGCACTTACTGTTCTTCCAGAGGACTCTAGTTTAGTTCCCAGTGCCCACATCAGGTGACTTATTAGTGTCTGTAACTACAATTCCAGAGGATATTATGCCTACTAATGCATGCACATGGCATATGTTTATGCACATACATACAAAACCAAGTAAAAATAATAAATAAGTCTCATATAGCTCTGCAAAGAACTCAATAATGGTCTGTGAACATAGATAATTTGCTGTTTGATTCAAAAGCATAAGAATCTGAGTTCTATCCCTCAAAACCCATGTAAAACCATCTATGGTGGTGCACAATTGTGATCCCAGCATTGGAAAGGCCGATGCAGGAGGACAACTGAGGCTCGCTAGCCAGCCAGTCTATCCTAATAGGTGAGCTCCAGGTCAGTGAAAGTCCATGTCTCAAAGGACGTGGATGGCATTCCTGAGGAAGACACCAGAGGTGTCTGGCCTCCATATGCACAGACACACACACCAGTGTACATACAGATGCCTAAGGAAAAAGGGGGTCAAAAGCTTGGTAGTATTGATAGTAAAATTATAACACAAATAAAAAAGTGGCAAAGTGTAGTTTTAAACATAACTGGTCAGACTCCTGAACTTTCAGTACCATTCATTGTTCCTTATGAATCTGCTTCTGTGGTATCTTAGTACTAAAAAAGCACATTATATTGTGAGTCTAATATTCATATCTGTCAAAATAATTAGTAAACAATTAAAATTCTGGTTCCCACATTTGGCACATTGGAGATGTCTCGAGTGAGACAAACGACCTATTTTATTATGTTTGGGCCCCCTGAATTATATCAATATGTAAAAAAAATCACTAATCCTATTCTTAGCCTACTTATACATTTCATATGTGCTAGGATAGAGCCATAATATTTTCCATCCGAAACAATCTTTCACATTCATTCACATTCACATGTATTAAACTGTTGGCATGAGTAGCATATATGTAGTGACTGTCTGATATAAAGCAGCTGTCATGGGATCATAGAAATTAAATTTATACAGGCCTTAGCTCTATTTCTGGATCTATCAGCATGACTGCCGAGGTTCCTACCACAAATACTTATCGTTACAATGGTCAGATGCTCGAGGTGCCTGAAGAAGACACAAATATTCATCATAAATACTGTATTCCCAATCATTTTAATTCTGCTTTATTTTGTTGTTGTTGAGGTACCATGGAAACCCCTGCACTGACTGTGATGACCTCATAAAATTTCAAGAACCTGTCAAACTCATAAGCCAGAAGCTATTGTAATCACCTTAAAACTAAAGATGCAAAATAGCACTAGAGCTGTAATAATTTGTCATGCTAACATGTACATATGCACAGTACTAGTAAAGTTGATATTTCTGAGTACTCTTTAAATGGAATGTGGCACTAGAGAGAAAAGAGTGTTAACAATGGTACAGCATGGCTGCTCATTTTCTTCTACCCCAGGACTATGCTCTGCTCATTTTTTCCTATGATTACGATGCTATAAAAGGAATACAAAAGTCAAGTTAACTCTTGCCAAAAATCCTATTTAATGAAGAATGCTTGAGGAAAATTCTCTCTAAAAGTCTATTCACAGAAAATATAGCACATATGTCTTTGCAAAAGCAAAATTAATATTTCACAGATTTTCTGTGAATAACAATGAGATTTGTGTATATAGTAGTACTGAGTTCATTCTTTTGGGATTTTTCTCTACTTTTGTCACTATCAAAGTATAATATATATGCTTTTTACAATGCTGTATTTCTTTACATCAAGATCACTTAGACTGAAACTCACAATTCAGCAAAGCATTAAAATAGCTAATATTAAGTAATTTTATAAACATCTGGGTTATCCTAAGGATAAAATTTGGATATTTTGTACAGCAAAGCAAATTGTCATTTGAGAAATACAAGATTTATTTTATTATATATAGCCAATTATATCTAGAATCACCTAGTTTGCATAAGTTTCAATTTATCAGACTAACCAAAGAACATTTCATTACAGTAAACAAAGAAAATTCTCATTTCCAGAACTGAAGAAATAGGATAACCTTCCATTTCCTTTCTTCAGAAATACTCTATGGTATATAATTCCATAAGTGAAATTGGAGCAAAACCATTATTCTTTTCTGACTTCTGCCGTAAGTGTCAACTTTTTGTTACAAAAACGTATTTCATCTTACATTTCCTGGTATTTAGTATGTGGAGAAAGTTTCAAATATAGTTGTTTAGATTTCACATACAGCTACATTATTTTTTGATTCAGTAGGTAGTTATTTTACTCTAACATGACAGCTTAGCTGTTTGCAAAAGGCAAAATCCAACAGAAAAAATAATTTTTTGTTGAGTGAATTTTTATTTCATTAAAGCATATATTACATTGTAAACTGAGTGAATATTTGAATCAATATGGGAGATTCCAGTAAATCCTAAGTATAGAATATTGCCAGTACTAACATTCATAATTATAAATCACCTAAGAGCATTTCTCTGCTATTACTATTGTCTTTCCCTAGAGTGCTGCAATTATTTTTTAACCAAATCCACATAAATTTACAATCACAAGTTTAAAATTTTAGCTTTCCCAATCTTCTATTTCTTCTATGATCTCTAGCTGTTTCTTTTATGAAGTAAAGTTATAAGTTGGATTAGTTCTAAACTTGAGGTGCTTTTAGCCCACAAAGAACATTTGGCAATGTTTTCAGACATCTTTGGTTTTCATACTAGAGAATGCTAGCCTTAGCTTACTGGTCAGAAGCCAGAGATACTGCCACATGCCTGCAGTGCTTACGATAGACTTTCTACAATGTTATGTGACCCAAAGTGACTATAGTCTCAAGGTCGAAAATTCTGGGATAGATGATCTCTTAAGTAACACTGAACTGAACTAGGATGATTACATCTACTAGTAAATAAAAATTTCAAAGCTTCTAGATGAGTTCATAATCATACTTTTATTGAGTATATAACATGTGTGAACATTGTGAAATAAACATCTTTTGTATTTTTCAGATCTTGGGACTTAAAAATTATACAATATATTTCTATATTGTTTAATGGAAAATAGTGTAGAATAGTTAAATGATTTATTCAAGGTTATAAATTCTTCTACTAACATAGCATTTTTATTTTTTTTCCTTTTACCTAGCACTACAGATCAAAGTCCTTAAACTCATTGCAAGTTAATTATGAAAGTAATATTTTCTCAAATTACATAAACCTTCCATGTAAGAAGAAAATAAAACAGTAAAACATCTTCTTAAGGTGGGGGTCTTACTGTGCTTCTCTGGCTGACCTCGAACCCTCTCTGTAGATCAGGTTAGCCTCAATCTCACAGAAATGTACCTGCCTCCTCAGCACTGGGATTAAAGGCTTGAGCTACCAGACCCCGGTAAAACATTTTTGTTCTCCAACCAAAGACTGAAGCCACACTTAAGCATAAATTCATTACATCGAATGAACTTTCTTATTGAATACCTTTTATACTTTGTCACAAAACTTCTGTTTCATTTCAAATAATCCTCCTAACCGTGCAAGAGAGGATCAGTGACTTTATGCCATCAAAAAAAAAAGTTTATCAAGTAAAGTCAAGTACAAAATA
Organism: Rattus norvegicus; assembly: GCF_021556685.1. NCBI lineage: Eukaryota > Metazoa > Chordata > Mammalia > Rodentia > Muridae > Rattus > Rattus norvegicus. Next base: position 106,408,258 of record NC_141554.1, on the reverse strand, counting down.
AATTTTAGAAATTGAAATCTGAAAGGTTAGCCTTGTAAACAAGTAACTACATGGTAGCAGAAAGAAACCTGCGATGTTTCTCTTGGTCTGAGCTCGTTTTTTTAGTTTGTATTTTAACATTTTTTATGTATGTGTGCTCTGCTGCATGTACATATACATGCTAGAAGAAGGCATCAGATCCCTTTATTGGTGCTCATGAATCATGTGGGTCGTGGGACTTGAACTCGGGATCTCTGGAAGAGCAGGCAGTGCTCTTAATCAATGAACCATCTCTCCAGCCCCGGTCTGATGCTTTTTATAACTCATTTCATTTGAAATTAGGTAGCTTTTTAATTTCATATTTACCCACCAATCAATATAAGGTGCATTTTCTATATTAATAAGGAAGAAGAAAATGGGAAGAGTATAAAAAGGGGAAAGAAAGGGAGATATGCATGCCTCAGGTTCCTTCAGCTTTGCCTCAGTTCTAAATCCCAGTTCTTTGACAAATACCTTAGTTTATGGGCTCAAGAGTTCTCTGGGAGCTAGTTCTTTGAAAGAAGTCTTTTCTACTAGGCAGTTCTAGTCACTTGGGTCACATCAAGCAAATTGGCTCTCCCTCTCCCAGCAGCTCTCACATGCCAATAGCTTCAGCCAAAATAGCTTCTCTTCCAGGATACATTTGTTTCTTACAAATGTCCAGCCTAAAGAAGAAGTCTGCCATTCAACACTACAACATTTTTTAATTGTTTATTTTATTTACATTTCAAACGTCCCCCTTTCTGGATTCCCCTCTGCAAACACCTTATCCCATTCCCTTTCCCCCTGCTTCTATGAGGGTGCTCCCCCACCCACCCACCCACTCCTGCCTCATTGCCCTAGCATTCCCCTACACTGGGGCATCAAGCCTTCACAGGTCCAAGGACCTCCTCTCCTACTGATGCCAGATAAGGCCATGCTCTGCTACATATGTATCTGGAGCCCTGGACCCATCCATGTGTATTCTTTGGTTGGTGTTTTAGTCCCTGAGGGCTCTGAAGGGTATGGTTGGTTTGATATTGTTCTTCCTATGGGGTTGCAATCACACTGCAACCTTTTTAAGAACTAGCTCTCGGGGGAAGTCTTGGGCACAATTAGATTTGAATCCTGGCTCTAAACCATGATAGATATGTGACTTTGAGAAGATCACTAATCTCTCTGAGCTTCACTTTTGAATAGATATATTCCCATTCATGATGAATGTAGGGGGCATGCGGCTTGAAAGAAAACTGTATCGCATAGAATGGTCCCTAAGAAACAATAAATTTGTTCTCAGTAAAACTCCCAACTTCCACAATCATCCTGATAATAAATTTAAAACTTAAAAACATTGCTTTTAATTTGGGGGAAAATGGTTCATGTTGACATATGCCACAGCATGAGAATGGTAGTCAGAGAACAACCAATAGAAATAAGTTCTGTCATTCCACCATATGGATTCTCTGGGAATCTTTAGACCTGGAAGCAAGCACCATTGCCAAGTGTACCATCTCCCCAACCCAAAAGAGATTTTAAAAGGCTGAAGTGATTAGTTGAATATAGCAAGGCAAAATGTAAATGGAATATAAATTTATATTGGATCTGTTTTAGAGTCCAGAAGTATTTTTGCCCATATAAATGTGTTTTTGAGGAATACAGTCTAGTCAACTCCAGGTGGAATAAAACCATGTATTTGTCAGACATCAGCAGAAGTGTGAGTCAGCAATATGGTGTGACATTTTCTTGGGCTACATTAACAGAAGACGAGATGTATTCAAAATAAGGGATTACGTATACATAACACTACATGCTTGAACCATATATTTAAAATGATCACAATGTTAAATTTTATTTTTTTCAGAATTAGCAAAAAGAATATGGAGCAGAATGCAGTGGTCTCTCATGTAATAACAGCACTTAGGGGGCCAAGGGTATAAGGCCAAGACCAGCCTGAGTTACATAATGAGATGCCTTCTCAAAACAGAAAAACAGCAACAAAAGAATGGTCTCTTTTACTGGTCATTATGACATCGTTAAGGAGATTTGTGGTTAAGCTACATACCACGTGAAAGAACTATAATTAATTCACAAAGAAATAAAGAGAAAGGAAAAGAAAAACATTATAATTGTAAATATTGAAGGAATTTTATACAGGACAAAGGGGGATTTATACTTACTGTGTGTTAGGAAATCAAAGTTGATCTAGTGGAAGCTCTAAGAAGTATTCAAAGTATTGTTCTTGTACCAGCACCATCGGCGGTATTACAGAATCGGTGAGCAATTCCTAGCTTGAGCCCTACCCCAGAACTACTGAATCAAAAATTTTAGGTATGGATTTTGGTGCTACTTCTTAATATCTCTCTACTTTCTAAGTGCTAAGATTATAGGTTTTTACCTCAATTCCCAGTTTATGCAGTGCTTAGGATTGAACCCAGGACATTATGCACTGCCAGATGAGTCCCATTCCCAACCTTGAAACCCTGAATAAGAATAGTGCTGCATTAAACTGTGTTCCTGAAAATTTGACATTCAATTACATTTGAATTGATTAAGACAACTTGCTATTTATATAAAGTAAACACTAAGTATCTTTTTGTTTGACCTTTTATTGATATCGGTAATTTTTATTTAGAGTACAAATAATGCAACTCTTCATGACATCTTAATACAAACATAATTGTTGGGATTTATTCATACTTCCCTACTCTTCTCCTCTCTTTGCCCTTAGGTTTTCTTTTCTCTTTCTACCTTTCTTTCTGCTAAATATATATTTAATATTTGTAGTTCTTTGCCCCATTAATCTCTTTTATTCTCTTCCTATTATCTATCCCCTTTAGACCCCTTCTTTCCTCCTCATGGTCTACCTTTAGCTTTCATGTCATATATGTATATACATAATTAAATATACCGCATTATAGAATAAAAGTATTTCAGGTAAATAATAACGGAAAACTTAGATTGGAACAAATAATGACAGGATTCATTAGGGCAGTTGGATTTAATTCTATATTAAATAGAGGAAAATTAATGATTTTACGTGGGTCTTTAATAAAAAATTAGATATATAACTGGGTGGTGGTGGTACATAACTTTGAACCCAGCACTTCAAGATTGGATTATCACTCATCTTTTATAATTTCTCATTTTCATGTATTTCAGTTTGTATACACTAAATTCAGGACTTCAACACTTGCATGGCATACTAATAAAGAGAATTTGCCAGTGGTATAACTGTACATGGTAAGGTTGAATCTCCACCTCTTATCAGGAGCAGGCTCACTTAAGCTTAACTGTATTAGATATAAATGGCTACCATGTTGATAACAAATGCTAAACTCAGCCTTTAATGCCCTTTGCTTTTGAGAGATGAACCTTTCGTTTATATATCTATAGCCACTTTTGGTTCAAGCCTCAAGCCTACAACTGACATCTACAACTAATTGAGATATCCATGTTAAGTTACACATTTCTCTCTAGTATAAATTTAAATGCCCTATTGTCACTTGTCATTATTCGGTTTCAATATTATTATTATTTTTATTTATAGCTTAGTGAGATTCCATTGTTTACATGTAATTTAAGCTTGTTATCTATAGATAAGTTTAATCCCAGTTCCCTCTGCAAGATTTACTGTACCTTCTTATATCTTTTATCACCTGAAACATTTTGGTCTGAGGATTATAGCTTGTCCATATACACCTTATCTTGTTAAATTGTACTTTCCTTAGAGTTAGGAACTAGTCATTTCCAACATGTTGAACAACTGTATATGAAAGCATCAAGGTAAAACAAAGGTTTATGTACCAGCTTCACCAAAGAAAACATGGAAGTTTATTTCAGTTTCACTTGCTGCTAGTTTCCTGACTCAGAATGTACAAAGGACTAATGACTATATACATTTGTGTTATGGTCTAAGGGTTTAAGACAAAAAGATCCTGAATTATATTAATCTTTTTCTTCTTCCTTTTAAAATATGTAACATGAAGCTAAGCATAATTAGTATTAGTAAAGCTAAATCATGTTGAACTCTACAAAGGGAATGAACTAAATATTGGTATAGGGAAATCAAACAAAGACATAGATGGGAAAAATATCATGTCAGAATTGTTAGGAATCAGTGGAAAGAATAGCTGAGATTTTAAACCTGGGTATATTATACCATTTGATAAACAAAAATAGAACAAATCTCATTTGAGGAAGTAAGTTGAAGACAGCAAGTCTTAGCAGTAGTATTTTAAAGGAAAATATATAATGGAGTAAACATCGATTGATTTATTAAGGAAGAGTGACAACTCTCAAGAGTGGGAGAAGCTCCCATATGGGGAATGACTGTTTCTTCTTCAAGAAATTTTCCTTCAGTAACGTTACTTTGCCACTGAAGGAATGCCTGCCCAAAAATTTGTGACAGGCTGCATGACGTGATCCTCAAAAAGGCTCACTGCTAATGTCCCTGCACAGGCTTTTCTGCATAGGTCAGCTAATGGGCATACCCAAGTTCTCAGGGTTGTCCTGAACTCTGAATCCAGTGGACTTACTGGTCAGTTATTTGGGGATGGACCTAGAGCCTGGATTTTGGACTTGCACTGACCAGCCTAAAGTCTGGGAATTTCAGTTTCTGGGAACTGAATAAGTAAATAAGGGCTTAGTCTAGGTCTTGGAGCTCCAGTGGCCAGCCTGGGTACTGTTTATACAAAAGTGATGCTGGTAGGTCTGTGGGGAGATGCCCAGCACAAAGAACTAGCGCCACACACCCAAACATTAATCTTCTAAAGCATGACTGCATATTATAGCATGGAGGGTGACCATGCAGATATTACCCTATGGGTATAAGTCCCTATTTGGGACTGTGGCAAACTAAACTTTCTGTCCACACATATATGTCTGTAGTTTGTATCCAAAAGGGCTGGCTTAGAGGTTGGAGGCCGATGTAAGGTAGCTTGATGGACCAGGACTTAGAGGAATCACCATGGTTGTTAGGCTAGCCTAAAACTCAAGATTGTTGGTGTCAGTCTGGTGCTAAGGGGAACTAAAATTATTGCACATCCCAAAAGCCTGAGCTACCAGGATCCAGACAGTTTCCAGAGCTGGCTTAGAGACCCAATCTGGAGACAGCCACCTGAAGTCTGGAGCATTGTGGAGCCTGCAGGGTGATAGCTTTTAACAAAGTGTGCCCACTATTAGGGTTGAAAGTAAAACACGATTTTTATTACCTGCTTCTTCACTTACACATTAAATACCTTTCTTTATTCTGTACCATCTAGGATTTGAGAAGGAATGATACAGGTTAAACAAAAGTTTCCATATTATACTATTCAATATTCTTTATTTCTGAAATTCACCCAGGTACTGTAATCTACAGGCCGATTTCCTCAATTCCTACAAAGGTATTTTATGAGTGGATAATTATTTGAATTGAGGCCCTACCATTGTGCTGATATCTATCCTCACCATATATAGAAAGTTCTACATGCTTTTTATAAAACAAAAGCTATAGGGAGTAAAATGTTAATTATTCATCTCTTGTCTGCCCTCACTTTCAAGACATAAATATGTTTAAATTTGATCATTATTTTATACTATTATTATATTTATATAATTATAATTTTATAATATAAATATATAAATTTATATCATTCTGTAACTTTCTGTATCTATATCATTCTGTAACTATTATATGATATAAATTTATATAATTCTGTAACTTTCTATGTGTATATGTACGTATATCATGTTAACATTGTTAGAAATTGGGAATATTGTATTTTAATAAAACTTTTATATATTTAGTTTATCACCCATAAAAGTATTTGTTATACAAACTTACTCATTTAGCCAAATAAGAAGCAAAAGTTTGTTGATTTTGATTAATAACCTATAGATAAACCAAAAAACATTGGCAGCAGAATACAGTAGAGCTATTAAGGACATTAGATAGAAGTTTGGAACTAAAGTGTAGATATAAAACTATTGGTATGCACTATTTATTACAGACAATACACTACAGCATAAATTTCTTGAATGTAGTAGATGAACATTACTTTATATATTTGGAGGTAAACGTATGTGAGATCTGTGTGTACAAATAAGTGACCTAGTATTTTTGGAACTGTAGGAGAGATTTGACCATCATAGACAATGACTTTTAGATAATACTGGGGCTGTGTCTCAAAGGATATGACAGTCTTACATAGGTACCTCAGGATTTTCTTATATTTCTTAGGATTGCCTTCTGTTAAACAAAACATCAAGGGTTTTTACATTCAGCCTTTCATTACTATTCCTTAAATCATTTTTGAAGTTCATCAAATTACTTGTATCAACTTAACTATTCCTTTAGAATGTTATTGCCTAGACTTAACCATTCTAAATTGGTCATTATTGTCATATTATACTGTGTGTGTGTGTGTGTGTGTGTGTGTGTGTGTGTGTGTTATGTGCACATTGAATGGTGTATTTGAGGAAAAGGCTGTTACCACATACCCCCAAACATAAAAATTTGATTAATTCAAATTTCATTGATATAATAGATGATATGATAGCTTTTTTCTTCACTTTATTGATAGATCCCACTGGTGATGGACAAGAGCGATCTGCATATTTTACAGATAATTTTTGTAAAGCATGTGGAGTGGTTCTACAGCATGAATCAGAAAGGATTTCACATTTTGAGGTTGGTTGAATACAGTAGGAATAAGGATGAGAAATCACATTTTTTTAACATGGAAAATGTTTGCATTTAATTAACCTCTGAAGTGGCTTTAAGCCACCAGAACACAGGCACCTCCAACACCCTTCATCTTCTCCTCAGCTCTTCTGCTGAAGAATTTGGCCTTCACGATGACAGGTTGCTTAGGGAGCTTCCCTTTCCCCAGAACTCTGTAGTAGCCTGATTGAACAACATCAATGATGGGAGCAGCTACAGTCTTGATTTTGCTGCATTGACCTGTGTCTGCTCGCTGACCAACGTCCATAATTTATCCAGGTTGACAGTTGGGCAGAAGCTCTGGTTCCTCTTCAAGTGGTAATGCCTCATGCCAACTTTCCCAAAGTAACCTGGATGATGTTTGTCAGAGTTGATCCTGTGGTGATGCACGCCTCCAGCATTCCCGCAGCCTCGTGGTGCTTGCGGTGCTTACCGATGTGACCGTGGCCATGGCTCGCGTGGCCCCAGAGTTTCCCGGTCTTCATTAGTCAGAATGGCATGGCGGTGGCAGGAAAGAAAGAGCGAGAAATCACATTTTTAAGTCTAGCAGTCAACTTGATATAAATCATCTTACTTGATCAGTATAAAAACCTGAAACATGGTATCATTTCTATTTGACAGCTAGATGAGAATATTGGCTCAGAAAAGGATAGTCACATATACATATAATTTAGGGAATCTAGATTAAACTCAGTGATTTTGACTGCAAAGTTTCTTTTCTTCACACCATTCTGCCTCCCTTTGTATTTGCTGTTATTATAGTAAATATAATGTATTAGCAAGTTTGAGAGATACTATAAAACTCCTAGAGTCTTCATTTATAATAAATGTAGACTATAAATTTGGCTGCCAGCATCCTGTCATTGAGGTGAGAGAGGCTTATGAGCCCCACCATCCCCAGATCTATTGATAAACAGTTGCTAAGAAGCAGGAGATCATGAGGCCTTTTCACCCCCTGAGGATCTATTAGCACTTAATGGTTGCTGAAGAAGAGAGAGATTTTCTGCAATGATGTAGTCCATGATAAGGTGCATACAATCCCATAAATACTTTATCCATCCTCATGTAAGCAATGCTAATGATAATGATTGTGTCACACAGAAAGGGACATGAAAGTAGAAGAGGTAGTGAGTTGGAAAGAGGGAATTAGCAAGCATTGGAGAAGAAAAGAAGCAATAGTAGTAATATAATTAGAATATACATGTATGAAAATCATTAAATATATAGCTAACATAATAAAAACATAAAAATACTGACTTTTAATTTGTAGAACCACTTCTATTTTAATTTCAACTGAGATTTGGAGATTTAAAAGGAGTGAAACTCTCTCAGAGTTCTTTTCGTCAAGGGTAGAGGCTGTAATGCAGTATGCCATTTCCCTAGCCTGTTCAAGGACCAGGTCTCAAAAGAAAAAGATAATGCAAAGTGCTAAAACTCATGTCTCCTGCCCTCCCACTCAGAGATGTCCACATTTTAGGCGTCTCTGCTATTAAATAAACAAAGTTACATTTGTTTTTTCAGAGTGAAATACATGCTCAAAATGTTAAGTTCTCTTTTCAAATGCACGGAGAACAGCATGAAGTGCCTGGTAGGAAAGTGAGCGTGCATGTTGGGAATTCTCAGGTGAGTGGTCTACACTGTGTGGCATAATTCTGACCTACATTTTTGAAACATTCAAAAGTATAAAAAACTGTGCTTTTTATAGGTGTACTCAAGTGGAGAAGTCAACAGAAACAAATTTCCTGGTCTCTGCAACATGAGCTTTGACTCCACAGCTGCTGCTCCGTCTCACTATGTGGGAAAGAGCCATTCTCAAACTCAGAAGCAACTACTGGAAGAACGTGGTCGAGGGTCTCCATCTGCATGCCCATCAAAGATGGGTAAGACCCTAGTCATCTCTTTATCTCAGACCCATAATACATCTTTTTCCCACACTGCACCATCGTTTTTGGAGAGCAAACTTTTACTGTAATGTAGACAACTTGATTATTCTTCTGCTTAGTGTATTTCTGTGTCCCTGTCAGCAGAAATGATGGCTAACTGAATTTTAAGAACTATTATGACCTCTGTTCAGTTCACTAAATCCAAATATAAGCATGTGATTGCTCTATGTTATAAAGAATGATAATAAACAGCTAGAGAAATCAAAAATGTTAAATTCTTTATTATGTTTCCCCCTTGTCATTTTTTATCTAAAACTTAGCATCAGTTGTCTGTTGAGATCAACGTCTTCACTATAGGATAGTTACTGTATTCTAGCTCGTGTATAGTGTACTTACCACCACAACTTTAAGAAACAAACTAAATTGCTGAATCTCTTCTAATCCTGATAATACATTGTTTTATTTCCATAAATATGAAGTTCCAGCAAATAATTAGAGTATTCTAAATTCCAAAAGTGCAGAGAATTTTAGAACTTTGGCCTCTTTTGTTCTTTCTGGTAATGTTCAAATGAACAAATGAAGGAACTCCCACTGAATTACCTGAACTGGCAGAGTACATTTTGGAAAACATGGCTCATATTTTGAAAAACTTGCATGCTACCACAAAATGATGATAGATCAGCTGAAATAATTTAGTGCATTCATTAGAGCCTTAACACTATATCATTAGGCATTTATTCCTGAAAAAAATCAGCAGTCATATCATCTATCATATACATAGGACATATATCATATAGCATATAAATATTGTCCAGAGCAAAGTCATTACCTCCACAAACTATTAGAATTTATTTTTGTTAATAAGCTAAACTATAATTAGGTTTTTATTTATTCTGATCTCTCAAATTGCCATCTCAAATTGCCATATATCTATTGATTTGAAGAGGGACAGAGTCGTTGTGCCTTACAAGAGAATTCATTTTGTAAATGACTTATCTTCAATCCCCAAAACCATTTTATTGACTTCAAGGAGGCACATAATTGAAAAAGACAAAAAAGAAACATATGGTTTCAAGTTATTAATTGCTGGGAGTTCATTCCGGTGTAGACATCACAAATCAAGACAGAATCGATATGTTATTCAAAAAAATATCAACTTAGAAGTTCATGCCATCTGATTTACCCTGTGACTTGCAAAGAATCATCTTGAAATGGCTCCCCTGCTTCTATTGTTCCCTTGAATGAATATGGTCAAACAATACTCGGTGTAAAATATTCCTGTAGTCCCATGTCTTTAATGTACAAACTAGGTCACATTTATATCTCAAAAGAGCCTTATAACAAGTCCCTTTATTCAGAAAACCTGTCCTGAAAAAATGGAAAGATAAGATAGTAGTTTTTAGAGAATTTCTTTAATACTCTACAATGGATGCAGTTCTAATATGTGAACACATGGCGATAATGTTTCATTACAATTATTTCTACAGATAAACCCAGTACTACTCCAGCACCACCAACCTTCCTGAAGTCTGTTATTGTGAAGCCTCCTCCAGGTAGGGATAAAGACAGACTACCCCCCTTTCTGCTATTATCCTTTTGGATCTAAATAACCCAAGCAGATATTGTAAGATCTTTCTTCATCCTTTAAAGAATCTGCTATATTCCATAACATTATGGTAGGGACAAAAATAAACGATACTAGAAAGACATTTATAGCTGAAGAGCAGAGAAGTGTCTTCCAGCAAACTGAAATACAAACGGCAAATAGGAAAAGGATTTTAACCTCTTTCATAGGAAGTTTATATTTTATAAAACCTACTCATTTATTTATAAACCACTTTATTTAAAAATGATAGTGTTCAAATAATCAAGTCCATTTACTTTGATTTGTTTTTATAAGAATGATAGACAGAAAGTCTTTTATGTCTCTTAATTTCAAAAATCATATATATGAGTATGTATGTGTGTTTTGGTTCCATGTTATTTTAAGGAAGTATTTCAAATCATTCTGATATATTGATACTCATTTGGAACATTAAGCTAGTTATTATTGGTAGTATAAATAGTAATATACTTCTTATTTCTTCTTCCCTAAAGAAGAAAATATATAATCTAGTTAATACTTCATTGCAAAAGAGTACAGGTATGTTTTATGCATATATTTCACTAAACAAAGGAAATGAAACATCATAGTTCATAGATTTCTATGACCTTGATTGATAGAAGTGGAAAGGTTTTAAAAAATGACCAGAGATGGCTTAGAGATAAGAAAGGGTAGCAAAACTTCAGGTACAACATAGGGACTGGCCTTGACTGGAGCAGTATATCTGTTCTTCCACCATGCTTTTCATCCCCACCATATACAAGCACTTCCTCACTACTGCTGTGTCTTCCTGCTCTTTCATAGACTCTCTTCTACCTTCTCTTCCTCATGGCATTGTATTTCACTTATTCCTTCTAGACAGACTTTCCGCTCTTTGTGAAAATGTTTATTACTCTTGACTTCTTAAAATTCTGTTCCTTTCATGCACAGTTCCTCAGTCTTGTTCTTCTTTCTGTTCATTTGCTTGCTAGCATCAGCTGTCTGTTCATTGCCTACACTTACGTGTTCCCAGGTCCCATTATTGACCTGGCTCTCCAAACCCAATTCTGTGTCTTCCCCTGGTTTTACCTGCCATCTCTGTTCCCATAACCGCTCCATCACACTTTCGATTACATGTCAAAATGGTAGATCTTATTTCACGTGGACACCTCAGAGCCATTTTAAATCAATTCTCTTCCAACATAAAAACCTATAGTTAACTGTCAACTCCCCAATACCACAGTTTCTAAAGCTGATGAAATGCCAAGTTGTGATTGCCTTCCCTCCTGAATTGTTACTATCTGCCCTACTCCATCCCTACTCTCCCTACACTACCACAGCTCTTCACATATTTCTAGAGCTTTGCTAGGCAGACTGGGGTGTGGACTGGCAATGTATCTTTTGAGAGCATATGGGCAAAAAGAATTCAGCCCTGCTTAAAAAACTACTAACTCAAAATTCACTTCTTTAGTAAGACCTGTAATGCTTCATACTTACAAAATTTGAAGACACAGAGTCGTGGCCTTCTAAGTAGTTTGCCCTACTGCATTTGTCTCCACAAATACATTCTCAGTTTAATTATTGGAGCATTTCATTCAAAATACAAATATTTCTATGACACTGTCTAATTTGAAAATTTGTCAGTTTTTCCTGCTTCTGACTAAACTCATACTCATTCTTAAATATACCAGTGCTGCCTGGAAGCCTCTTTGCTTCCCTCAAGGCTCCTACCTACTCTCCTGTGTGTCTGTAACATGGGTGTCTACTACCTCACCATGTGCTTTTCCTCCCATTCCAGTTAAGATCCTTCATAGAGGAAATGCCAGCTCTGTTTCTAGCGCTAGACATAAAAACCAGCACAGAATTGCTCATACCTCAGTGGAGTTTAGTTTAATGTCTGTATCAAAGAACTGCTAATGCTGTTCATCTCAAGTGCTTTTCTCTGTACTATTTCAGTTTCCTACAGAGTGTGGTTCAAAGTACTAAAACATTTTGTAGGGACATATGGTTATAGATAGGATTTTAAAGAATGATGATTTAAGTAAGCTTGGCATTAAGTAGAAATGACAGTTGATTTTAAAAGTAAACATCAGAAGAAATGTTGAAGTGCCACTTGTTGGATATGTTTTCATACTGGTAAGCTGAGGGTGTATGAAATATGTAATGTCTGAGGAAATTTGAACTGAGTGTAAGAGAGAAGTATTTGAACTATTGTTGCTACTGTGGGGGATAGCATTTTAGCACTCCGAAATGTCAAGATTACTAGAATAAGGGAAGAAGAATGTCTTAGTTTGCTTTCTATGATAAACACTATGCCCAAAAGTGACATTGGGAGAAAAGCTTACCATTTACAATCAACCATGAAGGGGATTCAGGGCAGGAACCCAGAGGCAATAACTGAAGGTGATACCACAAAGGACCATTGATTACTGGCTTGTTTACCATGGCTGGCTCAGTCTGCTACCTTATAGCAAACAGGACCATTTATCCAGGTTTGAAACGTTCCACGATGGGCTGGGTCCTTCCACATCTGTCATATATCAAGGAAGTGCCCTCATATGCTTGCCCACAGTCAAATCTGATCAGTTTTCTCAGTCAAGGTTCCCTTATCCCAGATGAACCTAGCTTGTGCCAAGTTGACAAAAAATCTTACAAGCAAAAAGAATTTTGTTAAAGTTTGTGTCTGATCATGGGATCATCAGTATAATTTAGTCTACTTATTGGAAGAAAGCATTTCACACTAATCTCTGAAGCTAATGCTCAAAGAATAGATGTACCCTGTCATAACTCCTATCTGCCAAGCAGTAAACATTTGACCATTATGAAAAACAACTAGTTCTGCCGGAGGTAGTGATTCATCTCTATAACGTCAGTCCTCAGGAGTGAGGGGAAGGAAGATTACTGTATATTCTATGTCTGAGGGTAGCCTGAACTATATAATAAATTCCTTGGCAGCCAGGACTACATAGCCAAACTCTTTCTCAAATAAGAACCACCAAAAGAAATCCTCCACCGTAAAAAGCATTCCTAGGGAAATTAAATTAGCTAACGTGAATTTCAGAGAACAATAACCACAGAATTCCATATTACAAGTGAGCCAGTGTTTTTTGTTGTTGTTTTGATTTTGTTTTTAAGGCAGTTATGTATCTGTAGAGATGGCTCAGCAGTTAAGAGCCATGACTGCTCTTGCAGGCGATCTGAGTTCAATTCCCAGCATCTGCATTACAGCCCATGACCATCTCTAACTCCATTTCCAAGGGAACTCAACACCTTCTGTCTGCCACCCCCATGGGATGGGCACTGCATATACGTTGTACACAGACATGCATGTAGGCAAAGCATCCATACATCAAATTTTAAAAGGAAAAAAGGCAACTTAACACAATAAGCCACTTTATTCTACTGTTTTCCTTTTTTCTGTCTGTTATTGCCTCTATTCATCTGCTATTATGTGAGTGTCTCTCCATATTTGAACTTTTTTCTTCATCCTTATCACTGCTTGCTTAAGTTCCCAATCTAGTTCAGCTCTTAAAGCACAGGATTGACTAGAGCACTAATATATAAGTGATATATATATATATATGTATATATGTATATATGTATATATTTTAGTTATCTTACTAATTCTAGCTTCAATATTACAGTTAGATGCTTCAATTTTACTTGTAACTCAGCATATCTAAACCTGAAGTAAGACTCTAAATCCACCTTAAATTATAAAACCTTTGTGTTTGTCAAGATTACTGTTATCTATTAGGCACGTATGCTTGAATCTTTAACTGCTTAATTCCCTATATGCTTTCTGTACACTTGATTCCCTATATGATCCAATCTTCCATTTCTCTTTTCTGTACTTTGATTACATTTCTGTTGCCATCTCTTCACATGTTAACACTTTGGGAACCGGAAGTGTATGGCTGTCTTCTGCCTTTTTAAACACCTTTGTATATGGTAATTAAAAATTAAAGTAAGATTTTTTTAAGATGCAAACAAAGCAAATATATGTTTAGCCGAGCTAAATAGGCTATATAGCAGTCTCAAAGATAAAGAGAATGTAAGAAAAATTAGAGATGGGTTAGAACATTAGGCCAGGGGTCATCATATAAGATACCTGTTGCTAAGCCTAACAACTTAACTTCCATATCTGGGACACACAGGGTTTAAATAAAGAACTAACTTCCCAAAGCTGATCTGTAACCTCCACGTGTATACCATGACACATGAATGCACCCACAAATCAAATGCACACACAAAATGTATTTTAAGATCATATTAAAGTATTAGGCCAAGAAGTCTGATATCTGGGGCAGTTAATAGGCTTCCTATGTATTCAGAAGGGTTTATGCATTTTTACTTACTCTCTTTGAGTTACACATTGTTCTAGAAAGTGGTGGTAACAGTATGTGGAAATCCAAAAGCTAAGGTAAAAAGCACCCATACTGTAGTTCTGGAACTGTCTCTAGACACTTGGCATGTGACTAGCAACCCTTCTAAACTCCTATATTTCCACAATTCAATCTTAATTCTGATGGAATTTGTGGAGAAACGAAGGAAGAACTAAACAGAAAACTATGCAGTAGCCTTTATAGATATTAAAGAAATACATAAATTCCCAAGTTTAATGAGACTTTATAATCACAAAGAAGACAGTAATCTAGGTGGAACTTTAATAGTGAATGCATAGTAAAATTCTCTAGAAAGCTTTCTTGGAATCAGAAGAGGTCTTTTCCACCCCTGGAGACTCAGATTTCCTTTGTCTCATGTGCAGTGGACCTGTATAAGTATCCTAGAAAAAGATGACGAACATTATCAGTGTATAGAAAAGCCACAGGCTGAGGTAACATGAACATTTGCCACATGACTTTCTATAACCAACTTTGAAAACCACAAATCTAGAGAAATCTGGGAGTCTTGTTTATTCTATATTACCAAGGTATATTCAATATATATGCTGTTGACCAAGGCCATGTCCAGTTTGGTTTTCACATCTATAAAATAAAGATAGCAACAATTTCCTAGAAAAAGGTTGCTATGAAGACCCACACTTACTGCCTAAGTAGTCCATTTTCTAGAAAATGAATAGACTTCAGTATTAATCTTTGTTAAACTAGATACTCACAAATGGAACAACAAAGCTGAAAGAGACATACATACATAGACGTACATAGACATAGACATACATAGACAAGGAATTGGAGATCTTTTCCCTTCAGCATCTCTCATAATTCACTTGCAGTATTAGTTTTAAAAACCAATTCCCAATTTTATTCCAGAAACTGAACTTATCTTCCCAGAAATGGAGATAGAGGATGATTTTTAAGTAATCTTTTATTCAAAGTTTTCAAAGACACAGAAACATTAAAGCTGTGGGTACTCATGGGACTATCAAATAATGTTTCATAAACGTATACTTTGTGTCATATCTAAGACAAGTCAAACACATTTATATCCTAAGACATTTATGGTTTTTATAATGAAATCTTTCAAAATCCTTTTCCTAGCTTTTTGAAATATATGGAATATAATTGTTATCCATTATTGCTATACAATGAACCAATACCCCAAATCTTCTTGCCCCTATCAGGATTTTAGTATTTTTATGACAGAGTAATGTTTCATTGTATGTACCATGTTTTATTCATTCATCAGTTGATGAGCACTTGAGTTGTTTCATTTCTTGCATACTGTGAATAATGATGTAATAAACAGAGGAATGTATGTCTCTTACATACTGATTTCAGTTGCTTTGAATATACACTAAAATTGTGTTTAGAAGAATATAATGAGGATTGTTTTCTTAATTTTTAAGTACCCTCCATATTTTGAATGGCTATTGTAATTGATGTTTGCACTAACATTGTCTTCGCATCCTTACCAGCATTCCCTTCTTTGTATTAGTGATACTTCTTGGGGTGTGATGGAATCTCCTTGTTCTTTCAGTTTGCACTTGCCTAGAGATTAGTGATATTCTGTATTTTTATGTACTTATTAGATATTTGGTCGCCTCTTTTTGAGAAATGATTAGAAATTTTTTTGTTATTGAGCTTTTGGGGTTCCTTATATAATTTGGATATCGATTGCTGTTTGTGTATATGTATGTATGTATGCATATATATTTATAAATATATGTATATATGTGTATATACTTATACGTGTGTATATATACATGTATGGATGTATATATTGTACTTTTTCACTCATTTCTTGATTGCTGTTAACTCCGTTGTGTGTTTCCTTTGCTGTTCAGGAGCTTTAACATTATTCAGAATCTGATTGTCTACATTTGCATTTGCTTCCTAGATTTTGGGAGCTTTGTCCAAAAAGTCTTCACATATTACAGTGTCCTAAAGCATTTTACTTGTATTTTCTTCCAGTAATTTCCTTTGCTGTTGTTTATTTTTTAGATTGTATTGTAATTATATCTCCTTTCCCTTTCTTCTCTCCAAGCCCTGGTATATACTCCTCCCTACTCTCCTTGAAAATTATGAACTCTTTTTCAAAAATTGTCATCATCTGCATATATGTATTTGCCTTTATGCCAATGTTAAAACTTAAGGCTTTAATCCATTTTGAGTTGATCAATTTAGCAGGTAAGGTAGAAGTCTACCTATATTTTTATGTAGATAAGCCATTTCCCTAACACCATATATCCAAAAGACTGTAAAGGATGTTTTGAGTACCATTATCAAAACATTCATTCAAGTTTTAATGTAACCTTTTGATCAGTGGTATTAAGAGTGAACGCGCTATTCAATGCCATTTTTATTTTATCCCGTAAGTAGTCTCTTGTTTCTGGAAATACTTCTTGTTCAGCAAACTTCAATATACTTAATTATGATTAAATAATCTTCCTATAAGGGATTAATCTGCTGTTTACTTTACAAGAAGGTGATTCTGGTTGTTCTTAAAATCTGTAAGATACCAATTTATTGCCTTGTGTCTGAAAGAATACTGATTATGTACTTGTCCTGTGCAAGTTGTTCTTTCCTCCTCCTCTTCCTCTCCTTCTCCCTCCTCCTCCTCCTCCTCCTTCTCACCAAGAAAAAAATGGAAGAATGATGGGCTTTAGAAATAAGTCTATCTCCTGCTTCCAATTCCACTGTAGCAGCAGAATAGTTAGGTAGCTGTTCTATAGCTTCTTTTTATAGTTTTTAATTTTACTCATTTTAAATAGCAACTGTTATTTTAGAATTTTACTTTCACCTTTTAACATATGTGTGGGCCTCACTGGTTCTCTTTTCTAACATTGGCAGAAATTATTTTTACAACTGGTGAACTACAATGATTACAGGTTAAGAAAGTTTGCAGTTCTTAAATTAAAAGTTATGAGACATTTCGGGGTTTGGTGGGGTAGAAAAATAATTAACAACAAACAAAAGGGGTGTTGCAGAACTAGGAGGTTTGAGGTCCCTGCTATACAGTGTATATAGGAACAGTGCGCAAGTAGACAGCAGATGGTTAAGTACAGATAGTGTATAGTATGAAGAATTCTGGGCATTAAATTTAAAGACTTGGGCTCCAAGATGCTAATTCTACTATTTGCTCCCATGCCTGCCAGCAAATTATTTTAACTTTTGGGGGGGGGCAAATTTCAAGTAGAGGGTTTCTAATAAATTCTTATCTATCACTGGTGTTATGTGATTCTAAGTGTTTCTATGCTGATCTTTTACAATTCTCTGATTTTATAGCATACAGAATGAGAACCTACGTATGCCATATCTGCAGTATCACCTTTACGTCTTTACATATGTTCCGGTCCCACATGCAAGGAACTGAACATCAAATTAAGTAAGTGCTTTCTTTCTCTTGTAAAAGAAAAGGATTCTCACCTTACCAAAAACCAAAGCTTCCAGTCAAATACTCTTTAATATATTGTACAAACTTTCTAGATAGTTATTTTCCTATGACCTGAACCTAGAAGAGGTAAGTGGTATTTGTACCATACTACATACTAGTGCCAAGGGTGTTTTTATCACAGTAATGAACTGACAGATCTGTCTGGTAAATTACTACTCCTTCTGAATAGACAACATTATTTTTTCTTTGTAGATGTGCTAAAAGATCATTTCTTCAGGCTAGCCATGCAAATTCAAAGCGTCTCAAAATGGTTGCCTTAGTTCCAAGGATCGCATGATCTAGTCATCATCTTTTCAGTGGAGTATGATAGTTAATAACAGAGGCCATGTGCCATTTTTAGTCAATATTAATATATGGTTTTAAGAAGAGGAGAAATTCCTTGCGTTAATTATAGGTAAAAACAGCAATGTTATCCCGCATGATAGTACACAGAACCTTAACAACAGCAAATAAAGAAGGCCTTGGAACAATAGAAATCATTTCTTATTCTTTGTGGGAATACAAAAAGGTACATTTGGAAGACAGCTTTGCAGTTCATTTTACAACTGAATATAACTTGATCGTACTATCCATCTGTGGCTTTTCTTTGCTAATAATGCAGAGGACGGAAGAGAAGGGAAAAGAACATGGGAATTTTCTGTACTTTGTGAATTTGGTATAAGTTTAAAACTGCTCTTGAAATTGTGGATATTCATTAAAATGATATGATAAAAAAAAGAAGAGGAGAAATTAGTGGACAATTGCAAAGTAGGTAATTTTGGTAGTAGGGGAAAGGGTCATTTATATTTCATATAAATTAGTTTGTTGATTTTAAAATCAAAATATAAAATTCATTATTTCATCCTATAAGGAGGTATAGTGTTTGGGTGTGATTATTTAGGACCTGACTTAGTTACTTTTCTATTGCTAGGACAAAATACCATTATTGAGGTAATTTATAAAATAAAGCATTTAATTGGGCTTAACAGTTTCAGAGGGATAAGGATCCATGATGATGAAACAAAAGCTGGAGGTGAGAACAGCTGAGAGTTTGTGATCTGCAAGTAGGAGGGAGAGAAAGAGATAACACTGGGAATGGTCAGAGTTTTGAAAGCTTAAATTCTTCCTGCAAGGATACACCTCCTCCAACAGGGCCACATCTATACCTTTTCAAACAGTTCCACGAGCTGGGGACCAAGTATTCAAACATGAGCCTATTGAAGCCATTCTTACTCAGTCTGCTACAGGAGCTGAATTGTCAGACTCAGCAAACGAAAGTTAAAGTTACTTTTGTACTGTTCCTATATACACTGTATAGCAGGGACCTCAAACCTCCTAGTTCTGCAACACCCCTTTTGTTTGTTGTTAATTATTTTTCTCTGCATTCTCATCAAAATTTGTTGTCTTGTATTTTCTTTCCTTCTTTTGTTAATTACTGAATTTTGTTCATTAACAGTTTTGTACATGTACACTATGTATTTTATTTTTACTCTCCCTAACTCTCCTGTTTCCCTCCAACTTTCCAAGCCCCCTTTCCTATAAATCTTTCTCCTGTTTACTAGCTTTAGTTCTGTTTAGTGTTCCATGGAGTCTATGTGATCTTGAGTTCAGAACTAACCATCAGAGGAACCTTGCGAAATCGCCATTGGGTACACATCTGGATATTAAACTTACCCCTGTCCAAGAATCCATTGGTTAACAATGGATCAACAATATGTAGTAGGACCGTATGAATCCTTTTCCTCTTCATATCTAACTGGTAAAAGGGCCCAACATCTGTGAATCCATTGGCAGTATACACAGCTCTTGTAAGTTCGTAGTTGTCATATTTGTGTTGTGCTTAAAAGATGAAAATTTCAGCTCCTATCCTCATTCACCAGCACTTAGTAATTCTTTCTAACCCATCTTCTACAGTATTTCTTGAATCTTAAGTAGTGTCCATGGCTAGTCTAGAGCTGAATTTATTCTCAGCATATTGGGCAGGCATGAGTCCGCATTAATCTGCAAAGGAGAGGCTTTTCTGTTTGAGGCGGACAGCAGCCTTTGTGGATATATAGGTATTTAGGTGGCAGTTTGATGCTATTTCAATCAGCTCAGCCATCTTACATGCCTTCCCTGGCTCCACGACCTCTTCTGTCATGGGTTTCAGAGCAGGTTTACAACAGTATGCATGAATTCCTTCTTACAAAGCAAGCCCAAATCCATTTAGGAAGTAATTTTTCTCTTCTCTCTAATGTTTCCCTGACTCTGCAATTTCAGAAAAATATTGAAAACTCTGTGTATTTTGCAGCTGTTGAATCAAATTCGCTATGCTTGGTCCATTTGAGTTGGTGCCGTTTAGCTCTGAACTCCCTTTGTTGATGTGTATAGTGTGGCCAATGTATATATTCTATGAGTCAGTGGAGCGCTTGGGATTTGGAGATAGAAAAATGCATAGTTTTATTCATCCAGAAAAAAAGTCTGGGCAACAGGAAAACTTTAAAACTAGTTCCTCATGTCAGCAGCAGTGCATTAATCTGAGGAATACAGGAGACTTCTTTGGGGCCAGCTTAATAGTATAGATCATAGGTCTCTATCTTGGACGGTACTTTTGCAAGGCGCTGGTTTCAGCTGGTTTCACCAAGCATTTTCCTTCTTCTGCTAAGAGTCCCATTGAGGGGCATCTTTTTCCATCCCTAGTTAATGCTATGTATTCAGTATTATGGTTATCTATTTGAATCTCTTATACTCCTAACACTCAGTGTTCCCCCATTTCACTCTGTTCTTGTCTCCTATTGCACCGTGGTATCTCCACAGCACCCCCTCTCCCTGCAGCTCTGCACCTGTGATTTTATTTCAATTTTGTGGAGAAATTGGTGTCTCTGTCTATCTTCTAAGAAATGTTTTTGTGTAAAACTTGTGAAATTCTACAGAGATATCTGACTATCTATACTATGTATTTTGTATATCAAATTCTTTTTTTAATTTACAGTTTTAAAATTTTATCTCAACCTCTGTAGATTTTGTTTAAACTAATATTTTAGAGCAAAGAAAATACTCATAGTAATGAAAACTTTGTATTATTTTCTTTGTAGAGAATCTCATGTTATCAACCAAGTGAAGAATTCAAAGAAGATGCAGGAGTCTTACCAAGGCGAATGTGGAGACTACAGCAAAATGAAGGAGTCTAGGGAACTAGAGCCCACGGCCCACTTCAGGAAAATGGAGGATGATTACATGGAAGCCCATGGATACAGAGAAATGGTTGATTCCAGACCCAGACATAAAAGGTTTGAACAAAATCCTGCACTTGAAAATTTCTGGGCACAGCCAGGACCATACAGTGATTCTAGAGCAGTAGAAGAGCAGGTGCCTCACTGTTTACCAGCAGAGTCAAAGACATATGACTCTTTCCAAGATGAACTTGAAGATTACATCAAAGGGCAGAAGGCCAGAGGACTCGATCCCAATATTAGTTTTAGACGCATGTCAGAAAGCTATAGGCACAGGGATTACAGGTACAGAGAAAGGGTTGATTGTGGACCCAGGCAGAGGCCATGTGAGGAAAGATTTTCATTTGAGGCTCCACAGACCTACGAGCAAGAATACAATGGTTCCCCAGTGGAAGGCCAGTTCCCTCACTGGTTACCGCCTCATTCAAAGAGGAGAAATGATGATTTCCAAAACGAATTTGATGATTATAACAAGGTGCAGGAATCTAGAGAATTCAAGCCAAAGACTTCTTTTAGAAGAATGGATAGTTCTTTTGAAACCCATGATTACAGAGAAATGGTCGACAGAAGATCCAGACATACAATGTTTGAGGAAAGAGTCCCATGTGACACTTTCCAGACTTATCCAGATCCATATAACAGCGCACAAGCAGTAGAAAGCACGTTACCTCATTGCTTTCCAGCTTATGAGAACCAACCGAGCCTAGACTCTGATAGCTACTATCAGCTTACCAGAGATGATTTCTCAGAAATGCCTGTTTCTCTGAGCCTTACTCAAGAAGAAAATAACCCTGGCTCATACAATGTAGACTATGACATTTACAAGCATCTGCCCTCAAGTGACAATGCCAGTGCCCATGAAACAAGTCATAAAAGGCGACATCAGAAGAGAAGACGACACCTGGAGGAAGGGAAAGAAAGGCCAGAGAAGGAGCAGTCCAAGCATAAAAGAAAAAGAAGCTATCAGGATAAAGATTTAGACAAAGACAAGAGCGCTGAGCAAAGTAAAGGAGAGGAAGATAAAGCTAGAGTCAGTGCTGAAAAAATCAAGCATCGAAAAAAGAAAAGAAAACATGAAGCATCCTCAGAGAAAGAAGAACGTAAGCACAAAAAAGAGAAAAAGAAGTCTGTTGAAGAAAGAACAGAAGAGGAAATCCTTTGGGATGAGTCGATTCTTGGGTTCTGAACCTAAAGTATACCAAGAAGGACTAAAACAAAGTGATACTCATTAGATAATGACATGAGTAAGCAGTGAAGTCAAGGAAAGGGAGGTGCAGAATCAGCACAGAAAACCTTTGCATTTGCTTGTTTGCAAAAATTGAAATGGAACATGAGAAACAATATACAAGACATCTAAATCCAGCATTTGAGGTAAACCTACTTAAAGAATTTGAACTTTTAGTTTTCCTTACAGAAGAGTAAATAAGGAAACTAGTTGGGGGGATCTGATGAAATGAGTGGAGAAATTTTAGATAAAACTGAGTGCTTCAGATGAAGAGAAGGGTTAAAGTTGGTGTCCATTCAAGAAAACAGTCTCTCTGTGTGTATGTATATATGTGTGCTTGTATATATGTGTGTGTATATATGTGTGTGACCGTGTGTTTGTGTCCTCTGCTCTGCTCTGCTCTGCTCTGCTCTGCTCTGCTCTGCTCTGCTCTGCTCTGCTCTGCTCTGCTCTGCTCTGCTCTGCTCTCCCACCTACTTCCCCACCCCTCTTTTTCTGGCACTCCCTCCTTTCAAAATGTAATTGAAAGAAGAACCACAAACTCTAAACCTAGCCTTCACAAAGCAAGGACGCAATGCTAAGCGGGTGAGCAGAGAAGAAACCTGCTGAAGAGAAAGCAGAAGCTTCACTGTTTTCTACTTTACAGTTTTGTTACCTTAAGGTTGAAGAAAGGTTGAAAACTTTGGTTTTCTGAAATTTTTGTTCTTTGTGTATTTGTACATGTGTACAGTTAATCTCTAACAAAAGCCAGATGAAGTAAAATTATTCATTCTGCTTTTTAAAAGTCACTTTCTTTGACTTTCTAAGAAAGAAAGCTTACTCTATTGCTTATGTATTACATGGTTTTCTTAAAGTAGAGGTGTTTCTACTTTGTCCATCAAGTTGTAATAATAATAAGCTGTTTGCTCATGGAAATAATATACTTAAACTGGTGAGTTACAAAGCCGTCTACAGCCATACCACCCTGAATTTCCCCAGTCTTTGATTTTGGAAGAACGGTCAGGCCTGTGAGAGACCAGCCTTCCAGAATCCATTCCTTTTTAGAATTTGTGTTAGTATTGGTGGTATTTTACTACTGTCGTGTGTTAACGTTTCTGTTTTCTCCAATGAAAATGTATGAAGCCGCTTAGACTTTTTTGTTAAATCTAATTTGCAGTGTATTTTTGTATTTTCTAGTTCTGAAAGTGGAAAATTGGTGTATAATAAATTAGATGATATATACTTTTAAAATGTTCTTGAAAAGGGCTGATAGAAATCGGTCTATATTCTGAAAAATGTTTATATTAAAGTGTTTTAATTTCTAAATACTGCTTTGTGATCATTTCCATCAAAAGATGATTGTTCTGCCTATGCTAAAACAAGAAATGGTGTTGGCCACAAATTCTCTAGGAAGACCATACATTAAAGCTGTAATTTCACTTATTCCACAGATGGCTTAGTAGAAGTTAACATTCAGTTTTAGCTTAAGTTTAGGTTAGAAAAAGATCATCAACGTGAAACTGAAGGAGAAAAATGTTATAAGTGGTAAAGGATTATGGAAGTGTTTAAATTGTTTGATTCTTTAAATTTTTTATGCTAGTGCACTGTATAATGATCAGTACTTTCTGTAAGCATTTGAGTATTACACTACTACACTAGGAAGATTCCAAATCCAATATTAGAATTTCACTTGTACCATCAAGTTGCTCTATGATGTTGCCAAGATACCACCAGAATCATATATGTAGTCCAGGTACAAAAAATATTCCAGTCCTATCAAAAAGCATGCCAAATATGATGGTGATGTATCTTCATTTGGGCAAGTCATTTTATATTTTTTCTGAAGTTTGAATTAATGACAAAAAGATACTAGAATAATGATGGTTGGCTTTTTACCTAGATAAGTGAACTGTTCCAAAGCATGTCAGGTTGTCAAAAAATCAATTCCTCTTCCATGAGACCTTTATTATAAGATAAATTTATATCAGGTCTTTACACTCTCTTTTAAGAACCATTTGATATACTGATGAAAAATGGTGTCAGGTAAAAAAATTAGACTGAATTTTCAGCCACAATGATAATTCAAATTATCTTTGAATACACATTCGAACTGCAATTTGATCATAGTTATTGGTCTAGTTACCAGCATGAGTAATAAGAATAATTCTAGGGGAAAGGGCTTTCGATCAAGATAATGATAAACTTACTTAGAAGAAAGCATGTTGCATTATAGTTTGAATATAAAATATCTCCCATATGCTCTTATGTTAAATCTTATCATTTTTATTTGAGGAGGTTCTACATCAAATCACAATCTAGCTCAGTCTAGGAAGTGCTATTTGGATGATGCAGAAAAAGAGGGACTATATACAGTCTAAGGTGATTCTCAACCTGTGGGGCACAAGACTTTTGGAAGAACCTGGATTTCCAAAATACTTACATTCTTATTCATAACTGCAACAAAATTCCTAGATAAGTGAACTGTTCCAAAGCATGTCAGGTATGAGGAACCCCATTAAAGGTTCGCAGTATTAGGAAGGTTCAGAATCACTGCTCTAAGGGAAGTAAAAGACGAGGAAGAGATTTGGTGGTGCATCAAATCCAAGGTTAGATAATCTGTGAAATGATAAAATGTCTAGAAGCTTCTAAGGTGAACTGCACAAAGAAGAGATAATCAGAAATAGTGAGTATATATACATCTGGAGAGGCATCTCATGTGATGTAGTTATGACAATGGATATGAGAATGGAGGGTATGATCAGGTGAGATCAGACTTGAAAGATAATGACAAGTAAAAGAGGGCTATAGTATTATTAGTCAGGTCTTACCATGGTTTGAATGGCTTTTATTCCCTATAAATTAACGTGCTTAAAATTAATCCGAAAGGTGATAGGATAGTGTTGGGAGATAGAAACCTAATAGAATATGTTTCGACAATGACAGGAGGCCTGTCCTCACAAATATATTAATTCCAGTATGTGTGTGTGTGTGTGTGTGTGTGTGTGTGTGTGTGTGTGCGCGCGCGCGCGCGCGCGCGCGCGTGTGCATGGGTTGGATCCCCAGGTGGAGCAGGCTCTGAATGACCATTCCTTCAGTCTCCAAACTTTGTCTCGATATCCCCTCCTATGAATATTTTATTCCCCCTTTTAAGAAGGACTGAAGCATCTGCACTTTGGTCATCCTTCTTGAGCTTCGGGTTGTTTTTACACAGTAAGCCACAGTCACTTAGTAGAAGAGGTTTTTTTTTTTCTATTTCTTTTTTTAAATTAATCATTCCATTCGTGGGTGCTTGGAGCCTACCATCAGACTGAACTCAGGGACCCTGGTGGGGGAGCTGGCAGAAGGACTGAAGGAGGGGAGGATTACAACCTCATTGGAAGAACAACATAGGCTGACCTGACCACCCATTTCTCCCAGAGTCTAGACCAACCAAGGAGTGAACCTGGAGGGATCCGTGCCTCCAGATGCATATGTAGCAGAGGATGGCCTTGACTGACAGCAGAGGAGCTTTAATTGGTCGGCTGTAGTTGATAAGACAATTGTCATCCTACATTCCTGTAGAGACTCTTGGAAAATAATCCTTAGAGGGTAGTAAGCCAGTTTGATTACAGAGTAAAAGTGAGAGATTGTCTGGAAGGTGAAAGAGGGGGATGAGTAGAGGTAGGAGAGACAGAGTGAGCAGATGAGAGGAAGTGGGGATAAAGTTTTGGGGTTTTTTTTTGGGGGGGGGGTTTGTTTTTTGTTTGGTTTTTTTTGTTTGTTTGTTTGTTTTTTTTGTTTTGGAGACAGAGCTTCTCTGGGTAGCTCTGGCTGTCCTGGAACTCTTGATATTGACCGGGCTGGTCTTAAACCCAGAGATCCACTGACCTGTGCCTTCTGGGTGCTGGGATCAAAGGTGTGCACCAATGCTTCCTGGCCCTGTAGGCCAATCTTTAATTTTTTTAAGATTTATTTATTTATTATATATAAGTACACTGTCGCTGTCTTCAGACACACCAGAAGAGGCCATCAGATCTCATTACAGATGGTTGTGAGCCACCATGTGGTTGCTGGGATTTGAACTCAGGACCTCTGGAAGAGCAGTCAGTGCTCTTAACCGCTGAGCCATCTCTCCAGCCCGTTCTTTCAGTTCTTTCAAGGTGGCAGTGACTAGTCTCATTGCCAGGAGAGCAGAACCAAAATGAGCTAGCAGAGGCAGGCAGCAGGGAGCTAGAGGATTGAAGCCAGAGAGCAATAGAAAGGACTAATGTAAAGAATTGTATCTGGGGGTTGGGGATTTAGCTCAGTGGTAGAGCGCTTGCCTAGCAAGCACAAGGCCCTGGGTTCGGTCCCCAGCTCAAAAAAAAAAAAAAAAAAAAAAAAAGAATTGTATCTGGCCATGGTGGAAGAGAAACAGGCCCCTGGTAGCCAGAGATTCTCAACCACATCTAAAGGGTCTTCTGTTTTTTCAGACATACCAGGGACAGGACGAATGGAAGAAATGGAGCTGTCGTAGGGTTAGAACCATTGGGAGAACTTACCCAGAACATTTCGTTTGGGGATGGGGAAGTTCAGGAAGTAAAACATTTAAAAGATGGGGTAAATACAGGGAGAAACCTGAGCAGTCAGGGGTGGGGCATGGGGGGATCCAGAAGCCCATACATAGGAGACGGCCTGTGGTTGAACTTTTGTCTGGTCCTTGTGTCTTTGAGCCCCATCTCAAATCAGTTAGTCTCCCTTCCAGAGGTCACCCTAACTGCTTTCAAAGGTTTAGGAGCATCCATCTCTCCTGACTGCTTCCAGCTAACAAAATGAGCAATATAAGGTGTGAATGCTTCAGTCCTTCTTAGAAGGGGGGACAAAAATGTTCACAGGAGGAGATAAGGAGACAAAGTGTGGAGCAGAGACTGAAGGAATGGCCATTCAGAGCCTGCCCCACCTGGGGATTCAGCCCACATACATACAGCCACCAAACCTAGACAATATTGCTGATGCCAAGAAGTGCATGCTGACAGGAGCCTGATATAGCTGTCTCCTGAGAGGCTTTGCCGGAGCCTGACGAATACAGATGTGGATGATCACAGCCAACCATTGAACTGAGAATGGGGTCCCCATTGGAAGAGTTAAAGAGAGGATTGAAGGAGCTGAAGGGGTTTGCAACCCCATAAGAACAACAATGCCAACCAACCAGAGCTTCCAGGGACAAAACCACCATCCAAATAGTACACATGGACAGACCCATGGCTCCAGCTGCATATGTAACAGAGGATGGCCTTGTTGGGCACCAAAGGGAGGAGAAGTCCTTGGTCCTGCCAAGGCTGGACTCACCAGTGTAGGAGAATGTTGGGGGGGGTTGGGAGGGATAAACACCCTCATAAAAGAAGGGGAGGGGCTTATGGACGGGGAAATAATTGAAGTGTAAATAAAAAATCCAATAAAAAGTCTTTAAAACAAAAAAGATTACACTTCATTTAGAAATTTTTATTTTATTACAAATAGAAATGTCAAAGGTCCAGAGCACAATCCAGGAGGTACTAGTTGTACAGTCTGATAGGAAACATAAACGTCAAAGTTAATGAGGATGATTTTACAACAAAATTAAAATAAAGTTGTTTAGTAAAGTGAAGTGGAATTTTAAAAGTGGCTTGAGCATGTACTGTGAATTCTGTAGAAGGATAAGGCCATTAGCTTTCAGACTCCTACATAGGGAACAAACACCTGGAAGATTTGTAAGGAAGTCAGTTAAATTCTGCATCTGATTGATAGTTCAAAAGAGAAATAGGATTTCTTTTGAGTCACTTTGATAGGAGCATCTATCAATGCTTCCAAAGGCATGACTTGGATATCGTGAGTAACTTTTCAAAGCTGTGAGTTTGCTGACAGAGTATCCGGCATCCTCATTTAATCAAGGAATGTGGGTGGTTAGGATATGCACCCTGGAATTAGCTTTTGCTAAGAGGGAAAAAGAAATCCAGGGCGAAAGACATGCTCAACTGAACTAACATTTTAGTCTCACATCACTAGGGTATGCTTAGGTATAAGGTTCCCCCGTTCACAGCATCTCATGTATCAGTTTGGGGGACAGAAGTACAGAACAATTGCCTCTCTCTTGCTTAGCTATGTTTAGGATGTTGGTACAGCCTTGAAGATCCTTCACTGGGCAAAAGAATCCCTCCTGTGGTCACGTGAAACATGAAGAGTAATTCATCTTCCCTTTAGATAAAGAGGAGCTTTCCCTGGCATGGCCTGCACAGCCAGAGACAGAACCAGCAGACTGCTAGCATGTCTTATTTTCCCATGCATCCTTATCTGTAATGCAGTTAAGATGCAATTTTTCTTTTATGGAAAAAGGTTCTGCTTGAGCTTAGGAATGTCCTGCCACACAAGCATATTGCAAATTTAACCCATTTTTATACAAGCATGCCTTTTTTGGCAACCAGCTTTAAAATGTGGCTTATTTTGAATATTTTATATTAAACAAATTTTGTTACTGTAAACTTGTTTTGAGCTATTGCTTTAGGTTTAGCCTTGACAACATAGATAGATGCCAATACAATGTGAGATATGAATTAGTCTTTCCATCCACGTTTGTCCCTCTAAATGAATTACGTTTGTACTTAGTATTGCTACAAACATTGTTCTGAGCATATTGAAGACATTTGATCATTTCATTTGATCATTAACATTTTGTCTCCAAATACCTAGAGCTTAACAAAGTTACCAAAAGCATAAGTGATCAGACATACATCTTTAAGTCATTTTTAGTATGAATAGATCCTTATAATCCTAAGAACTTATAAATCTTAATCATTGTCAAATGTATCATTCTTAGGTCCTGTCCTCCACAAATCCTGTATAATCTACTCAGATCTGTGACTTGTTTTTAAACTTCTGTGGCTTTGTCTTCACCTGTTATTTCTTAAGACAAATTTTCATTTTATTATACAAAACCCATCGTGATTCAAAATATTTAACCCATTATAAACCTTGTATAAGTTACTCAAACCTTCCGAAACGTAGCCTTAAACCTTGTATTTGACATCTGGTTAAACATTTTTCCTCATACCTATGTACTGTTGTTTTTTTCTATTTCCCTGAATGAGAATTGAATCAAAGTTACAAATATGTATTTTTAACAAATTAAATGTATCCATACATAGACATTTATTAATTCTTCTTGTTATAAGTATTAAGCTAACTTTCCTTTTGCTTGGAATTTTATGGCTTTTTAAATCCATCCCTCAAAAGTCACTGATCCTGAGAGAAAGAAAGTTTACATTCCAGAAAGGGCTTCAGAGATATCCATGACCTTAAATGGAATATTTTTTAAACAAAAACCAAAAATAGAAGGGCCAAGAAGAGGGGTAAGTATTCAGAGATGGCTGTAATTATATTTAGCCATATATATATATATATATATATATATATATATGAAAAATTAAATACTATGAGATAAAGAATAACCTCTATTGGGGATAGTTTACCTAGCAGTTCTCAAGCACATAATGTCTTTTACCTGTTCTATTGTTCTCTTCCTCACTTTCAGAATCAGATAGTCACCTTGACCCAGGACAGAAGATTTGGAGAAAGCTTTTAAATAAACATGCTTAGGTCAAAAGTGGGCAAGCCAAATCCTATCACCAGAGCCAGCTTTTCAGAGAAGTAAAACAGCATGTGGTAATATTCCAATATTATCCAAACACAAGAGACATTTGAATCTCTGTAAGACTGAACCCAGTGATCTATATATCTGTAAGCAGTTCACGTGTCCCTGAAGATGGAGGTAGGCAGCGTCCAAAGTTTAACTAGTACTTTATTCTAGTATCTATAACATAGAGGCCACCAGAAAACTATAAAATGCAGCTGAGAGTTTCCAGACATGGTGAGGCAGAAACAAGAGTGCAAAAGTACAAGCAAGAAGATCCACGTTTCATAGGACAGAAACAAAGGCAGACCATACACAGAAAGACTGTCACAGTTTAGGGAAGCAGACTTGGGACCCAATAGAAATGGCAGGAATTCCCCTCAAAGCCAACCTGCTTCTCCCATCCCCACCTTAAAAAAGGGTGTTCCATAGAGAAGTTTGCCACAGACTCTCTGAGGTGGCATTCTGGACTCACTGACTATCAAGGGTTCTGGAATGATTAGGGTCTCCACAGGGCAGGAAGTAGAAAAGGCTGCCCTGTCTCTGTACACAGTGTAGCTACCACTTCATAGCCCCTGCAGCCACCACACTCCCCCTGCAGTAGGATATCCTAGCTTGGACTTCATCTTGACTTCATGACTCTCTTTCCACAGGAGCCCTTTGGATGAAGGGCAATAGAAGTTAACTTAAGGTTACTTCTGGATATGATTGTAAGCAGGAGATAAAAAGCCAGAATGAAAAGGTTTAAGGTAATCTGTAAGTGATGTGGGGTTAAGGGGCTTCATACCAGACTCCATTCCGTCTTATGAAGTAATATAAATTACTTTAGATATTGAAATTGAAAGTGTGAAATTCATACCAACAGTGGTCCTTGTCGATATATATTGAAGCTAGATTTGGACCAAGAGCCTAACAAGTATAGCCAGTCTGGGTCTCCCAAATGGAGCTCTTTAAGATTGGCCTGAAGCCAGCCTAAGTGTGTAAGTTAACATAGACAATTTGGAACTCATAGTTGGTTTGAAAGCTAAGTAGAAATGGGTCAAATTCAGACCCCTGGAAGTGTTCCTCAAGTCTCAGATTAACCAAAGGCACCTGGAATGTAGGTGGATCATCCCCAAATGTGGTACCTTCCAGAAGTCTAGAGTATGCAGGGCCAGTAGAAAGCCTCTCCTTCCTGAAATTTGCCCAGACTATCCCAACAGACACTCCTTTCAAGCACGATTAAATAAGATCATCTGTAATCTTGAGAGAATATTGTTTTATAAGTGAATTACTGTTTTTCTCCAGAAAGGACCCTTGGCTTTATGAGACTCCTGGTGCCCTGGATAAATGCTGAGTGGATAGGGAAGCTGAGGAGCTGAGGAATTGAGGAATGGGCGGCCTCAGGAAAAAAAAAAAGTAGGGGAGTTCCAGAGAGAACAGTGAGATACCCTCCAGGTCCATGCAAAGAACTCCAGGTCTTTAGAAAACAGCCTAATTAAAGGACATAAGATGTCTGTGAATATCGATGTTCTGGAACATATTCTAGTAGGAGACAGCCAAAGGAAAAAGTCCATGAAAAAATGTAGACAAGCTAGCTATCAGGGGACTGTCTGTGAAAAGGGAGAAAGCAAAAAAGTGGAACAAGAGCGTGGTAGTAGCAATCTCTGGGAAGAGGATGGGTTGGATACTGACTTGAAAATGATGCTTAGAATGAAGGCAGCAGAAATGAGGCATGCATAGACCCGATGAAATGAAAGAACTTGAGAAAAAAATATTGACTGAAACTTGGGCAAGACAGAAGCTTCATGTAATTCAAGAATTAGATGGGAACCCAGTTTGGCTAGTGGAATATTGCTGACTAGGAAAACAAAGAACAGAAATTGAAAAATTGGAGGTGGCTTTAAGCACTTCTCATCACACACCCAGCTCCTCCGTCAGTACAACTGAGTGGACCAACATGGCTGTGGCCCTCTGCAGAAGAGCCTGCAACAGAACTATAAAAGTCATGCAGTGGCTAGAAGTTCTGTCAGACAGCAGCCTTTGCTTTTTTGCTTCCATAGACAAAATCTTCTACATCAAAAGGAACAAATTTAGGTCTATCAAGTTGGAAGCTTAAATCCTTGAGCCTTGGTCCCCAGATAGCCCAGGTGTGTAGCCAGAATATGTAAGTGGTTAAAATCTCCTAATTTGTGCTAGATTTTTTCATTCCTGTTGAGCAACATTAGTATTAGGAATCTATTAGCATCTAAATAGAAAGTAGATTCCCTCTGCCTGGCTGCACGTTACTTGCCTTCAGATGGGTAAAGGAAATGAGCTTACTATTCCCCACTTCTAAGCATTAATTCTCCTTCCTGCAATTTAGACATAGCACAAAACTTGTTTTGTCCACCGTTTAAGCTCTAGAGCAAATCAGAGGAGGAAAAGAGACCTTTTGTAGTCCAGGAAACTTCCATAAGTCAATCGAGAGATTTTTTTTTTGTATACTCCTTCAGTTTTGTGTGCCTGCTCCTAAATCAGAGCCCTTAGGCACAGAGATTATCCACTCAGGCCAGGAAGAGAACATAGTATCCAGTACTGATCATCCCATGTGTGGATAAGGTAGTACCTCATAAAGCTGACTCAAAGGCATGATCCAGGCCAATTCCTTCAGGTATGATTGCTAGCAAAGTCATATTTAATCATTTTCAACAGAAGATGAACTTTGTTTAGTTTTCCTTCGTTCATATTTGAGATATATAGCAGAAGAGAACATCTTATCTCATGAAAACAATTCAAATGATGATAGATGATTGACAGTTTACTGTCTTGTGCCATTGACACCATGATGAGTAATGGCTTTTCCCCTGTGTCCAGAGCCCTCCCCAGAATGTCTTTTGAGTCTTTTGTATGATGTCCCATTAGTTAATCCTTGTACAACATAACATCTTCAGGGTATTGGAAGTATCTGGAGGTCTAGCACCTATACAGGCCTTAGTTGAACTGGGCCTGGGGATTTTTCAATGGCAACCTCCTTCCCTCCATGTCAACCACCTCTAACTGTCCCTCAACCCAAACCACTTTGTTCTTGAATTTATCCTTGTTTTTTCTTTGCTTAAGTCCACAATGCCCCACCTCAAGTACCCCACCCCAAAGCCACCTCTCTACAACCAGAATGAATCTCTGAAAGTATCTGAAAAATACATGCAGGTGTTCCCCAGAAGACACTGTGTGTTCAACTCTATAAACTATTAGATTAAGGTTTGTAGCAAATAGACTGTTATAGTAAAAATATGAAATCTACCTCTAGGTGGAAACACATCTTTATCCATCCCTAGAAAGCGAGGTTCACCTTAACAGAGTGGATGTTTTTTCTTTCTTTTTAGAATTCCTTCTCCCTAGTCCATGCAGTCCATCCAACCCACCGTAAGGTTTGGTTGGGTTTGTTTTTACTCAGAAGATTAACTGTCCCTTTTCCTTTTCTTCTGTCTTCCTTCTTTTCTCGACCTAAGCCTAAGTACACTTTTAAATTTCCTAACACTTTAGATGGCCTTACTCATTTTCTTCTTTTAAAAATGCTTTTAATTTATGTGTATGAGTATTTTGCCTATGTGTCCATGCCTTTGCCCACCAAGATCAGAGGGTGTCGAATCCCCACTTACCTGGGTGGAAGCTGTCTTTACAAGAATCTCTAAATGGAAGAAGGTGGCAGACAGAGTTGCTGTGGAATGCACTTGTCAGGGAAGCGTCAGTTACCATTTGGGGTTGTGAAAGGTTATAACCTGTACTGGATACCAAACCTGAGTTGTCTGCAAAAGCAGTAAGTACTCTTAACTGCTGAACCATCTCACCAATGCCTTACTTTTTTTTTAAAGCTCCCCTCTCCTCTCCACCTGGTTGACCTTCACACAAACTCATCTCAAATGGCATGGCTTGGTTTTTGGTTGGTCAGTTGGCTTGGTTTTCCATTTTTTCCTTTTCTTCTCCATCCTCCTCCTTTCCTTAGGGCACACATGAACATATACAGTCCAAGCCTCTGCCTAAGTCAGGTGATAGGATGCAGAAGCTCTTTGTATGTTGTCTGTAATGTGGTATGTTGCCTCCTAATGCAGGAGGCAAATTCAGGCTCTCATTCCCCAGACCCAAACTCATATAAAGGCAACACAGATTTCTTTACATACTGCCTTGACCATTGTGGATTCCTAAGTCTATAGATCACATGGATAATGCTGTTTTATGTACACTAAAATGACTTCTACTAGTTATATTGCCTCTCTTTGTGTGATGATTTAGTCATCTTGTAGATCTATTTCCTTCAGTCACAATATAGCATTCTGGTGTTCACATTTTTTAATCACATGTCCATTACACCATTACAGGGTAGAAGGCTCAGACCTCAAGTCATGTGCACATTTTTAAAAATCTCTCTCTCTCTCTCTCTCTCTCTCTCTCTCTCTCTCTCTCTCTCTCTCTCTCCTCTCTCAATCTCTCTCTCCATCTCAGTGGTGAGTACAGAAAAAATATCTTTCTTCCCTTTCTTCCACATGTCAAGCACTCTACAGTCCCAGTTTAAAGTCCTGTGGATGCTTTCTTCATACCTACACACCTACAAACATGGTGTCAAGTTAATCTTTGCTATTGTTGTTATTGTTGTTGTGGTTATTATTATTATTATTATTATCATTATCATCATCATCATCATCATTATTATCATTATTACTGAGACAGGGTTTTACTTTGTAATCCAGGCTGGCCTCAAACTCACAGAAAACCACCTGTCTCTTCCTCTTGAGTGCTGAGATTAAAGTCTCACTACCAAGGTTTCAACCTAAGTAAATGGTAGTCAAGATTCATGCCGTGCAGCCAGGGGGTTCTTAACCATAACAAGGGTGACAAATGTGTAAAAAGTGATCTGAGCCAAATCTTCTCTGTGGCTGAGTCTGTTTTTCAAGTTTACGTAGCACGCTATGATCACGTGAGCCTCAGTTATCTACCCCGTGACGTGAACGCGTGACGCTGTCTCCTACGGCATTTGAAGAAAGCACGCCCAGAGCACGAGGCACGCCTCAGTTTCCTGGAGACTAGACAGAGCGAGCGAGGAGCCGTTCACTCCAGGCGTTGGAGTAATGTGGTCCTCTCCAGATAAGGATCCGGAAGACAGGTAAGGTGCCTAGGCAGCTTTTACTAATCTTAAACACACCTCTGAAGAGTAAGTACGGAGCTCCAGCCATTAGTTATACTGATGGCGGCTTCGGCAGATCTGAGGAAGAGCTCTCTTTAGAGGTGTGATTCCTTCCGGCTTGGCTCTGACTAAAGTTCTACGGACTTTTCTACCTCTCTGGTGGTGGGGTAGGGGGATTTTATGTTAGAAGATCTAGATGGTTCTACAGGTTTCCTCCAGTGTGGCCTGCTGAGATGCTGAGGCGAAGGGTTTCCATGGAGGTAAAGGGAGATTGTGCTAAGGTGGCCGAACTTTTCCATGTATTAGGATAGGCAAACCCTATGTGCAGAGAGTGGGGTGGGCATCGGCAGTTTACTTTTGTGGTGGTGAAACTGAGGTGAGGCCTAGGAGGGACATGAGAGGCAGGAGATGGCGGGGAAATTGGCTAGAGGGTCCACCACAGAGGAGCAGCAACAAAAGTGGTGACAGTGACTGGCAAAACACCTGGGACCCACCCTCCTCAGGGTTTGAAAGCTACTAGTGGGAAAAGCCTGGAGGCAAAGTGGCAAACTAGACTTCCGATGGTGACAAAGTCCCATCAAGCAAAGACCTAAAGCTGATCACCTCAGGGAGGCAAGGTTTGGGGAGCCAAAGTGGGGAAAGAAGTAGCAGAGGGTTCAGTGAGAACCACAATGGGAAGGTGAAGCGACGTGTGGAGGGGGCAAAGTGGCCCAAGGCAGGGACAAGGACGGGGGAGCCTTGCCGCGGAAACTAATCGGCCACGGGAAAGCCACCGTGAGGAGGTGAAGCGACCCAGGTAGGGGAGGGGGTTACCAGGGTGGGTACCAGAGTGAGGAGGCAAAGTGGTCACAGGGAAGCCACAGCTGGGGAGGCAAGCTGTAGCAGGAGGAGGTGGAACACGCGGGGCGGAGGGTGGCGATTAGCGATTAGTGATTAGCCTTTGTAGGGGAGTGTAGGCCACGAGAATGCCTAGATAGGGCTGCAAAGCGACACCGCCCAGAGCCGCGCCGTGCTGCGGGGCCGTGGGGTGGGAGTGAGGACTGGCTGTGGCGGAGAGAAGGGGGAAGAGACCTAATGGCGCATGCGCGGGAGAGTTTCCCCCCCCCCCCAGCGTGGAGAGGCGAGTGGTCTTCAACCCAGCTAAGTAGGTGAAGCGTCATAGTCAGCCCGGGGCGGGTCAGGGAGGGGCAGGGTGAGGGGGCGGGGCGAGGAGGGAGGAGCGGGGGCGGGGCGAGGAGCGGGGCGGGGCGAGGAGCGGGGCGGGGCGAGGAGGGAGGAGCGGGGGAGGGGCGAAGAGGGGAGGAGCGAGGCGGGGCGGGATTAGGAGGGGAGGAGCGAGGCGGGGAGGGACTAGGAGGGGAGGAGCGAGGCGGGGCGAGCTGGGGCGGGGCGGGGCGAGCTGGGGCGGGGCGGGGCGAGCTGGGGCGGGGCGGGGCGAGTTGAGGTGGGGCGGGGCGAGGCGGAGGTCGGACCACAAAGCCTTGGCCTAAAAGCTGAGAAGCTGAAATTCAAACTTTAACACCCTTCTCAGGTGCTTGCGACTCAGGACAATGCCTTCCTAGCTGAAACCTCATCTTTTTCTTATTGTCCTTTGGCTTATTGTCCGTGTAGTTTTGACTTTTAAAAATTAGCCTGAAAAATTAAAGGCTCCTCTTAGGACTTTTTTTAATGTTCATATTGCTCCTGAGCGTCTCCCCACCTCAGTCCCTTCTTCTGGTCCCTTCCTTCTTGACTTTGAGAGAAAACACGCGAAAATCGTCATACCCCTATTATCTTTTATTTTCTCCTCCTTTTAGTTCTCTTCCCTTAGTTTCTCTATGTTCCTTTCATTGTGTGCATCAGGGGAGTTCTACACTTTAAGAGAAAATGCCCTATTTTTCTTTGCGAATTTGGCTAATTTTGCTCAACTTTGGGGTTATTTTGGTTTATTGACCCAAGGTTTCTTTGTGTAGCCTGACTACTCTGGATCTAGCTCTGTAAACCAGGCTGAAAGTTTCTATGGGCCGTTCCAAACAATCTTAATTTCTATCTTTTTCTTAAGAAGAGAGGAAGGGAGACTTTGAAAAGCACTGGAAACATAACATGATTTATGGTATTAACATGTAGAATTTATCTCTGAATATATACTTAAAATTCAGTTGATTTTCAGTGTCTGTGGAACGATCTCATTGAATTGGGGAAATCCAGATATTTTATACTCCCACCAAACACTTCCTTCTCCCAATTTTCTAGCCACCACTTACTTCATTCCCTCTTTATTACATTCTCATAACTTTATGTGTGATTTTTAAACATGCTAACTAAAATTCTAAGTGAGAAAGCTTAGAATAGTAGTGAATGAGTAAAGTAAGCCATAGTGCTAGTGCTATGGGGATTTGAGATAGTTAAATGAATTGAGGTTGGATATGGTTGGTGGCCCATGCCTGTAATTCCAACCAGGAGTATTTCTGGTAGTTTAAGACAAGGGTGGTACACATGCTGAATTCCATGCCATCCAGGGTTACATAGTAAGAAAAGCTGTCTAAAAAATAAAATAAGAAATAAATATGGTATTAAACATAAAATATTTAATGTGTGCTATTTTATTAGCATGCAGCTTTAATAAACCAGTTTCATTGTGCTCTTCTCTCAGGCCTTCCATGATTGTTCTGAAGAACACTAATTCTGAGACACAAAAACACCGATATGATCTACCATACAAGAGATCTGAGACACACTGTCATTCAGGTAAAGGGACTTTTCTATTATAAAAATTTATAAATTATTGGTAATATGGAATGTGATAAAGGAATATTTCCCCAAATTTATTTGTATTTAGAATGTTTGATACAGTATAGTGGTCTTCAAAAACACTAGTTTTCATTTACCTTGGTCTTTTTCTTTCAGCTAAAAAATCCATTAATTAAAAACTCAGCAGGAAAAGTTTAGTGCAATGACTCAAGGAATGGCCATTCAGAGCCTACCCCACATGTGACCCATATATATACAGCTACCAAAACTAAATAAGATGGATGAAGCTAAAAAAATGCATGCTGAAAGGGACCAGATCTAGATCTGTCCTGAGAGACACACCCAGAGCATGTCCAATACAGAGGTCAATGCTAGCTAGCAGCAAACCACCAAACTGAGAACAGGACCCACTTGAGGGGAATTAGAGGAAGTATTGAAAGAGCTTGAAGGGGCTCGAGACCCCATATGAACAACAATGCCAAGCAACCAGAGCTTCCAGGGACTAAGCCACTACCCAAAGACTATACATGGACTGACCCTGGGCTCCAACCTCATACGTAGCAATGAACAGCCTAGTAAGAGCACCAGTGGAAGGGGATGCCCTTGGTCCTGCCAAGGTTGAACCCCCCCAATGCAGGGGGATATGGGGGGCAATAAGGAGGATGTATAGGGGAATATCTGTATGGGGGAGGGGGAGGGGAAGGAATGGGGACTTATGGACAGGAAACCTGGAAAGGGAATAACATTTGAAATGTAAGTAAAGAAATATAGCTAATAAACAAATTTCAAAAGAACGAAAACAAAAAACAAAAAACTCAGCAGGAAATGGTTAATTTTTTAATAAAAATTTCATCATATGATGAAAGTACATAACTATTAGCAATGCCTTTTTAAATTTGTTTTTTTTTTGGTTCTTTTTT
Source organism: Rattus norvegicus (assembly GCF_021556685.1). Lineage (NCBI taxonomy): Eukaryota > Metazoa > Chordata > Mammalia > Rodentia > Muridae > Rattus > Rattus norvegicus. The sequence goes on along the minus strand of NC_141554.1, from coordinate 106,369,427 downwards.
TCGGAGCTGGGGACCGTTAAATTTGTTTTATTCAATTAAAATATGATTACATAATTTCTCCCTCCCTCTTCTCCATCCAACCCTGCCCCATGCCCTTCTCCACTCTCTCATAGCCACAACCTTCTAAAATTAATGTTGTTGTACATATGCAAATAAGTTTATAACAACTTGCTGAGTCTGTTTATTGTTGCATGTATATGCCTATTGAACCTGAATATTTGGTATTGGATGGCCACTTAGGGGGCTCATCCTTAGGGAAGACTAATTCTTCCTTTATCAGAAGTCTTGGGGCTGGGGATTTAGCTCAGTGGTAGAGCGCTTACCTAGGAAGCGCAAGGCCCTGGGTTCAGTCCCCAGCTCCGAAAAAAAGAACCAAAAAAAAAAAAAAAAAAAAGAAGAAGTCTTTAATTTACGGTAGCTCTTCATCTAGGAGTACAGTCCCATGAAAATGATTTGTGGAGTATTAGCAATAATTCCTCTTTGAAGGTCTGGTTGAAATCTGTGCTGAATCCTTCTGTCCTTGAGGTTTTTTTCTTCTTTGTGGGGGGAGGGGTTGTAAGAATTTTAATTTTTGTTTCATTTCATGGAAAGATATGGAGTCTATTTAAATTTCATATCTTGATTTAACTTTGGTAAGTTATTTATGTCAAGAAATTTATCCCTTTATTTTAGATTTTCCAGTTTGTTAGAATACTGACTTTTTTTAAATTTTTTTTAATTAACTTGAGTATTTCTTATTTACATTTCGAGTGATATTCCCTTTCCCGGTTTCCGGGCCAACATCCCCCAACCCCTCCCCTTCCTTATGGGTGTTCCCCTCCCCATCCTCCCCCCATTGCCACCCTCCCCCCACCAGTCTACTTCACTGGGGGTTCAGTCTTAGCAGGACCCAGGGCTTCCCCTTCCACTGGTGCTCTTACTACGATATAGAATACTGATTTTTAAAGAAAGTCTTTATGATTGTCTGGGTTTTCTTGTTGTGATGTGCCAATTTCCATTTATAATTTTTTTGGTGGCTGTGGGTTGTCCGGTAGGGAGGTCTTGTGCAGGTTGGTGAGTAACAGAGAGAGATTAAAGTGGACTAGGGGGAAAAGGCTGAGAGAGGCTTCCAGCAGTAATGAGATCCTGTTCACATGTAGTGATAGAGTCTGCAGGAAATGGAGGTGTGGTGGGAAGACAGGATCCTTCAAATGGGTATGGTAAGGCAAATAATTATCTGGGATAAAAGCATTAGGGGAACCCTTGGTCTAAACCAAGAGTAGAAGTCTCCAGTGAATGAAGTTGAAGTAGGTACAGGGGCACCTGTTACCAGGCTGTTACTGGGCTGAAGGTGAGAATGGAGAAATTGTCATGGAGGAAAGGAAGAATAGTGTGATTCACCTACATGTGTCCATGTCAGGTATGGCCAGTGAAGGGCCCAGATAGTGTTTAAAAGGGTCTGCCACTGACACAGAGATGAAAAGAAGGAGCAAAGCTTCTTGAGGTTCAGTGTAGTCCACAGGAACTAGAGGTAGATGGTCAGACAGGTCATTCAAACAGCCTACAACAGGGCTGGACATGAAACCAGAGGAATTGTAATCACAAGCAGCAGAGTGGGGTGATTTCTCTTGATAGTTCTAGCATCTTTGCATGGGGAACTTGTTTCTGTCATGCTGGGACTGGTTGTTATATAAAGCCCTAAGCAAGCTTCCCTGCCGTGTTTCCAGCAGGTCAGATTTTGCTCCCCACTGTGCCACTGGGGGTTGTAGAAGAGATAGTTGAGGTGATCTTTTTTACTTTATGGTATAATACTAGTCATATACCTTAGTATAGAGGTCTTGACTTCATGATAAATGTTATAGTCATTGACCAACAATAGATCCTAAATTAGTTGGCTTGATATTGCATTTTATTTCTAAGACCTGGACATAATTATCTTTGATCAATCAGGAGGCCTCTCTTTTTTCATATTGGGCTTCTTGGCTTCAGGGAGAGCAGGTGCAGATAACTCTTTTATTCTTTAGCGCATCTTTTTGTGTTGTTAAACTAAAAGCAGGCACTAGGGTGTCTCTCATGATTATCTTAAACATCTGTTCTGGTAGTTCTGTGCCATAACACTTGTTCAACTCGGTGTATCTCGTGAATTATCACTGTAAGATAATTTTCAGGTGGCATCTTCCTCTGCCTACCAAAATGTCTGTTGTCCTTAAGAGCAGAGCAAATTGCAGTCTTTGATGGTCTCAACTCAACATACTGCTGCCTTAGCATTCTACGTGTTGAGATTATAGGGGCCCTTTCCAGATCAAAATGACCCCTAAAAGGAAAAAATTGATAAATTAGCCCTAGTTCCTGATTTTTTTTTTTACTTAATGAGGAACCTGGCATTTGAGGAAGGTAGATGAAATGTGGAAAGTAGTGTTGCTTTTTTAATCGAAGGGAAAACGCGTTCATCTAGTTGTTGATAATAAATTGTTCCTATTATACTAAACATGGTGACGTATCTTCAAACTTGTATTGTTCCTGATTTCAGAATACAAAATGAGTCATCGCCGTGGTTTTCAAGGAAGAAAGAGAGGTGCAAATTATATCTGGCATAAATTTGACAGGAGGAACAATCATTTTAATTATCCTGGGTATGTGCTTCCACTTCAAAATTCCAAGAGAAATAATAAAAACACGGTAATAAGGGAGTCCATGAGCACTGCGAAGTAGTACGTGTCCAAGTAGCTCAATTGGCAGGTAGCAGCCCTGGGACTACGCAACACTTTCACTCTCTGTGGTCTTCATTCACTGGGAAACTAAAGAGTACTAGGGATTGAATACTAGTCAAGCCACTCTCATTTTAGCCATGTTGTTACCTTGGGGACAATTCATAAAATAATTTCTTAGCATTTATAGCTACTTGGCTTCTCTCTTTCCTAGTACTCCATATGCCGTGGGACTGAAAAGGAGGAAAGAAAGATACAGTTATGAGGACCGGTATTTTCTTACTGTGTGGAATGATAGAAAAACTGAGGAGTGTGAGGATCTGTATGCTGAAAGGAGAGCCACGGAGAGATGGTATAAGGTCACAGTGAGTATCCTATTGTGCTTTGCATTACCTAGACTATTAGGAATCCTAAAAGAAGGAAGATCACATTGATCAAAACAAATCAGTTACCTGAAGAAATGCTATTGCACGGAGACAGGATGAATCTAGGACAGGATATCTGATATGCTACTTCTATGAAAGCTTTGTTTGACCCGCCAGGTTGAGAACCACTGCTCTAGAAGCTCTGTGTTTAGCACAGAAAACGAAGAACCATGTCAGTGGTCCTTCTAGAAGTTCTTTAAAGCTAGGTAGAACACTAGGTAAAGGGTTCAAGAAAGATTACTTAGTAGTTAAGTCTGCTTTCCATCCTAATTTCGTGGTGTCTCTCTTCTCTCCTATTCTTTATTTGTAAATGCAGATTCCAAGTGGGAGAAAGTATGAGAAGACATGGCTAATAAATTCAATCCAGAAACTCTGTACTGTGCCCTTCGTTCCTGTTGATGTAAGAAGGCTGGTGAAGCCATCGAGACACAAGGGAAGAGAGGAGGGAGGTCTGGCTCAGCAGGAGTTAGCCGCTGGCTCCTAACATGTTTGTTTGTTTGTTTGTTTGTTTGTTTGTTTTCCTTTCATTGCCTGTAGTTCCACTATGACAAAAATCGGGCCCGGTTCTTTGTTCAGGATGCCAAGATTGCCTCTGCACTGAAGGATGTCAACCTCAAGATTTGTGATGAAACAAGCAGAAAAGTGTGTACTAACAGCATTCTCTGTACCTAGTCCTGGAATGGGTGGTAACTGGCCAAGGGTTGAGCATCACCTTTGGAATTTGAGATCTTAGTACTCATCTTCCTCTTCTTCTTACAGATTTCTCTCTTTGTCAGTCCTTCTGTTGTGCCCTATTCTGTGCAAAACAAGTTTTCATCAGAACAAATGGAGCATCTAAAGGTAATGCAGACGCGAGACATGTTATGTGTCCACTTCCCAGACCCATCTCCTTTTCCTCTTACTCCTTGATATTCGGGACACTATAAATCCCAGAGCCTTTGAGCCATTCTGTCTACCTCTGTCTGCAGATATCTATAATGAAACGGTATGACGCCTCCCAGAAAGCTCTGGACCTCGAGAAGTTCCGATTTGACCAGGGTATGGGTGACTAAAGTAATTCTTGGTCATGTGAGAGTAGATATATCTTCTTAAGAGAAAAACATAGGGATGGTAACTTGGGAAGGGTGTCTGTACCAGTGCTGGTCCAAATGGACCCCTGAGAGACTTCTACTATTTTTTGTTCCACTTTCTGAAGACTTGATGGACAAGGATATTGACATGATGCTGAATCGAAGAAGCTGCATGGTTGCCACACTACAGATCATTGAAAGCAATATCCCTGAAGTGAGGCCATAGATTTAGTGCATTGCTTTAA